>NC_074716.1:2080000-2452500 GCF_947242115.1 Biomphalaria glabrata
GAACAAAGTTTTTTAGCATTTGTTGTGACACCATTGCATTGCAATGTAATCTTCTGGAAAGTGAATTTAAAAAGTGAATTTAAAAAGTGAATTTAAAAAGTGAATTTAAAAAGTGAATTTAAAAAGTGAATTTAAAAACAAAAAATTGAGTGTAGCATGTGATGTGTACATACAGTTCCAGTTGCGACCTACTGTGACCTACAAAACATGCCGAATCCGGCACAGACACAACCGTTGGCTACTAGTGGTTGAGTTAGGTTCTCTTTTCGCCGTTCACGTCAGTCTGCATGAGTTAAACAATAACGCTGGATTGACTCCATGGGACTAGAACACGAGCCTCAGTCACGTCAGTCTGCATGAGTTAAACAATAACGCTGGATTGACTCCATGGGACTAAAACACGAGCCTCAGTCACGTCAGTCTGCATGAGTTAAACAATAACGCTGGATTAACTCCATGGGACTAGAACACGAGCCTCAGTCACGTCAGTCTGCATGAGTTAAACAATAACGCTGGATTAACTCCGTGGGACTAAAATACGAGCCTCAGTCACGTCAGTCTGCATGAGTTAAACAATAACGCTGGATTAACTCCGTGGGACTAGAACACGAGCCTCAGTCATGTAAGTCTGCATGAGTTAAACAATAACGCTGGATTAACTCCGTGGGACTAGAACACGAGCCTCAGTCACGTCAGTCTGCATGAGTTAAACAATAACGCTGGATTAACTCCATGGGACTAGAACACGAGCCTCAGTCACGTCAGTCTGCATGAGTTAAACAATAACGCTGGATTAACTCCATGGGACTAGAACACGAGCCTCAGTCACGTCAGTCTGCATGAGTTAAACAATAACGCTGGATTAACTCCATGGGACTAGAACACGAGCCTCAGTCACGTCAGTCTGCATGAGTTAAACAATAACGCTGGATTAACTCCATGGGACTAGAACACGAGCCTCAGTCACGTCAGTCTGCATGAGTTAAACAATAACGCTGGATTAACTCCGTGGGACTAAAACACGAGCCTCAGTCACGTCAGTCTGCATGAGTTAAACAATAACGCTGGATTAACTCCGTGGGACTAGAACACGAGCCTCAGTCATGTAAGTCTGCATGAGTTAAACAATAACGCTGGATTAACTCCGTGGGACTAGAACACGAGCCTCAGTCACGTCAGTCTGCATGAGTTAAACAATAACGCTGGATTAACTCCATGGGACTAGAACACGAGCCTCAGTCACGTCAGTCTGCATGAGTTAAACAATAACGCTGGATTAACTCCGTGGGACTAAAACACGAGCCTCAGTCACGTCAGTCTGCATGAGTTAAACAATAACGCTGGATTAACTCCATGGGACTAAAACACGAGCCTCAGTCACGCCAGTCTGCATGAGTTAAACAATAACGCTGGATTAACTCCATGGGACTAGAACACGAGCCTCAGTCACGTCAGTCTGCATGAGTTAAACAATAACGCTGGATTAACTCCATGGGACTAGAACACGAGCCTCAGTCACGTCAGTCTGCATGAGTTAAACAATAACGCTGGATTAACTCCATGGGACTAGAACACGAGCCTCAGTCACGTCAGTCTGCATGAGTTAAACAATAACGCTGGATTAACTCCGTGGGACTAAAACACGAGCCTCAGTCACGTCAGTCTGCATGAGTTAAACAATAACGCTGGATTAACTCCATGGGACTAAAACACGAGCCTCAGTCACGCCAGTCTGCATGAGTTAAACAATAACGGCTTTTGCATTTCGAGATTTTTTTTTTGGATTGTGCTTTAACGTACAATAACAAACAAGTCCAGACCATATAACACTGTTGAACAGTCAAAGTTATAAAGAAATTGTATATAGATCATTTAAGCTGTTCATTGTAATATTCCCACCGCAGCTCATCAATTATAAATACAAGAACTTTAGCGAGTAGTCAAATTAGCCGACAGTCACCAGATTCCCGGACAATGGCCAAGGGTACCCCCCCCCCTTTTTTTTCAGATTTTTTTGACGATAAAAAAGGGGGCGGCATTTTTAATTTCGCACGCAGGCGGCCACAACCCTCGCGGCGGCACTGATATTGACATAAGTAAGGCTTACATAATATATCAATAAACTGAAATTAACTTTCAATTTAATAAACAATCAAGTTATTGGTACACTACGACTGATTAGGCCATATTCTTTAATAGCCAAATTAAAATTTATTTTTTTTTACTTTGAAAAATTATAATGGTCAAACTATATTTTCCCCCATGTGGCTAACTGTCTAGTAATTTTTTGTCAGTGATATAAATTAATCTGTCAAATTACTAGGAAAAACGCTGGAGCCGAACACCTTTAGTAAAATCACTAAATTTAGAAAGCCTTCAGGATAGAAGACTCAAAAGTAAAGTAGCAATTATACATAAAACACTGAACCATAATCTTCAAATACACAAACAAAATTTAATAAAATACTCTGAAAGACACAAAGATAAAGGCGCATTCCTCGTCCCATATGCTAGGACAAATTTGTACAAATGCTGCATCTTCCCTAGTGCTATTAGAGCATGGAATGGGTTGCCTGAGCTAGCCAGGAAAACCAGTGACTTGGCAGAATTTAAGTCATTGGTTAATATGCATGACTGAATGCATGAAGCGTAGGACGTAATCATCTTCTTTTCTGAAGTAACGTCTGTATTATATAAGATAAGATAAGAAGAGCCTTTTTTGTTATCCGTGTCCAGGTTCCACCCTCCACCTTTCACCCACCCTCCAGTTTCCATAAAATTCTGACTTGAATAGAGATTGTAAAGTTTTTATTTTTGTTTTGTTTCGGCAATTGTTTCAATTGTTCTGTCTAGGTCTCAAGGCAGTAGAGTATCTATATATCTAGGCTTTCTCTGTGTTGGTATACTAAGTTAAAGATCTAGCATTATTATTTCTTTCTGATTGTAAATGATCCGCCTTTGATGTCCGGTCATGCGCATTTAGCTACTAATCACGTGATGTGGTTCTATTTACAGCACATCATCTCGTTGGCTGTAAAACACTTAAAAAGGGGAAGTAAGCATTACAAATTGACAAAATCAAAACCATATTTCGACTGGTGTCGATAAAATGTTCAAACACGCAAACCACGCACCCACACACACACAGCCTCACGCGAATATTCATCTAATCTTTCCTGTTATCGAAAGAAAAAAAAAAAAAAACCCAGGAAACAAATTTACTTATCTTTAATGTTCAGTTCTTTGATCACTTAAAATGGCAGCTCGCAGCTTTGGAGAGAAAAACCTGGCCAGTGCTAAGTGCGGTAACCCATTGGTCTCAACTTCAAGCAGCAGACGAGCTGGAAGGGGAGGTGGATATTCTGAGAGCCTGGAAAGATCCCGGGGCGGCTGGGAAGGGGGCGCGTACAACATCTCTCATTGACCATCCTACTCTCCTCCCCCCCCCTCTCTTCCAAGCCACTTTTTGCCGGTTAAAAAAGAAAATCAGCGAAAATAAACGGTTGGGATAAGAGAGCTTTTGATGGAGTCATTGTATTTACAAGATGGCGGCGTGGAAGTCTGGAAGCGAGGCTAACATAGTTATCTCGGTATATAAGTGGTAGGTAGACCAGGAAAGAAAACAAAAAAAAAAAAGGGGTGTGTGTGGGAGGCAGCCTTCTTTTATGTTTTCCTTAGCTGAGGGAGAGGGTGGTCGCGGAAGACGATGGAGTGCTGGGCATGCATCAGAATTAAACAAAATTGTACCAAAATAGTTAATCAGCGCGATGAAATGTGTTGGTAATGCTTGACAACTGATGACGTCATATTTGTCAAAAATTTTGTATTGAGATAATCTAGTTTAGCAATTTGTCACGCTTAAAAAAAAAAAAGACGTTTTGAAAATTTGAATTTTATAATGAAAACGAGGCCAGTTCATCGTTTTAGTGAACACATGAGCTTCTAGTGCAGGGGTTCTCAACCTGTGGGTCACGACCCCCTTAGGGGGTCGATTGACGATTTGCCATGGGTTGCCTAAGACCATCGAAAATATGGATTGTTTTTGTCTATTCTTCTATTGCTGTGTGGATGGGGGTCGCCGCAGAGTGGGGATTGTAAAAAGGGGTCGCCGAGCTTAAAAGGTTGAGAACCGCTGTTCTAGTGGTTAAAATAAATTTAACTTTATAACATATTAAGTTACTGAAGTATATTAAGTATAGAATTATAAATAGACCTATGTGTGTTTTTGAACAATTAATTTTAGTTCAAGTGAATTTCGGTAGTTTGTCAAATTTGAGTTTTTCAAATTCTGCTTAAAAAAGTTGTAATAGTAAACATTTTACCATTTTTGTATATAAATTCATAGAATCATTTATATCTAATACATTAGACACTAAATTAGTGACATCTAAAACAAAACAAAAAACCGAGGTTCTTTGAGATTTTGTTTATAGGTTAGGCATACGTCACTTCCCTCAACAACTCAACAATACTGAAAGCAAATCTAGATCTAACCAATCGTATCGCTTCATGCTTACAGTAGCTGTTAGGCTTAGTGAAAGCCTAGTCCATAGCTATGGTACAGTTTAATATGTATACGATTACATGCGGTGGTAAAAAGTAGAACTTCGATGAACTCCTTTGGAAGCTCGACCTCCGCAATCGTCTCGGAAAGAGTCGAGACGCCGAAAAAGGATCGAGGTGATGAAGGACTTTCGGATTTACACATCAAGCAATTTGTTTAGTTAGAGACTACACATCAAGCAATTTGATTAGTTAGAGACTACACATCAAGCAATTTGATTAGTTAGAGACTACACATCAAGCAATTTGATTAGCTAGAGAGTACACATCAAGCAATTTGATTATTAGAGACTACACATCAAGCAATTTGATTAATTAGAGAGTACACATCAAGCAATTTGATTAGTTAGAGAGTACACATCAAGCAATTTGATTATTAGAGACTACACATCAAGCAATTTGATTAATTAGAGAGAACACATCAAGCAATTTGATTAGTTAGAGAGTACACATCAAGCAATTTGATTAGTTAGAGAGTACACATCAAGCAATTTGATTAGTTAGAGAGTACACATCAAGCAATTTGATTATTAGAGACTACACATCAAGCAATTTGATTAATTAGAGAGTACACATCAAGCAATTTGATTAGTTAGAGAGTACACATCAAGCAATTTGATTAGTTAGAGACTGCTAATCAAGCAATTTGATTAGCTAGAGACTACAAATCAAGCAATTTGATTACTTAGAGACTGCTAATCAAGCAATTTGATTAGCTAGAGACTACACATCAAGCAATTTGATTAGTTAGAGAGTACACATCAAGCAATTTGATTAGTTAGAGAGTACACATCAAGCAATTTGATTATTAGAGAGTACACATCAAGCAATTTGATTAGTTAGAGAGTACACATCAAGCAATTTGATTATTAGAGACTACACATCAAGCAATTTGATTAATTAGAGAGTACACATCAAGCAATTTGATTAGTTAGAGAGTACACATCAAGCAATTTGATTAGTTAGAGACTGCTAATCAAGCAATTTGATTAGCTAGAGACTACAAATCAAGCAATTTGATTACTTAGAGACTGCTAATCAAGCAATTTGATTAGCTAGAGACTACACATCAAGCAATTTGATTAGCTAGAGACTACACATCAAGCAATTTGATTAGTTAGAGACTACACATCAAGCAATTTGATTAGTTAGAGACTGCTAATCAAGCAATTTGATTAGTTAAAAAACTACACATCAAGCAATTTGATTAGTTAGAGACTGCTAATCAAGCAATTTGATTAGTTAAAAAACTACACATCAAGCAATTTGATTAGTTAGAAACTACACATCAAGCAATTTGATTAGTTAGAGACTGCTAATCAAGCAATTTGATTAGTTAGAAACTACACATCAAGCAATTTGATTAGTTAGAAACTACACATCAAGCAATTTGATTAGTTAGAGACTACACATCAAGCAATTTGATTAGTTAGAGACTACACATCAAGCAATTTGATTAGTTAGAGACTACACATCAAGCAATTTGATTAGTTAGAGACTGCTAATCAAGCAATTTGATTAGTTAAAAAACTACACATCAAGCAATTTGATTAGTTAGAAACTACACATCAAGCAATTTGATTAGTTAGAAACTACACATCAAGCAATTTGATTAGTTAGAAACTACACATCAAGCAATTTGATTAGTTAGAGACTACACATCAAGCAATTTGATTAGTTAGAGACTACACATCAAGCAATTTGATTAGTTAGAGACTACACATCAAGCAATTTGATTAGTTAGAGACTACACATCAAGCAATTTGATTAGTTAGAGACTACACATCAAGCAATTTGATTAGTTAGAGACTACACATCAAGCAATTTGATTAGTTAGAGACTACACATCAAGCAATTTGATTAGTTAGAGACTACACATCAAGCAATTTGATTAGTTAGAGACTGCTAATCAAGCAATTTGATTAGTTAAAAAACTACACATCAAGCAATTTGATTAGTTAGAAACTACACATCAAGCAATTTGATTAGTTAGAAACTACACATCAAGCAATTTGATTAGTTAGAAACTACACATCAAGCAATTTGATTAGTTAGAGACTACACATCAAGCAATTTGATTAGTTAGAGACTACACATCAAGCAATTTGATTAGTTAGAGACTACACATCAAGCAATTTGATTAGTTAGAGACTACACATCAAGCAATTTGATTAGTTAGAGACTACACATCAAGCAATTTGATTAGTTAGAGACTACACATCAAGCAATTTGATTAGTTAGAGACTACACATCAAGCAATTTGATTAGTTAGAGACTACACATCAAGCAATTTGATTAGTTAGAGACTACACATCAAGCAATTTGATTGTTTCATCTGTTCGTTTATAACCTCTTTTGGTTTTAACTGTCTACAATCTAAAACAAAACAAAAACCAACAAAAAAATTTGCCATAAGTTTCTCTCTGTGTAAGTGTGTGTGCGCGCACCTTTTTCCAGTCACGTGATATGCTCATCCATTCTTTTTTTATTTTTATGTCTACCACTACGTCTTTATTACCTACAACTTAAAAAACACGGACTGAAAATACACAAGAAAAAAAAAAAGCAAAGAAACAAATAAAAAAAAATACAGCACGATCAACACTGTTAACACATTGGGTAAAAAAAAACCCCAGCAATAAAAAAAAACCAACAATATAAAAACAAAAAAACAAAAACAAAAAACAATAACTACTATGTGGGACTGGCAAGGGGCGCCAGAGATCGCATAATGAAAAAGAAAATTCTGTTAGCGCCCTACCTTTAAATTGTGGCTATAAAATTTTGTTGAACGCTTCTCCGCACTCACTACGCGTTATGGCCCCCCCCACTCCCCCCCCCCTCCTCCTCCCGCATTCTTATACCCCATAAGACAACTCATATCACCTGATGACTTTACCAGCAGGGCTCACCAACGACTTGAGCCGGCCCATAAAACTTGCTGTTGGCAAATAATGAGTCTCGTTTCCGCTGAGGCCTTTTTTCACGTAGTCATGCGCGTTCGTGTGCGTATCTTTGTAAGTAACGTTTTAGATTCATCCGAGTAAGTAAATAATCCCAACCAAATACTCAACTTGACGATTCTTGAACTGATTCCATCGACTCAACTTGACGATTCTTGAACTGATTCCATCGGTTCCAATAATGAAAGTCCTACTAACTCTTGAATTTTTTTTTGGTCTATAGTTCGTCCGTCGGTGATGGTAGGGCGTTTTGGCTGAGTGGGAAAGTGCCTGGCTTCCCAACCGATGGGTTATAGGTTCGAATCTCGGTAAAAACAAGGATTGTGACTTGGGCATTTTTAGGGCGCCTCTGAGTTCACTCCAGGTACCTGACCACCTTAGTTGGTAAAGTAAAGTAACTAGAAAATATGTTGAGACTCAAACCATTAAAGGTCTTGTGACTGAAAACATAAAAAGATCTTGAAACCTAAACCAGATCTTGAAACCTAAACCAGATCTTGAAACCTAAACTAGATCTTGAAACCTAAACCAGATCTTGAAACCTAAACCAGATCTTGAAACCTAAACCAGATCTTGAAACCTAAACCAGATCTTGAAACCTAAACCAGATCTTGAAACCTAAACCAGATCTTGAAACCTAAACCAGATCTTTAAACCTAAACCAGATCTTGAAACCTATACCAGATCTTGAAACCTAAACCAGATCTTGACTAAACCAGATCTTGAAACCTAAACCAGATCTTGACTAAACCAGATCTTGAAACCTAAACTAGATCTTGAAACCTAAACCAGATCTTGAAACCTAAACCAGATCTTGAAACCTAAACCAGATCTTGAAACCTAAACCAGATCTTGACTAAACCAGATCTTGAAACCTAAACCAGATCTTGAAACCTAAACCAGATCTTGAAACCTAAACCAGATCTTGAAACCTAAACCAGATCTTGAAACCTAAACCAGATCTTGACTAAACCAGATCTTGAAACCTAAACTAGATCTTGAAACCTAAACCAGATCTTGACTAAACCAGATCTTGAAACCTAAACCAGATCTTGACTAAACCAGATCTTGAAACCTAAACCAGATCTTGAAACCTAAACCAGATCTTGAAACCTAAACCAGATCTTGAAACCTAAACCAGATCTTGAAACCTAAACCAGATCTTGAAACCTAAACCAGATCTTGAAACCTAAACCAGATCTTGACTAAACCAGATCTTGAAACCTAAACTAGATCTTGAACCCTAAACCCGATCTTGAACCCCAAACATTGTAGATGGTAACCACGAAAAGTGTTGACAAGAATGTTTTTTTTAATATACAAAAAAAAAACAACAACAAAAAAAAAAAAAAAACGACACTATAAGTTAAATTGTTCATCTTTATTAAACCTAATTTTAATTTAAAGTCTTAGACTGTTCAGAATGGTTAAACATGTAGACACCTACATTCTCTTAGAGTTAATGTCTTGGTTTTATTTACATTTATTGTTGTTGTTGTTTTTTTGTCCTCATAGTTGTCTCATAGTACACTACGCCCTTAGATCACATACTGTCAAGGATTTTATGCGTTCTCTGATACAATCGGCTCCGCCTGATGCTATAGTTTTGTGTCTCAAACAATCGGTTCCATGTCTGACGCAATCGTTTCTGTTTGACGCAATAGGTTCTCTGTCTGGCGCAATCGTTGCTATGACGCATTCGGTTCTCTATTATGCAATGGTTTCTGTGTTTGACGCAATCGGTACTATGTCTGACATAATTGATTCTGTACCTTACGCAATCGGTTCATTGTCTGGTGCAATGGGTAGGCCCTACTATGTCTGACATAACTGGTTCTATGTCTGATGCAATTGGTTCTGTATCTTACGCAATCGTTCATTGTCTGACGCAATCGGTTCTGTGTCTGGCACAATTGTCTCTTTGTCTGATGCAATTGGCTCTGCGTCTGATGCAATTGGTTCTATGTCTGATGCAATTGGCTCTGCGTCTGATGCAATCCTTACAGTACCACCTTAGCTAACCCAATCGTCTTTCTACTATGTTTTGGGTCAGAATACCACCCCCCTCCATTAGATCACATGACTTCCTGTATCCCATCATTCAATGGGTTTTCGGCCTTGAACTTGGCTCTCTACGCCTTGTAGTTGTTTTGTAAAGAAAAAAAAAAGACAACTTTGTTTTTCAACCCGGTTTCCATTAGTTTGAATCCAAACACTATTTTATCTTAAATTATTGAAAAATGTTTGTGCATATATAAAGTTTTAATGAATGCAGGCTTTAGCTTGGAGCCACATTCCATTGATTCTATCTAAAAGGGGACCCCAAACAACAAAATGCAAATATGGATGATAACTAGGAAGGGGGAGCTAAATGCAGGTGTTAAGTGAACAAGAAACTACAGCCACTGCATGGCGGGTGTTATGATGTTTAGGATGTTCAGGGGGGAGACAAGGTAGTCACGACATTCTAAGTGACAACATTTCTTCACACACTTACACACACACACACACAGACGCACCTACATATCCACACAACTTTATGATATTATACGGAGAAAGAACGATAATTCCTGGTCTTTTCATGTGAGATTCTGCCAGTTAATTCCCTTGAACAATTAATGTCCTGCGTGTGTGTGTGTTTATCGCCCATGCTTTTATGTAGGAAGGAACGGAGTGACAACTCTGCAAGCCTATCTATTGAGGTCATCGTGAATTCATTAGCATCTCATTAGTTTATAATGCGCCAAAGGCACGCAACTGCGAAGTCCCGGTTTTAACATTTTGGTTAGACGTTTTCAATTCTTTCAGTTATTAAAGTTATTTCCCTTTACAACGCGTTGAGAAATCGCAGGTAATATACATCTGTGGCACGCTAGAGTACCTGACCAGCGCCTAGGGAGGCATAATCTATGTATCTGTGTCTGTATTGTTTGGGGGGGGGGGATTTGGGCTGTAACATCTGCAAGGTGACAATGGTTCGAACCCGAGTCGCTGATGTCTGATGCCACTTGATAAGAGCTTTGAAATGAGATGTTTGCGTGTTGGGAAAACATTTGGCTGGTCGTCTTAAAATAAAATAATTCTGACTGTAGATATGGGGCGGCCGGGGGGGGGGGTGTTGATCTAGACTTTAATCTCTTTCCACCCTCTCCCATTTTTTCTTTCTTTCTCTCTCTTTCTTTCTCTCTCGACCTCTCTCTATCTTTTTTTCTATCTTTTTTTTTCCTCTCGCTCTTTCTTTGTCTCTATCTCTCTCTTCCTTTCTATCTTTCTCTATCTTTTTTCTCTCTCTTTCTCTCCCTCGCTCTCTTCCTTTCTCCATTTCTCTGTCTGCCTCCTTTGTTTTTCTTTCTCTTTCTTTCTTTCTCTTTAGCCCCCTCCCCTCTCTCTCTCTCTCTGTCAATCTCTCTGTCTCTATCTCTCTATATATTAATGGCCTCCTTCAGTCGCGAAACGATCATAGATCATCTCATGTTTTTGTAAATATGTCTCAGATTGTCCAGTAAATCAATTAGCTTTTATCTTAATATAAATATGGATAAAATTAAGTAGTATATTTCTGTAATAACCATTGTATTTTTTTAAAGAAAAGTTTGGCAACTAATATAATCTACTTTTTTTCATACATTAAAGATTGATAGTGTATGTGTGTTGGCCCTATTTGTCAATAGTTCTACAATGATACAATTATAGTATTTGTTTGTTATTAAGCTGGTAAAGCTTCATTCGCTTTTTTGTATATTAAAAGCTTTCTAATTAGATTAATCCCCATACTTAGTTGTTACGTGGCGTTAAAAAATGAAAAAAAAACCCCATCTTAAAACGATAAGTTTCTTTTAAAAATTCAATATCAAAGTTTATTTCCAAAATTCAAAGTCTATATTTTGAGACAAAACGTATGTAGTTGCAAATTATTTCCCTTTGCCGAGTCAACTACTTAAAAAATAAAGATCGCTAAAAATTGACAAACTTTTGTCTGATGCTGGAAAATTGGATAAAGTGGCATCCACAATGTGTTATAAAGCGAAGAGAAACATATAGGGGAAAATGAGATGCGATAATGGACTTTCCTTTAAAAAAGAATTATTTCCTGTCCACATGTTAGTTGATTTAGTATAGTGACTTATAGTATAGCACCTTGAACGAATCAAAGTTGGCATTTGATCAAGTTATTTCCAATACACTTGCTAGTGTTGCCAACTTTTCCATTTTTTTCAAAGTATCTTATAAGTGTTGACCTCATCCTAACCCACTCTTTGAACACTGCAGTGCATCAAGTACTGCCGAAGGAGGCATGGTGGCCGAGTGGTAAAGCTCTTTGCTTGCGAACTGGGGGTCTCCGATTTGAACCCTGACATTTGTTGGAATAAAATAAAAGTGGTTGGTGGATGAGCTAGCCACATTGACATCCTCGTTAACAATCGGCCACAGAAACATCAGGGCCGACCTCAGGCTTAGTCAAACTAGGGCCTCAAATTGGTTGGGGCCTCGCAAGGCCTGATGACACCCTCGTTAACAATTGGCCACAGAAACATCAGGGCCGACCTCAGGCTTAGTCAAACTAGGGCCTCAAATTGGCGGGGGCATCGCAAGGCCTGATGACACCCTCGTTAACAATCGGCCACAGAAACATCAGGGCCGACCTCAGGCTTAGTCAAACTAGGGCCTCAAATTGGCGGGGGCATCGCAAGGCCTGATGACACCCTCGTTAACAATCGGCCACAGAAACATCAGGGCCGACCTCAGGCTTAGTCAAACTAGGGCCTCAAATTGGTTGGGGCCTCGCAAGGCCTGATGACACCCTCGTTAACAATCGGCCACAGAAACATCAGGGCCGACCTCAGGCTTAGTCAAACTAGGGCCTCAAATTGGTTGGGGGCCTCGCAAGGCCTGATGACACCCTCGTTAACAATCGGCCACAGAAACATCAGGGCCGACCTCAGGCTTAGTCAAACTAGGGCCTCAAATTGGTTGGGGCCTCGCAAGGCCTGATGACACCCTCGTTAACAATCGGCCACAGAAACATCAGGGCCGACCTCAGGCTTAGTCAAACTAGGGCCTCAAATTGGTTGGGGCCTCGCAAGGCCTGATGACACCCTCGTTAACAATCGGCCACAGAAACATCAGGGCCGACCTCAGGCTTAGTCAAACTAGGGCCTCAAATTGGTTGGGGCCTCGCAAGGCCTGAATTTTTTTTTAGAGAGAAAAAAAAAATCGAAACTTGGAACAAATGTCAAACGTAGAATGGCCTAGCAGAAACTCATCTGACAAAGAAAACAGCCCAGCGACTCTTTTTTTCTATGCAAACTCAACAGTTTTAAATTAAACAAGAAGATCCTTGAGACATTTTACGGCGCGACTGTACAAAATCTGCTAACATTCGGAATAAGTTGTTGGCAAGGCAACGCCTCATCTAAACTGTTGCGACGTCTAGAAAACATTATTAAAAAAGCATCAAAAATTTACAGTCACAACATGACCACATTTAAAGGAACTTTTTGAACAAACGCGCCTTAGAAAAATCGAAAAAATCTTGGAAGACAACGGCCACCCTCTCCATCAGAACTACGCCAGGTCGTCGCGAAGTGGGCGACTGCTGTCAATCAAAAGAAGAACGGAGCGGTACAAAAACTCGTTCGTACCTCACTCGGTCAGACTCTATCACCGCCACTCATTGATCAGGGAACATGAAATGCACCAAGATACCTGTGTGTAGTCGCTGAATGAACTCTTCATGTTGTCTGTTGTATTTATGTGTATGTTTCTGTTGTGTTATCTTTATATGAGAAACGAGTCCTTGTAATCACAACAAATTTCCGTAAGGATCAATAAAGCAGTCTTAGTCTTAGTCTTAGTCTACTAGCCTACCTCTAAGTCTCTACTATGATTTAAGATGCCATACGAAACGCTTCGGGAATCGCGCTATATGAATGTCTTGTTACGATCTTCTCTATCAGGACTTCTGTAAACACTGCTAAACAAAACGCAGCACATCTAATACAAAAACTTGACAACAAGAGCTTCAAGTAACAAAGCGGCGGTTTAATTACAATTACATCGACAGCCAATTCAACGCAATTGGATACAGTAACTTCAAATGCTTTGCTACACAGCAGAACTGCCTAATTAATCACTACAAGGATGGCTGCCTGGTCGTGCGGTTTGCGCGCTGGACTGTCGTTCAGATTTATCGATGGTCCAGGGTTCAAACCCTGCCCGCTCCCATCCCCCGTCGTCCTGCGGGAGGTTTGGACTAGGAAGTAATTATCTTCAACTCTGAAGGAACATCCGAAACATGTAAAACATTTTACAACAGTCTCTCTAGCTAGTACAGCTACATTTTCGAGGACTCACTTTGTGGCACACAGTCCTTACTGCTTGCTGTCCTGGAGTCTACTGTCCTTTTTTTTACACATTGTCTCTCGACCGTAAGGGCTTTTGGTCACATGACCACAGCACGGGTCATACCTGCGTGCACTAGCAGTACTGTTTCTAGTCTATCGACAGCCGTTTACCGGTTGACCTGTGTGATTGGCCTGAGTCGTGTGTATCAATAGGCCGCACACACATTAACCCTTTCAGTCCGCCACTGGAGTTACTACAGTATTTTATTTATTTAGATATAGATGCAAGATGGTTTAAATTCATTGCGTAATTTAATTTTTCGTTCTTTTTTATTTATCTAATTTCATTTGGGGGCTCCTAATTCATTTCACATAGGGCCTCCAATTACCTAAGGCCGGCCCTGGAAATAAACTACCTCTACATCATCTGCACCAAAGATCGCAAGGTCTGTCTGTTCTAAAAATGGTGCTTTACTTTTTACATATTTTAGGTTCTGCACAACTTTTCCAAGTTAGCTCCCTTCAACAACGTTACTGAATGGCGACCGTGCTCAACATATGGCACTGTGTACAGTCCCAGACTATAATTATAGAAAATAAGACTGGATGTGTGTGTGGTGGGGGGGGGGGGGAGGTAGGTTATTATAGAACATTGAAGTTTTTAAGCGTAGAAATGATTTCAGGCTTAAGCTTCTCTTATTTCAGCTGGGTTGTTGCTGGGTTGTCGCTTTACAATGTTGTTGTGTTTTTTGTCAGAGCTTTGATGTAGGCCTATTGTACTAGCGTAAAGAGAATGTAGACTCGGCCACAAAAAAAAAAAAAAGGGTGTGCATTGTCTGATTCTGTTTGTACAACAAATCCCAGTTCACAGATGTTGAAAACAAAAAATGTACAATACTCAAGATGAAATGCCGCAAGATCTTGTGTGTGTGTGCGTGCGTTGCGTGCGTGCGCGCGTGTGTGTGTTCTTCTCAAGTATCAACATCATAAATTGCGAGTTTGTTTTGTGTTCACCATTGCTCTAGAAATTCTGTCTGAAAGCTTGCCAGAACGGCAACAAGAACATAATTAGGGCAATGCTGTTCTATCACCCTCACTCACTCCCTCTCCACACTGCACAGCTTCAACACTATTCCAATTATTTGTTTATATCTTATCAAAACAAATCTTAGTTTTGATAAAGTTTAAATGCTTATAGTAAGTATGAAATTTAAAAAAATCCTTTTTTCGGAACCGGTGTACAAAAAAAAATCCTGTTTTTATTTTGCTATGTATCCTACTAATCTAACTCTATTAAATTCACTAAAATAAATTTTTACAGCATCTTACAACAAGTCAGTGATATATGCATAAATATAAATTAAGCTTTTTTTTTAACTTTTGTGTTAGATGTTGGTCGTTATTCCTTGCAGGCCTTGGAGAAACTGGACAATGGTCAGAGGTGACTGAAGCTCTTCCCCAGGTCATCATCAGACTACATCATCTGCGAAGAGCATGTCTCGAATAAGGATGGTTCTGATTTTGACAAAGCTCACTCTGTCTGTCTGTCTGGTACAAATCTTGTACACGTCAGTTCTCCCACTTCCTATTCATGGATCAAGTTGAAACTTTGCACATTTATTCATTACCGATGACAACACACGAATCAATCAAACAATCAACCAATTTAGTTAATAATTAATTAAATAATTAGTTCGTGTGTGAATGTTGTTCGAATTTTTAATCCATATTGTTTTTGTACAGTAGTTTCGCTGAGCTTGTCAATTGTAGTCAAACTGAATTTCCATTAGATTGGATCAAAAAAAATTATCTTATCTTATCTTATCTTATCTTACCTTACCTTATCTTAATAAGTTAGTTGTAATTAATTAATTTTGTTTTATATATAAAAAGGGAGGGGAATCTTGCAGTGTTGAGAGATTTGGCAATAATTGTGTGGTTCTTTCCTTATATAAGCTTTGTTTTCTAAAATATATATATATATATATAGGCTATATGTTTTAAAAATATTTCGCTTATTAATTGTAATGCAAATAAAGAATAGAAAGTAAAACAACAACAACAAAATATCTTATGAAAATTGGTTCCAGACCATGTTTTTTTTTATTTATCTCTATCTGTGGGGCTCAACCCCTTTCGGCCTTGGGGCCATATAAATTTCTGACACGCCTGTCACGGACTGCTTCATCGTAAAGTATCATGGAGTCCAATGGGACCCTATAGTCTCATTATACACTTTGGGCCAAAATTTCGCGGGGTCTGACAACGCATGCACAAGGGGCCAGATATGGCTTGCGGGCCGTAGTTAAGACATCACTGATCTTTACCACTGATTTTAATATTAGTATGTACGCGAAATAGAGAAAGGGAGATGATTAAAAAAAAACGAAAAAGGATTCGCCACTATGATAGAAAACAAAATGAAGGACACGACAAGCGCTACAATCACACTCGTAAAAAGCATAGTGCAATAAACCCAGAAAAACTCAAAACTTGATTGCCCACAGTTATAATCGTTGGTGCGGGAAAAAGCGATTTCCCCGACCGACAACCGCAGTCTCCGAGGAAGCGGGAAAACATTAAAGGGAGGAAATAAAGATGGCGGTATAAACAGAAATAAAGGAATAATGTTTCCACTTTTTTTTAACGACCATCCGGGTACCGACATCGCCCCCGCGTGCGGCGATATAAAAAATTTCTGGGCGAGAGAAACGGTAGATGTGAATGCTCAGCAGTTCAACTTGATGTCAGGGAGAGGAGGATGATTTGTGTCCCTTTGACTTGGAGTTAACTCCGCCTTTATTCAACCTGTTAAGCAGAAGTGGTCAATACCCAACGCTTAGTAGTTAGATCTAGCCCCAGCATTTACACATTAAGGCCCTTGGGGGTGAGGCAGTACTCGGCTCTCACAGTTTAAAACCGGTTGTTGTTGATGTCGAAAGAGGGGAGGGGGTCATCACACTTCAAGCCCTGTTTGGGGAGTGGGGGGGGGGGGGGGCTAGGATCAGTTTTTCAGTTTGAGGTTGTTCTTTTTTTAACTATGAGATGTGTAGAAATTGCTTTGATTGCACTCCAGTGCGCTAGGGTTGAATATATATATATTTATATATTTATATATATTGCCCGAAACATTTTTTCAGCCTACAATAAATGGAGCTGCATTACAATAAAGTATGCTTTCATCCAGCCCCCCCCCCCCCAAAATCCATTAAAAAAAAACCCCAGCTTTTTCTTTATTTCATCAGGCAGTTGCATCACGGGAATCCTGGGCTTATGCCTCTTTTAATTGCCTCTTTTGTGGGCTTTCTTTGCCTCATTTTTTTTTTCGGTTTCTCCCTCTTTTGGGTTACTCTCTTTTATTCGTGTATGCCTCTTTTCGATTTGGATATTACCTACTGTGTCGGCGGGTATCTTATATAGTATTTGTACATGTGGGGGGCGGGGGGCGATGCTAGTCATTTCACTGTTTTGAATAAGGTAGACTATTTAACCCGTTCCTTTAGTGTTGAACCAACATAAAACCTTTTTAATTGGTTAATAAAATGGACAATACGATATTTTTAAGCATTTCATACAGGAGACAATTTTTTTTAGTCAAACGTAGATCTATATTTGGGTCAGTGTGTACAAGTTGAATCAACTCTTTAACCTAAGGGAAAGTATGTAATTATTTCCCTTGCAATGTTGGACTAGTCATTATGCTAAGATATCATCAGTTGTTTCCCTTTGTTCTTTCCTCTCTACCCTGTGTGTTACGGAGATTAGACAAGCGACAAGTTGGGTGTGGACTGGAAAATGGACGGATCTGCCAAGGGTAAAGGGAGGTAATGCGTAAAAAAAAAAATTAATAAATTCGCTAGCAACTAAAAAAAGATTCTGTATTGAAGATTATCTACTCTATAGTCCAAAGCTCCCGCATGACGATGATGGATGGCAGCGGACAGGGTATAAACCCATGTCCATCAAATCAACCAAACGTCAGACCAGCACGCATCCCGCACGACCAGGCAGCCATCCCAAATGTAAACATGTTAAATGGCGAAATAAGGTTAAAAACTCCCATCAGTTACCGTCCAAAGTTTAAATTTAGTTATGTCTCCTAGTGAGCGCAGTAGGCTGGGGTTCGAATCCACATAGAGTGACATCTTGTCAAGTGATTTTTGTTGTTTGTTGTTGCTGTTGTTTGTTTGTTTGCTGTTGTTTGTTGTTATTGTTGTTGATGTTGTTGCTGTTTGTTTGTTTGCTGCTGTTGTTGTTGTTTGTTTTTGTTTGTTGTTGTTGTTTGTTTTTGTTGTTGATGTTTGTTTGTTTGTTGTTATTGTTGTTATTGATGTTGTTGCTGTTGTTTTTTTTTTTTGTTGTTGTTGATGTTGCTGTTATTGTTTGTTTTTGCTTGCTTGTTGTTATTGTTACTGTTGTTACTGTTGTTGTTGTTACTGTTGTTGTTGTTACGGTTGTTGTTACTGTTGTTGTTACTGTTGTTGTTACTGTTGTTGTTGTTACTGTTGTTGTTACTGTTGTTGTTACTGTTGTTGTTGTTACTGTTGTTGTTGTTACTGTTGTTGTTGTTAGAGTCTAGCGTTGCACACCGCCACTCAGGGTTAGTGCAGAAGGTGCACTCTTAGTTGTGGAACTAGAGATGAATGTTGATAGGACAGAAACAACGGAGTTTGGCCAAAGTCCAGAGACTTACAAAGAAGTTGTGCTCAAGGCAGACATTGTTATGTGTTTGGGAGGACTTGTATCTTATCTTATAAAATACAGACGTTCCTTTAAAAAAGAAGATGATTACTTCCTACGCGTGTTCAATCTAGTCATGCATGTTAAACAATGACTTAAAAATTCGGCCAAGTCATTGGTTTTCCTGGCTGACTCAGGCAACCCATTCCATGCTCTAATGGCACTAGCGATAAAGGTGCATTTGTACAACTTTGTCCTAGCATATGGAACGAGGAATGTGCCTTAGTGAGTTGAGTTGCCTGAGTTGAAAAGTAAGCTCCCATCTCGTAATGTGCCTACGTTATTTGCGGCGCATAGGGCAGCAAGCTCTCTCCACAGAGATCGTGACTTCCTCTTCGAAGCTTGCTGCCTAGCCATTTGAGGTCTTCTAAGAAGGCGTGACGTCATGTTAGGCGTGGATGGGCCTTGTTTTTGATTGCCTCTTTTCGGCTTCCATGTCATAGCTGACTTTGCTAAACGTTTTTCGTCTAAGGATATGCCCCGCGAGTCTCATATGACGTTCAGTCACCATTTCCCTTACGGAGCAGGGCCGGCCATACAGATTGCGGGGCCCTATGCGAAACAGATTGCGCCTAGTATGGGTAGGGATAAGGATAATAAGTGAAAATTAAGATTTTTTGTTAGAAAATAAGTTCGTCTTTGCATTTTATTCATACTTTACTAAGTGCAAAATCACGATCAATTAACTTTACGAGCCATCTACAAAAGGAGGTTGTTTTCTAACAAAAGGCCGATAAACATTCAGATCTGGCTTTTAGATTTACTATCGACTAGCAAAATATCGCTTTTGATTTTTTTTTAAAGAGGTCAAGATCTATATTTATATGTCAGTGACTATTAAAGTAAATAAAGTACTGGAACTTCCTGTTTTGGTCAAAATTCGCGCTATTATTTTTATTAAATGAAAGCTGACTATGTTGTTTTTTTTTTGTTGCTTTTTTTTTTAATCGCAAGTAGGATTGGCGTTTTCCATATTGAATGACACCCCCAAAATGACAAGTTTTCAGGACATTTTTATGAGTCTCAGGATATTTTAATAATGTCAGGAGATTTTCATGACTTTTTTCGTATAGTTTGCAATTTCAGGAGATTTATAGGAGCTCCTGTTAAATTGACAGGAGGCCGCGGGAACCCTGTTATAAGTTAAAATGGTTAAACTTAATAATTTACAACTAGAGTTAGCGCGGGCCCTATGAAAGTGCGGGCCCCACTGCGGCCGCAAAGGTTGCAGTGCCCTAAGGCCGGCCCTGTTAGGGAGGCTACTGCTCGTGAAATGATGATTCTAGAATCCTTCTCAGCCATTGCTGCTGAGCCACGTATATTTTCAACCTTGTGGATGACCTTCACGTCTCGCAAGGGTAGGTGGACGTTGTGGGTGGAGGTGGTAGTATTGTGGAGGCGGACCTTGGTCTGCAGGCTGATTAGTTTGCCCTGTTAGCCCGTAGTTTAAAAAAAAAAAGGCTTCAGCTACGTTTTTCGTTGGATGGCTGCCTGGTCGTGCGGTTTGCGCGCTGGACTGTCGTTCAGATTTATCGATGGTCCCGGGTTCAAACCCTGCCAGCTCCCATCCCCCGTCGTCCTGCGGGAGGTTTGGACTAGGAAGTAAATTATCTTCAACTCTGAAGGAACATCCGAAACATGTAAAACATTTTACAAACAAAACATTCGTCATTAAAACTAAAATAACTACATTAAAATTTCGCGCTTTTCTGTCTAAATATAGATGCAAACTTTAGCTTGACATTGGTTTCCACTCTATGTGTTGGTGGAAAGAAATAGAGAGTTGGGGCCGGGGGGGGGGGGCAGGAGGCCCGAATCTGTGTCATAAAACTCTGTGCAACAAATCCTGCTAGACAAAAGTCTACGCTGCAGAATAATTGGCGCTCGGCAATCGGAACAGACGTTGACCTTTGACCCGGCTGAAAAAAAATGGTTTAGTTCATAATCTTTTGTATCACATTAAAAAGAAATAAAACGTACTTAAAAACAGACAGCAAACATAAAAAAAAAAACAAGTTTTCTTAAATGCTATGCGTCTAGAGCCAAACAGCGCAATTATAGCCAGGACTTAAATTACAAAAGCCTAACCCTAAAAAAAAAAAGGAGTTAGTTTCCATGGAAACATACGCATTCTTAAGTAGTGAAAATAAAAAAAAATAAAAAACTTAAGGTCTGAACCCAATTCTGAACGAAACAATAATTTTTTATTTTTTTTTTTGCTTGCTCAATGTGGCGAGAACTCTGGCGAGTCTAAGCCATATTTATCGTCATTCTCTCCCCCTTCAAGTCGCGAGCGTTAAACGAGGGCGTCTCGGCGATTTACGGCACCCGAGTGAAGCGTCTATGTTAACCCTTTCTCATCCAGCTGCTGATTTATGGCGTCGATAGGGGATGTGCATGTCGTGTTACCGATTTGCGAAATGACGTCGTAAAAATCGTTTTATCGGACTATGAATCTACAATGCATTTTCGTGGAGAGGGGGGGGGGGCGGGATGGGGTAAAAAAAAAAAAAGGGGGGGGGGTATTTTTTTGTTCCTGTGTTGCCGATATATCAGAATTTAGGCAACAGTGGCGTAGCTAAGAATTAGCCATCATTTGGGGGCTTGACCTCTTTGGAGGCCCCTGCATTTTGTGTGATATTTAGTACCTAATGAAAAAAAATTTAGAACACTCATTTGATAGGCCCACCCTCAAGTGGGGGGCCCGGGGGCATTTTCTAATTCTCCCCCCCCCCGCTCCTCCCCTCATCCTAGCTACGCCACTGATGGGCAAATGTAAATAAGTATTTCTTACAAGCAATGCTTTATGGTTTCATTTCTCATGAAATAGGCACTACATGCACATTATATGAAATGTTCAAGTCAGCGGTGCACAGTTCTGGAGATGCTCAAGTCACCATTGCACAGTTCTGGAAATGTTCAAGTCACCGGTGCACAGTTCTGGAAATGTTCAAGTCATCAGTGCACAGTTCTGGAAATGTTCAAGTCGCCAGTGCACAGTTCTGGAAATGTTCAAGTCGCCAGTGCACAGTTCTGGAAATGTTCAAGTCATCAGTGCACAGTTCTGGAAATGTTCAAGTCGCCAGTGCACAGTTCTGGAAATGTTCAAGTCATCAGTGCACAGTTCTGGAAATGTTCAAGTCGCCAGTGCACAGTTCTGGAAATGTTCAAGTCGCCAGTGCACAGTTCTGGAAATGTTCAAGTCGCCAGTGCACAGTTCTGGAAATGTTCAAGTCATCAGTACACAGTTCTGGAAATGTTCAAGTCGCCAGTGCACAGTTCTGGAATTGTTCAAGTCATCAGTGCACAGTTCTGGAAATGTTCAAGTCGCCAGTGCACAGTTCTGGAAATGTTCAAGTCATCAGTGCACAGTTCTGGAAATGTTCAAGTCATCAGTGCACAGTTCTGGAAATGTTCAAGTCGCCAGTGCACAGTTCTGGAAATGGTCTATTTTGTATATGTTCCAGTTTCTTAATGGTTTTCATTGATTAACATGCATGACTAGATTGAAACAAGAAAAAGGACGCAATTATCTTCTTTTTTGACGTAACGTCTGTAATATATAAGATAAGATGTGCACATATTCCGAAATTTTGTCAACCATGTAGGTACTTGAGCTATTCCAAACTTCTACAGCTTGCAACTGATTTTTTGTGCACAGTTCTGGAAACGTTAACCAATGATAAACATGAAGAAACAGGAACAGACACAAAATAGAGCAGCGAGATTCATAACAAACGAATATTCACATTGTCTGCTAAGTCGTTGGTTTTCCTGTCTGATTCAGGAAATCCATTCCAATCTCTAATCTCACTTGGGAAGAAGGAGCACTTGTATTAGTTCTAGCGTATGGAATAAGAAATGTGCATTTATCTTTGCGTCTTTCCGAGTATTTCTTTAGGTTTCGTTTTTCTATTTGTAAATTATGATTTAGTGTTATATGTATTATAGTTACTTTACTTTTGAGTCTTCTGTCCTGAAGTGTCTCTAAGTTTATTGATTTTATTAATGGTGTTACTCTAATCAAATTAGAATATTCGTTTGTTATAAATCTAATATTGGCCTAACTAAAGTTAAATAGCATTTTAGTTTTATGTTTTTGTTTGATTTGTAAATATTTCTTTTAATAAACCCTTATTCCTTTAAACCTTCATGCACACCTCACAGTTGGCAGCTTATCAGCACAGAGCCTTATTCCTTTATTCCTTTAAACCTTCATGCACACCTCACAGTTGGCAACTTATCAGCACAGAGCCTTATTCCTTTATTCCTTTAAACCTTCATGCACACCTCACAGTTGGCAACTTATCAGCACAGAGCCGTATTCCTTTAAACCTTCTTGCACACCTCACAGTTGGCAGCTTATCAGCACAGAGCCTTATTCCTTTCTTCTTTTAAACCTTCATGCACACCTCACAGTTGGCAACTTATCAGCACAGAGCCGTATTCCTTTCTTCCTTTAAACCTTCATGCACACCTCACAGTTGGCAACTTATCAGCACAGAGCCTTATTCCTTTATACTTTCATGCAAACCTCACAGTTGGCAGCTTATCAGCACAGAGCCTTATTCCTTTATTCCTTTAAACCTTCATGCACACCTCACAGTTGGCAACTTATCAGCACAGAGCCTTATTCCTTTATTCCTTTAAACCTTCATGCACACCTCACAGTTGGCAACTTATCAGCACAGAGCCGTATTCCTTTAAACCTTCTTGCACACCTCACAGTTGGCAGCTTATCAGCACAGAGCCTTATTCCTTTCTTCTTTTAAACCTTCATGCACACCTCACAGTTGGCAACTTATCAGCACAGAGCCGTATTCCTTTCTTCCTTTAAACCTTCATGCACACCTCACAGTTGGCAACTTATCAGCACAGAGCCGTATTCCTTTAAACCTTCTTGCACACCTCACAGTTGGCAACTTAGCAGCACAGAGCCTTATTCCTTTCTTCCTTTATACCTTCATTCACACCTCACAGTTGGCAACTTAGCAGCACAGAGCCGTATTCCTTTATTCCTTTAAACCTTCATGCACACCTCACAGTTGGCAACTTATCAGCACAGAGCCGTATTCCTTTATACCTTCTTGCACACCTCACAGTTGGCAACTTATCAGCACAGAGCCTTATTCCTTTATACTTTCATGCAAACCTCACAGTTGGCAGCTTATCAGCACAGAGCCTTATTCCTTTCTTCTTTTAAACCTTCATGCACACCTCACAGTTGGCAACTTAGCAGCACAGAGCCGTATTCCTTTATTCCTTTAAACCTTCATGCACACCTCACAGTTGGCAACTTATCAGCACAGAGCCTTATTCCTTTATTCCTTTAAACCTACATGCACACCTTACAGTTGGCAGCTTATCAGCACAGAGCCTTATTCCTTTATACTTTCATGCAAACCTCACAGTTGGCAGCTTATCAGCACAGAGCCTTATTCCTTTATACCTTCTTGCACACCTCACAGTTGGCAGCTTATCAGCACAGAGCCTTATTCCTTTCTTCCTTTAAACCTTCATGCACACCTCACAGTTGGCAACTTATCAGCACAGAGCCGTATTCCTTTATACCTTCTTGCACACCTCACAGTTGGCAACTTATCAGCACAGAGCCTTATTCCTTTATACTTTCATGCAAACCTCACAGTTGGCAGCTTATCAGCACAGAGCCTTATTCCTTTCTTCCTTTATACCTTCATTCACACCTCACAGTTGGCAGCTTATCAGCACAGAGCCGTATTCCTTTCTTCCTTTATACCTTCATTCATACCTCACAGTTGGCAGCTTATCAGCACAGAGCCTTATTCCTTTAAACCTACATGCACACCTCACAGTTGGCAACTTATCAGCACAGAGCCTTATTCCTTTATACTTTCATGCAAACCTCACAGTTGGCAGCTTATCAGCACAGAGCCTCTATTCCTTTATTCCTTTAAACCTTCATGCACACCTCACAGTTGGCAGCTTATCAGCACAGAGCCTTATTCCTTTATTCCTTTAAACCTTCATGCACACCTCACAATTGGCAGCTTATCAGCACAGAGCCGTATTCCTTTATACCTTCTTGCACACCTCACAGTTGGCAGCTTATCAGCACAGAGCCTTATTCCTTTATTCCTTTAAACCTACATGCACACCTCACAGTTGGCAGCTTATCAGCACAGAGCATGTCACGTAAACTGACTAGTTGCCATGTTTGCTGAGAATGTCCAAGTGATTTATGGAATTGGGCTAGATCTGTACATTTCTATGAGACAATGACACACATTAAACTTTCTTTTTGACTTTCTAAGCTATCACTTTGTTTAAAACTGGCATTCACCCATGATTCCTTTCAATAAGTTATTTCAGCCAATCACGATCCGTCTCGCACCATTATCGTCTGCTCGGCTAATGGGGCCACGCTCTGATTCTTTTACACACACCGTTGAGAATGGAAGAAGGCAATGACCATTTTTAATGGACATAGAGAAAAACAACTGCTGAAGAGAGTCAGTAAGAGTCTACTTGGAGCAGAACACGTTGGTAAATATAAAACTACAAATAAGAGTTTGTGTATTCACACAAACTCAGAAACACGTTAGTAAATATAACAAAATAAACAAAATTAAAAAACTTTGTAAAAAAAACAAAGCTAATATTGACGGAATAGCCGCTACATACTGCCATATATATAAATACTGTAGGATTAAGCTCTTTTTTCCAGATAAAACAAAGTTAATATCATTAATAGATTAACTAATTTTTTTTATTGATTCGTGTATTGTCATCGACTATGAATATTTTTGCAAAACTTCAACTTGATCCGAGATTTGGAAGTGGGAGAAAAACGTCTTCAAAACGTAATAAGGGAAATAACTCCACATATTCAGCCACATATCTTAATACGTAACATTTTTTCTCTTTTTTTTTTTTTAAACCAAACAAAATATTAATTACCGAAAACTAATTAACTTCTTCTATATTTATTTGATTGATTCATGTTTTGTTAGGTACAAGTTATTGTGTAAAGTTTCATCTTGATCCGAGAATTGGTGTGGGAAAAATAAAATGTAAAAAAAAAATTGTACCAGACAGATAGTCAGAGTGAGTTGATATAAGCTTTGTAAAACCATAAAGTCACATAGAAGCCTAATTCATAAAGCGCTGGTAGTGTGTGTGTGTGTGAGTGAGAGTGAGTGAGTGAGTGTGTGTGAGTGAGTGAGTGAGTATGTCTTTTGTTAGTGAATATTCGTATTTGCATCAATATTGTTATTGTTACAGTAGTTACGCTGAGGTGGACAATTGTAGTCAAACTGAATTATCGTTTTGTTTGGACCAATAAAATTATCTTATCTTCTAAGGTTCATTATTACAACTCTCCATTAGGAAAAAAATAAGATTGGATTAGCTGTTTATTGAGAAAAAACAGTCTAACACAGTTGAAGTATCTTATCTTATATAATACAGACGTTACTTCAAAAAAGAAGATGATTACGTCCTGCACAAAGCCAACACGTAGCCAGAAAAGGAAAGAAATAGATTTTAACAAAACAAAGGATAACTCTCATTCCAGTGGCGTAGCTGGGGTGGGGGAGGGGTGGGGAGAATTTTTAAATCCCCCCAGGCACTCACTTGAAGGGGGGGGGGAATCCCAAATGAGTGGGGTTTTTTTTTACATTTAATAATAAACATTAAGCAAAATGCAAGCCCCCATAGAAGTCAATCCCCCGGGCCCCCAAATGATTGAAAATTCCTAGCTGCGCCCTTGTCTCACTCAGCCCGAAGCCCCTAAACACTCGAGTTAATAACAATGCAGACGTTTTGTTGTTATGGGATGTGAATTAAATAATACTAATGATAAGGCTTGTTTTCAAGTCCGAAGATTAATGAAGAGATGCAGTATTTTACGTGGCTACGCAGGCCAAACTGCGACTTATATATTTAGCCACATCCAGCGCAGACATGGCCGATTTTTGGTTCTCTTTTAGCCATCTATCGTCCACAGTGGATTTTCGTTTGAATAAAATAAATGCGTATCACTCTGTGGCATTTTATGTTTTTTTTGTGTGAATAGCTTCCCCTTGCAGCTTCTATTGTGATCAGTAGCCTATAGTTCCATGGTGTGATTCAAGAGGCCAATAAATGATACACAACTGCAGTCATAGGTTGGACACATAGACATATATATATAGACTGGACGATAAAGAACAAATTATTATCGGAAATATTTGGGAAAAGATAAGTTTGTAGATCCACATCACAAACCTATATATATTTGCCTATGTCTATGATTATAAAACAAAGACAAAATATTGGGAATATGGCAGTTTTGCACTTTTCAAAACTAAAGATCAAAGGTATATATTGGCTGAAATGTTAGTCCTAAAATTTATAGCTCAATCGCCGCCATTTTTTTTTTCACATAGATATAGTACATAAAACATATTGACTCCCCCCAAATAAAAATAACTTCCTACTTCCAGTCTATATTTATTTATGTCTATGGTTGGACATCTGCAATTACCGGATGCTGTAGTTTTCTTCTACTTCCGGTGTGTACGCCATTTGCAATCCAAAACCCTTTCTTTCTGTTTGCTCTCCATCTGGAACCATCCAGTGCCTCAATTTCCCAATTACTAAATAAGCAAATAAATAAATAAAATGAAAGACAGACACTGATTGACAGACAGACCTTGGTAAAACTATCATGAAGGACTTGGTAAAACACACACGCACGCACACACACACACATTCGCACAGATAGATTTATCTTCCATGTCAATACAAACATAAAACTCTTATTATCCCTTTTTCGTAATCCTTTAACCCTTAGATACGCTTGTGGTAGATTAGCCTCTAAACATCAGAATTGTAATTCCATTTTGTATGCACTCATTGTAAAACAGCTCAGCACTTTAAGGGTTAATAGAAATGCCGACGTGTTGATGTGTATTTTCTTTGTTTGAGTACTTTTTATAAACCAATGCAACCACTAACGTCAGAATAAATCTCAGAAAAATTATTTTTTAAAGGGACGTAATTCAATAATTAATTCTTCCTAACTTAAAGCCTAGTTATGTACCTTGGACTGCGCAACAACTTAAACAAATTACTTAACAAACGTCTCTCCTTTCTCCCCTCTGTAACGTTTTCCTTCATGACTTGTATTACAAAACAAACATTGACAAGATGACGTGAATGACATCTACTTTTTTATTCGTCTAATACGATATGTTAATGTATTGGTAAACATGTTATTGACGATCTGTTCCTAGAGTTATTAAGGTTTTCAAGTGGACAACTTGAAATTGAATAAGTTTGAGTTGTATAAATTCTTACTTGAAATTGAATAAGTTTGAGATATTTAGATTCTTGGCCCTATTGCTGGTGCTTCACATATTGAAACCAATAAATCATGGCCTAATTTTCGTGTATAATTCGTTCTTTGTATTACTGTAAGTACTTTAAAATATTGGTTATTTTTGACCCAGAGACCCCAGAGGGTTAGAGTAAACAATGTAATATCAAATGCACCATGCAAGTGTAGTAAAAATAGGGGCGCCCCAGGGGGCTATTTGCCATTGTGGTTCGTTTTGTACGCTAATAATTTTCAATCCAATAGTCCTTTTTGCTACTTTACAAAATTCGTTGATGGTGCGGCTTTTCTTGCCCTGCTCTCAGAGAGCTCAGACGTAAATGAGTATTTCAGAGAAATAGTGAACAAATAGATGCTATCTTACTAGATTTTTCCAAGGATTTTGACAAAGTCACCACCATAGTTTGCTTAAAAAATTAAAATATTTCGGCATTAATGGTCCATTGCATCAGTGGATTAAAGATTTTCTGATAGGGAGAGAACAAACTGTAATAATAAATGGCTCTAAATCAACACCGATAACAGTAAACTCAGGTGTACCTCAAGGAACAGTCTTAGGTCCACTACTATTTTTAATTTACATAAATGATTTACCAAATTGCATTACTTCAGAAACAAAAGTCAGATTATTTGCAGACGATTGCATAATATATAGAACAATAAAAACAACACAAGGCACAGATATTTTACAAAGAGAATTAGATGAATTACAGAAATGGGAATCAAATGTCTTTCCACCCAGAAAAATGTCAAATGTTAAGAGTAACAAAAAAACTAAAACAAATTAATTCCACTTATCTCATTCATGGCAAACCAGTAACACAGACTAAAAACGCAAAATACCTAGGTGTTATAATAAATGAAAAACTGTCATGGAATCCACATATTGATGAAACTATAAAAAAAAAATCAAAGCATTAGGGTTTATTAAAAGCAATTTCTATAAATCAAATAAGAACATAAAACTAAAATGTTATTTAACCTTGGTTAGGCCAATAATAGAATATGCATCCTCCATTTGGGACCCCTCAACTCAAGAAAACATTACGAAACTGGAACACACACGAAATAGAGCAGTGAGATTCATAACAAACCAATATTCACATTTGACTAGAATAACACCTTTAGTAAAATCACTAAATTTAGAAAGCCTTCAGGACAGAAGACTCAAAAGTAAAGTAGCAATTATACATAAAACACTGAACCATAATCTTCAAATACAAAAAAAAAAATAAAAAAAAATTAATAAATTACTCTGAAAGACACAAAGATAAAGGCACATTCCTCGTCCCATATGCTAGGACAAATTTGTACAAATACTCCTTCTTCCCTAGTGCTATTAGAGCATGGAATGGGTTGCTTGAACTAGCCAGGAAAACCAGCGACTTGGCAGAGTTTAAGTCATTGGTTAATATGTATGACTAAATGCATGACGCGTAGGACGTAATCATCTCTTTTTTTTTTTTTTTGAAGTAACGTCTGTATTATATAAGATAAGAAGATAATAGAACACATTGAAAAAATACTGTAAAGATAATTTTTAAATATGAAACTAAAAAAAAACCCACCAAAGAAATGATAATCGATTCAACTCTCAAACATAGCAAAGCTCTATATTTCTCTATGTCTGCATGGCTTTCTCTTACGTTTTAACCATGGATTCAAGGTTTAGACTACCAATGTTAGAAGACCTTTTCATGATAAAGTCGAGACGTTATTTCGAGCCTGGTGCATCACGAAAAGGTAGAGAGGGGTCGGCATATTGGCTTCGATTGGAAAGGCTTATGGTCATTTTCAATTAGAAATAAAGAAAAAAACATATTGATTGATTTAGATTTTAGATAAAGATATACATATAGGCCTATGTTTTTAATAAATTGCGTGATTTTATTTTTTCGTTGTTTATAGTTTTAATTATCATTTGGAGGGGGGGGGCAAACAAATTCACTTGGCCTAGGGCCTCCAATTACCTAAGGCCGGCCATGGTGTAGGTGTCTGATAACCTTAGTCATGAATATAAAAAAAAAAAACCCATCTCAGAAAAGTATGTAAACCGAATAAGTCAATTTTACCCCGGCCAATACAATGTCTAGTGAGCTGGTTTGATTTTTACAGTGCGATTATACAATATATATAGGTCTGTGTGCAACAATTTTTGTGTGATGCTGCCAAATTATATGTTTCTTATTGATCTCAATTTATTTAAAACTTTTTATTAAAGGCTTATTTTGATTATGGTTAGATTTGGAGGTTTCTGTAGGGATTTGAATTGCATGTAACATTTTGACTTAATTGAAATGGATCTAAATTGATCAAGATTGTCATTAATAACAATGTTAAGGTGTCATTCAAAAGAAACAGTTGGCAAAATCGAACAAGGGAATTAATCTTGTAATTTGGTTTTTAAATGGAAAAAAATAAATCTAATAACTTAGATCTACGATATGAACTTTTACTAAAACTAATATAGATCTAGATCTAGATAGTCTATTCTAGATCTACAATTTGTGAGTGTCAGACTTCATTCAGGAATAAAAGGTAAAAATTCGGTATTAGTATACGACACTAGAAACGCTAAATTAGGTTTCTCTTATATTTTCAGAATATGCAGAAAAAAATGCAGATTACAAATATGTAATTTGATTTCCTCGGAGATAAATAGTTTTTAAAATATATATTTTTAAGTTTTATTTCTTATTACCATATATTGTCATTGGAAATACGCCATTTTGGTTTTAAGGCTTAGTACTAGACTATCTCCCTTGAATTACTTGCCAACTTTTTTCTGTTGCTGCTTTGTCTTTCTTTCTAGCAGCTATTAGATCTAATATTAAAATTCATTTAAAATGCAAACAATCTTTTGTACTTTGAAAAATAACTAAAAATCGAAATTAAAATCATGTAGTTAAAGTAATAACAACAGACAAAAAAATTAATAGAAAAATAAAAAAATAACTCTAAGCCTAACAAAATATCTTTTATTGGCAAAATAAAAGTAATTAAATAAATAGATACCGGTACCCTGACTTTAAATACATGAAAATAATAGACATTAAATGTTATTTTAGATATTAAAAGCATGCAAGAAAAAATCAAATAGCCAAATAGATCTAATCTGAATAGATTGTAAGATGAAATATTAATCAACACTTTAAAATTTAGGCTAAAGCATCATACTCCGAGCAGTCGATTTGGCAAAAAAACAGTTACATGTGGCCTCTTGTGGTACAACCACATCAAAGTGATTACCATTTGTATGCAATAGTGTTATGTTGCAGCATATATGGTTGTCTGTGAGAGATAGTATGTATGTGTTTGCATCATGAAATAAAGGTTTTAATAATAGCCATGAGTATTTTGTTTTGTTGTGGTTTGGTGAGAATGTATAGGTGTCTCTTTGCAGTAGTGTAGCAGCTGCAAGCATTTCTGCAGTTGTGGCCCATGTTGTATCTTTTTTCATCAGCTCCATATGCTGCTGTTAAAAAAAAATATGGTAGCTATAAGTACAAGTTCTTTATCCTTCTCTTATTATGTACGGTAACTTATAATCATATTGAATGAAAAACAATGCACAATATAAGAACAAGCAATATCTACAACAAGGTAGAGAAAGTAATGATAGGACTGAAGAGTGGAAGGGAACTCCTTTTATAACAGATTCGGGAAATGTTACAATGGCATCACAGTTAGTAACCTTGTGATGGCTCCAAATAGGGATGGGGCGATGAAAATCAAAGGCTTTATCAAATCTCTTTAATGAGATGAAAGAGCTTCAAGATAACAATACTATGTCACTACTTCTGTGGACCAAATAGGGGAGGGGGACTAGAATCTATGACAATCAGAGTGTATTTGTCATACGTAACTACTTCTTGATGTAACTACTTATAGACTGTCGGCCAACACGATATGATCCAACCACGGGAGTTTTTGTCGCCATAACTATCTGTAGAAGCTGGCCGACATTATAGGATACAACCAATAGAGTTTTGATTATGACATCGTTATGTTGCGTCACGTTTCAGTCTTAGTCTCATCCGACTAGACCTCAGTTGAACTGCATGTCGGTGAAACGAACCGACAAAGAAAGCGAAGAAGGATAAATTTTGACCAAGTAAAACACCGTACCTTGCCCTTCTCCCTTTATGAGCATACCAGCGATCCTAGCAGTAGATGACCTAATATGACCACGGCGCCGGCGAAGCTCCGAGCAGGGGAAGGTGATGTTACATCACACCTAGTTCTGCCATAAAGACAAAGATCGCGTGTGACGGCCGGCGCAGCGAGGGTTTAAAGGTACGTAAGAATTAACGGATAAAGAATAAAAATCGCCACCTGTACGGTACGGCGGGAGAGAAAAACTTGCTTTGGACTCCGTAACGGAATGTAATACATGGGCGCTAGTGAATCCATGTGAAGAGAAGGGTTGGTAGGTGGAGTCGCTAACCCCCCCCCCACAACTACACATCTTAAACAAATTTAGTGTAATAGGTGAGGAGTTGTTTTTTTTTTAATGAACTCCGAAAGTAAAGATGCATAAATTATCTAAATAGTAGTGTATATTCTTCTTATCTGTTTCTTTATACATTGGCTTTTGTTCCCCACTCTACGCAAAGTAAATTTCAGATTGTGAAACATGATAGTTTAACAGGTGCTACGTAACGTTTAACAAAGACGTTCGTGATCTAGTTACACTCGACCTATCCTCCCTCCAAGAGAGGTGGAGCCAGAGGTAGTGGTAAGAGTTATAAACACAGACATTAGTCCTATCTGATCATAAAACACACGCCAAACAATTTCTGGTAGACAGTAGACTCCACTCAGAAGACCTCACGGCGAAAGAGAAAGGGACACTGATCTGTGTCAGCTTCGTAAAATTCTTTTTTTACGAAAATAGAGAGCGCTCAAAATTCGTTAGAAATGTATAGATCTAACTGTAGTCTTAATCATCAACAGATAAACATAAAAGTATCATTTCTTATAGTAATAAGTTTCCCGTACTAGATCTATATCATTTATTGTCATTGCTCTAAAAAGATCACTAAGTCATAATGCATAATTTTGTTCAAAAAATAATAATAATTAAACATAACATGTATATCTCGATGCGTGTTTCATTTCATTTAATTCATGCATATTTGTTTTTTATTTTATCATTGTTTCGCTTTGCTGGGTGAGTTAATATATTAATTATAGATCTAATTGTTAACATATATTTTTTAATTAATAATTTCATAAGTAGAAAAATAGAAGAAACAACAAGTTCATCAATTTATTAATAACATTTTATTTAGACCTTCATTTTAGTAAATACACTTAAAAAATCATAAGTTGACAGCATAAGAACAAAAACTCTCTTTAAAAAAAGTTATTGAAAGTTCAATATAGGTAAGGGAGATAAATATGCTTAACAAACAACATGGTGGTCGGCAAAGGTATCTGCGTATCTAAACTATTACCAAAAAATTACATCCTGAATCTAGGAAATTACCCATTCTAGTAAATTCTACATTCTACATGATCTAGAATCCTAGGTCTAGACTCAGATCTAGACTAGACTACATCTGTCTAGAGTCTAGCGCAGTAGTCTGACTGGAGTCTAGCCTCAGACATGTCACACTCACATTTACTTTACTGTCTTTACTGATTTATATTAGTTACACTTACACAGCTAAGTAAAACTAAAACTAGTAAAACCAACCTGGAAATCTCCTCACATCTCAAACAAGACAAAAATAAGAATCTTTAACTCTGACTCTATCACTCTATACTAATGTCAAGGCAGTTCTACTGTATGATTCTGAAACATGGAGTCTCAAAATAAATTGGAGAAGGAGAACAGCTGAAGCAACAACAAAAAAAGCACAGACCTTCATCAACAGTATCTTAAAAATATACTGGTACAAGAAAGTAGAAAACACCAAACTGTGGGAGATGAGTGGGCAGAAAAATATAGAAGTGCAGATCCTAGAGAGGTAGTGGAGATATGTTTTGGTCACACCCTTAGAAAAGATACCAACAACAGAGCTAGGCAGGCCTTAGAGTGGAACCCCCTGGGAACAAGACGTCTACAGAGGAAGACCAAAAAGAACATGGCAACGTACTAGATGAAGCCGAGAGGACAGGAAAGAGCTGGAAAGCCATTAAAAAACTAGCAAGAGACTGTGAAGTGGCATGTTTTTACTGAGGCCCTATGTTCCATGAGGACATTAGAGTTAAAGATTCTTATTTTAGTCTTGTTTGAGATGTGAGGAGAGGAAAGAGACCCTATGTTCCATGAGGACATTAGAGTTAAAGATTCTTATTTTAGTCTTGTTTGAGATGTGAGGAGAGGAAAGATGAGGATGATGATGATATATACTAGATTATATATAAATACTAAACTGGGTACTAGATCTATATCTAGACCTAGATTTAGATCATTCTCTTATATTAGACTTAATCTAGCCCAACCCAAACCTCCTGCAGAATAGCAGGGGATGACATACTGAATAAACAGGGGGCAGGTTTGAACTTAAGACCAATACCAACAAGCAACAATCCAGAATGTATATACACACAACCGGGCTGCCATCATGGATCCTGTTGAATGTGTTTGAGCGAGACCAGTCATCATATTAGGCCTGAACTCAGATCTGTGACTTTGACAACCTGTGGTCAGTGGAGACAATAGTGACATCTTTGCCACTTCAAAAGTCTTCAGGCCTACTATGATGCTTGATCTTGGTTTGAGTTTGAGTGTGTCTTAGTGTACTTGTGGGATAATACTTTAGTCCTTTTCTTTATCAGATTTAATATAACACTGTTAGAGGTTATAGATCTAATAGAAGGTTGTTTTTTTTATTTACTAGTCTTCGTGTAGTTTTAAAGACATGACGAGTAGGGCATAATCATCTTCTTTTTTGAAGTAACTTCTGTATTATATAAGATAAGACAAAATAGATTTCTATATTTAAATCAAGAATTTAATAATCCAAATTTAATGATTTAATAATCCAAATTTAATGATTTAATAATCCAAATTTAATGATTTAATAATCCAATAATAATCTATGGTTTATATTTAAATATAATCATCTCTCTCTCTCTCTCTCTATTATATATATTTTGTATAAATCTAGGTTTATAAGATATACAGATCTATGTTCAATAATGGTAAGATGATTTTATTGGTCCAAACTAAAGGAAATTCTGTTTGATTACTATTGTCCATCTAAGCATTAGTACCATAATACTATGACAATAACAATATATATTTATTATTTATACACAGGTAAATGCAAACGTGAAGAACATTCACACACAAAATATGATGATCAAGATGACATTCTACTAGTCTGGTTTAATCTGCCCCTACCTTGGATTGATTGATCAGAAGAACAACATAAACAATGCCTCTTGTTGAGAAAATTGGGGAAGACAAAGATGTTATTCCTGACCACTTGACATCACTGACTATCAAAGAACTGAAACCTTCCACAAAGCTTTTAGATAGATATTTAAAGGTTAGTGGCAATGCACTATGGGCTGAATTTAGATAAATATTTAAAGGTTAGTGGCAATGCAATATGGGCTGAATTTCACTTTATTTAGTTTAGCTAAAGATAATGTTTCTATCAAACTAAATAAATGTATATTGAACTAGAATGGTTGAAGTAGCCTAGAAAGTTTTAAAATCAATATATAGCTTCTCCTTCCTTCATGATCAAAGATGAGCTTTTTTCCTATCCTATGAAGTTGAAGATGACTGTTAAGTCCAATCATCGCTTTTAAAAGCCGGCCGCATACATGGCATGGATAGATTTGGTCAGTTGCAGATAGGCCCGCTTCTTCTCTCAGCTGGTTCAGCTTTCTTTCAGGTTGGCAACTCTCTAAATCAATGACTGTAGTGTTGAACAGTTCTGTTCATTCTGGATTTTTTTTCTTTTTTAAACTTTTCGGAAGTTTCTTTGCACAGTTCTGTCCTGTATATATATAAGGCTTGTTTTAGATTAAGCATTTAGGAGTAGTGCAGTATTTTATGTGGCTACACCTCTTAGCCTCATATTGTAATGGAGACAAAAAATATCTGCGCGTGGTCAATTCAAGTTTTGTCCTCCAAAGTAGTATAAAAACATAATACGATTAGAACTATTTCTTATTCCATATGCTAGAACAAAGTCATACAAATGCATCCCTAGTGCTATTTGAGAGTGGAATGGGTTGCCTGAATCAGCCATCTATTTCAAAGACCATTTGCTGCCAGATGTTCTTCTCTATGACAGTTAGGCCAGCTGGCACCTGAGCTGCTCTTTAAAATGTTTCCTGGAGGGGGGGGGGGGTTGCACCTCTGCTATGCTGTGCTTCTATGTAGTGTGGGACTTTGAGTAGTATATATGTGCATGATGCAGCCTGAATTGTGCCGATGTGCCGAAAAAACAAACAAACCAATACTATGTGTGTGTAAGAGATATTAGCATTGTACAATATTCAGATAATTCAATATGTAGGTCTTGTAGAGTATATTTTGGTTGTTACTTTCTCATTTTTTTACTTCATACCATTATATGTTTCATGTACTTCAAAATTAGTGAAAAAAATTATTTAGTTAGTAGCTCATCTTATTTTCTTATCCTATAGATTACAGACTTTTATCTGCTTATCTTATAGATTAAAGACTCTTTATCTTCTTATCTTATAGATTACATAGATTACAGACGTTACTTCAAGAAAGCAGATAATTATGTCCTACGCATTTCATGTGTTAATCTTGTCATGCATGTCAATCAGTGACTTAAACTCTGCTAAGTCATTGGTTTTCCTGGCTGATTCAGGCAACCCATTACATTCTCAAATAGCACTTGTACGATTTTGTCATAGCATATGGAATAACATATAGTTCATCTGTTCTTAGCATGCATTTTATAGAAATATTGAGGACAAAACTTTTCAAAATTGTATTCACACTGCGACGATAGTTGTAGTTTGAAAATTAATGCAACAAATTGATATGTTGACTGTAAATAAAATGTATATTTTTTAATAACTTCAGGTTAAAGTCCAACAGAAATGGCAACTTTCTACTAGAGGTCCTGGCTCAATTAAATTAACTCTTGTTGATGGTAAATTTTTAAAAATTGAAATAAATTATTATTAAATTTTAAAAAATGCCTTCTTAATTAATCTTGTGTAGTAGTAAAAAGGCCACTGGTTCATTATATATGTTAATATTATTTTGTTAATAATAATAGTGTCACAATTTCTTGTTCAGGGGATGGCACTGTCATAGATTTTCTCGGAGTGGGGAAAATAGCACACGACTTAGATTCTGTTACCTGTGGGGTAAGTTTTTTTTTTTTAGTTTAATCTCTTGTTGACATGAAATAAAAAAAAAAATATTTTGAAGAGTTTTTATTTCTATTAAATGTTTCAATGACTTGAACTTGACCTGTCAAGGATGAGATGAGATCTACAACACTTATCTCCCTTGCACACACAAAAAAAATGTTTGACCTAATGCTTTCAGCGCCACCTTTCAGTGATGACTGACTAGACCTCTCTCTTCACACAAACTTCTTTGTTGCAACTTGGATCCATTCCTGAAAGACCCTCCCTTCACCTGTCACTTAGTCTGTTAAACTGTTAGGGGCTTCACACAAGATCTGTTGATCGTCTTTCTCCATTTCACTCTGTCTTTTGCCTTGGATAGAATTTCTTGCAATGACAGGCCTGTCCATTTTTCTTGTCTTTTTGTCTTCCCACCACTTTCTCTGACTACCTCTTCTTCTTTTTCCCGGTACTGTTCACTGTAAGAATGTTTTTGCTAGCCCTAAGGATCTTGTTATACGGCCATAGAGCTCAAGTTTTCATTTTGGACATCAGTTAGCAGGTCATCGTGGGATCGGATTGCTGCATTAATCCTGTTCCTAATCTCTTAATTTGTGATTTGGTCTTTGAAACTGATACCTAGTATCTTTCTTTAGCATCTCAGTTCCATTGCTAGGATCCTCCTCTCTAGATTTACAGTCAGCATCCAAGATTCACAAACATATAAGAATGTGGCCTTGACCAGGGGGTGAATCAGTCTGATGTTAGTGTTGAGGGCTATGCCTTTGTCTTTCCAGATTAATTTGAGTTTTGCAAGTGCTGCAGTGGGCTGTGCAATTCGGGACAGTAGTTCAGATTTGGTCCTTAACCAGGTTTAATACATTTCTACCTAGATCCTTCATAGTGGTTCACAGACTTGTTTCTACTTCTTGATTCATTTTATGGTCTGCTTAAGAGTCTTCTGTGCTTCTATTGATTGAGATTGTTAAAAAAATAAGTACTTTTAGATATATTTAGATAATTCAGTATAGTTGGCAGCATGTCTTTGTATGTTTTAAGTTGAAACAAATTTTTAAAAACTTTCTTCCCAAAGGAAACTTTAATTTTAATAAGATTTGTGTGTCAAAGGGCAACATCGGATTACAAAAAGCCATATTTGATCATTGCTGATGACACGAAACTTGAAAAGTCCCTGGTTTGGGTAAGTTTTTATAATTCTAAAATTGTATTTTATTATTGACAGACCTGTTTTTTATTTTGAAAACTTTTTTTTTTCAAATAGTTAATTTCAATAATTAATGGAAACCATAGACAGAAAAAAATGCCTTTAAAAATAAACCCATTTTAATTAATTTATCTTGTACTCAGACTGGAGTGAATTTTTTAAATTTAATTTTTAATATTTAATTAATTTTTTTTGGAAGCTAAGAAATTCTGTGGTTTATTATTGTTTGTTTGGTGAATTTGATAAAGTTGACTAACGAGACTGTTTATTAGATTTTTATCATTTTCTCTACCTTCATAGATTCTAAAGATTAAGGATGAGTGCTGTATTTCACATAACCACACAAATCCAGTTGTGACATTAATATTTTCCCACATTGAATGCATACAAAGTATTGTTCGCCGGAGGTCTATCTAAATTATTCTTTCTTGTTATTATTGTAGAGTTTTATAAGAGTTGACCCGAGCTGTTTGAGTTTTTGTAGAGGTCTATATGAGCTGATTTTAGTTTTTTGATAGAGGACAACAAAGATTTTTTTTTATGGTTTGAAGGATTGATGTTATGTAAAATTGTGGTATAAATATTGCAAAAGTTTTTGTTACTGCATGAAAGTAATTCGGTTTGATGTGAACAACATTTCATTACAGATCTTACTAGACAAATGTGAATCAAGTTATGCGTACACGTTTCAACCATATTAAAGTTTGACATATATTTCATCTTATGTTGATGGCTTAAATTTTCACTTCGTGTTCATCACTATAGTTGATTGGATTCCAATAAAATTAGTATTAATGATAAGTTGGTTGATAAGTATTGATAATGATGGGTTTAAATATAAGTATCTCATAACTGTTTAAAAATTGTAGATTGGTACAACTCAAAGCATTGTCTCATTCCCTGTAATTATGTAAATGGAACAAAACTATCAACATTTTTTTGTGTGCTTATGATGAGAACTGAAACTTTTCTGTTATGAGTTCATTGGGTCATGAATGAGATATCCTAAATAATAGTGAATAGTGAAAAATCATTATAAATTGGATCTCAATTATAGTTCTTTACTTTCCCTTACTGGAATGGGAGCATCTGTCTAAAAAAAAAAAAAAGAGATCTATCAATGCCATGAAGGGATGTTTGCTTAGGCTTAAAATAGCTTTTAGCATCCATTGCATTTTGTCGTTTTTTGTTTTTTTTTGTTGGTTTCATGAATCCCATTTGATTTGATTAAAGTTGTGCCTAATTTGATCACTTTTTTTTTTTTTTTTACATATTTTTTTTTTTTTTTCTACAGATTTGTAAGAGTGGTCCAGCTGTTGTATATAAACAAGGAGATAAACCAGCAGACAGCAAAGTGGCTTTTAAGAATCACTTAGAGGAACCATCTAGTGGTCCGAGGGCAAAAGTGGTTCAAACAAACGGTTCAGTAGCTGGAAAAAAAGAAGTGGATAAACGAACTAGCCGAGCAACTAGAAACAAAGAAGTGGTTCAAAACAATGGCTCACCAGCTAGAAACAAAGAAGTGGTTCAAACAAATGGCTCACCAGCTAGAAACAAAGAAGTGGTTCAAACAAATGGCTCACCAGCTAGAAACAAAGAAGTGGTTCAAACAAATGGCTCACCAGCTAGAAACAAAGAAGTGGTTCAAACAAATGGCTCAGCATCTAGAAAAAAAGAAGTGGATATACAAACTAGCTCAGCAGCTACAAACAAAGAAGTGGTTCAAACAAATGGCTCACCAGCTACAAACAAAGAAGTGGTTGAAACAAGTGGCTCAGCAGCTACAAACAAAGAAGTGGTTGAAACAAGTGGCTCAGCAGCTACAAACAAAGAAGTGGTTGAAACAAGTGGCTCAGCAGCTACAAACAAAGAAGTGGTTGAAACAAGTGGCTCAGTAGTTGGAAACAAAGAAGTGGATAAACCAACTAGCCCAGCATCTAGAAACAAACAGGTGGATAGAATTGAGTATTTGTAGTTCATAGCTTTCAATGCTGACTTTAGGCGAATAATATCTAATATTAGTAACACTAGGACAGAAGCACTTTAATGTTGACCTCTTTCCTCAGCTTCCAAAGAAGTCTCCGCAGTACACGTACAAACTTCTGTCTGACCTGGAAGTCAACACTGTTGTTGATGTCTATGGAGTCGTCAAATTCTCCAGACCTGCCATGAAAACAAGAGGCCAAGGTAGGTAGAGCTCTTAAATCTTTTACATTGTTCTCCTGGATGCTGTATCATTAACACTTCAGTACTAATGGGAAGCTATGTGCTGAAACAATGAATGATGCAGACAAATTGAAAGGCAGGTATCACAATTTTAATGAGAGAAAAATGTGAATTAAATAAAGTATAAAAAAAAAAAATGGGAAGTCCTGGCCAGGGCAAACCATGGACACAGAGACCGCTACATAGCACATAGTCAGTAGTGATAATTGTTTTGCTATAATTGATTTACCATCTTTTGTGTGAAGCTTGGGTGGGGGTAGGGAATTTAGAAATCCCCCCAGGCCCCCATGGGGGGGGGGGGGGCTAATTTAAAAAAAAAAAATTATTTTTTTTTTACATTAAATGTTACGCGAAATGCAGGGGACCCAAAGAGGTCAAGCCACCTGGGCCCCCAAATGATGGCAAATTCCTAGCTGCGCCCCTGTTTCTAATCTTTGTTTGTTTTTTTTTATTTCTAGTTGCTAGTACCCCCCCCCCCCCCTCCCCATCTATCTTGCTTCAGTTTATTCTTTTCTTTACTCTGGTGTGTCAAGGACAAGTATCATTTCTAAGTTCTGTTTCCCTTTGAAAAGTTGATCTCTCTCTCTTTCAGACTATCTCTGTGTCGTTGGATTAGTTGATCCCTCGTTGACAGACCCAGAGAGTAAGCTCCCTTGTAACCTGTTCTGTCGAGATGCTGACAAGTTGCCTGCTCCTGAAACTGGAGATGTTATCAGATTCCACAGGCTCAGGGTGAGATAATTAGATACAAGCAAGGTGGTGTCGTGAAATAATAAAAATTAACTCATTGTCAACGGAATTACTTTTCACGTTCTGACCTAGTTATTTACTTAGCTCATTTGAAGCGTTGGGCCACAGTATGAGGGAACTAGTTATTATCTGATATCATTTTAAGGAAACGCATGCCCTTTTTATATAAAAGAAACCATTTTTTTGCTGTTGCAACATTGTCGCTAAGTCAAAACTCTCCCTTTCTATGAAACAAATAAGTAGTTCCTAATCGTGCCGTAACAACTATAAAATAATAAAAACATGACGAGGATTTTAGGACGAATAGCGAAATGTAAACAGACTACTTTAGACGGCTTTAGAGAGAGGCATTTATATGAACGTAGAGATTTAGCTTGACGACATGCGACAGTTCCCTTCGTTATTATTAAACTTCCAATATTCGCTACCAGCGTCGGCTTGCTTATATTGCTGGCCTTTTGCCTGTGTTATTTGATTTCGTTATTTGAGTGTTACGTCCGTTTCACTTACCTGCATAATACACAACGGAGAAACGTCTAACAGAATAGAGCTTATTTTCTTATCTCATTATCCTAAAAAAAAAAGTATTTTAAAAAATTGCCTCTAACCATTTAATACTCATTAAAAAAAAGAAACAGATCTTGATGTATAACAAAGACAAAGTATTCATCATTAAGTTTAAAGCAGTTTAAGCATTTAGGAAAGACAGAAAATGAAGACAGAAAAATGAAACCAAAAAGTTTTCCAATGGAAAAGAAATGATCAAAGTGTCTACGAGAATATCATTTTGGAGATACTAGGTTATTTAATGATTACTTATATACTATTTATAGGCTGGATACTATGAACAATTTATTATGTATTAAAAATTTAAGTAATGTACCACTTTCAGACCTTGTGTTTTATAGGGCGGATCATCTGTTTTGGGGGCTGATAGCTAATAAGGTAGTCATGTGGCCAGCACCATGACCAACCTCCTTTATTTAAAAAAAATAATTTTGTCTTGCTTTGTATAGCACATTGTACATGCTTATAACATTTGCAAATAATGTCAGGCACCCATTAGAGTTGGGAGAATTCAGAGGCACCCTAAAAAGTCCAAATTAAAAAATCACACAATCTTCACCAAGATTCAAGCCAAGCGTGTTTTGGCTTTGCCACCTTGTCTCCATCATATTGTATTACAGAATAGAAATGCTTTAAATTATAGACGTTATATAAATGTTTAGGTGAGTATAAAAATGCATAATTTGAAGAAATTAAAACTGCTGTTGCCTGAGGGTCATTTCAATTCCTTATTTCCTTATTTGTGCTTTCCTTGACCATAGATTTTCTAATGACCTTTAAGATATGTGCTGTACTTTTAATAAGTATTCTCCACTTTTTTTTTTATTTGGTGCCTGCCTCTATTCATGTGGAAATAAACAAGGCCTGGTCTGGTCTGTGAAGTATTTTGGGAGGGGGTAACTATACTGTTCTCATTTAAATTAAAAAAAAAAATGGTATGCCACCATAATTGATAAAAGCCAACCCTGCACAGCAGTCATACATAATTGTTACAGCTATACATTCCATCAAGATATATATATATATATATGTATGTATAATAGGGGCTACTTCATACAACCATTCTCTTATGATATAAATTATGTGATACCTAATGTTTCATAGATTCAAACCTTCAATGGACGTCTCCAAGGCTCCAACGCACCTGGTTTTCAGTGGCTGTTGTTCCAAGGGTCATGTGACAGGAGAACATCTTCAAGCCCTAATTACACTTTTGAAGAACATGATCAGCAGAAAGTGAGTTTGAAATCTTTGTTTCCCCTTTGGACTGGGTTAAAAAATAAGACTAGACTGGTGCAAGTCTCTAGCTAACTGGTAGCTAAGCTATCTTCCCATTTTCTTTCTCTTTAAGAGAGGTGCTTGGGACCAGTGCTAGACTAAGCTTGTGCAGGTGCAGCTTTAGAGGGAATGATTGTGATGCTATTTCATCAGAATATGTAGTGGGGTATGCAGGAAAGGAAAACTCTGAATCAGATGTCTTAAGGATTAAGTTAAAGCTTTTCATGTAAAGAATTAAAATTAGGGCTGGAAGGAGGGTGCCAAGATCAAATTGATTGAAATTATTTGGGAATGGAATGAACCTCAAATTCCTTAAACCAAGTGAACATTTTGTTCAGTGTCATGACTTGAATGTTTTTTCAGGTGTCGCAACTGATGGACTGGTGGAATGAACTAAATAAACTGACCCTGACACCTCTAGCGGACATGCAGCCAAAGCTGTATTATAACCTTGTGTGTCAGGTGAGACCTATTCTTGGTTTATTTCTAACTCCTACATTCTAGTAGGAAGTAATATTCCTTACCATAAGAAGAACTGGTATTTATAAGATGAAAGAAAAACTTAATGCAAAATTATGTTTAAGGGCCATCTCCAACAAGCTATTGTCAAATGTTTCACATGTTTTGGATGTTCCTTGAGAGTTAAAGATAATCTACTTCCCCTGGGATGGCAGCAGGCAGGGTGTGAACCTGGGACCATTTAGACGACTGATTGACAGTCCAGCATGCATACTGAATGACCAGGCAGCCATTCCAATATCATATTCTTTTAGATTCCATCAAACTGTGTAATATCTTAAGGTCTTTAAGATTCCATCAAACTGTGTAACATCTTAAGGTCTTTAAGATTCTTCAAACTGTGTAACATCTTAAGGTCTTTAAGATTCCATCAAACTGTGTAACATCTTAAGGTCTTTAAGATTCCATCAAACTGTGTAACATCTTAAGGTCTTTAAGATTCCATCAAACTGTGTAACATCTTAAGGTCTTTAAGATTCCATCAAACTGTGTAACATCTTAAGGTCTTTAAAATTCCATCAAACTGTGTAACATCTTAAGGTCTTTAAGATTCCATCAAACTGTGTAACATCTTAAGGTCTTTAAGATTCCATCAAACTGTGTAACATTTTAAGGTCTTTAAGATTCCATCAAACTATGTAACATCTTAAGGTCTTTAAGATTCCATCAAACTGTGTAACATCTTATAGTCTTTAAGATTCCATCAAACTCTTAGTCTTAACATCTTTTAGCCATTTCTTTTTTGTATGGAATAAAAGTACCTGGCATTAGAAAATGAACTATAAAGATATAAATAGTGTGTCTTAATTACCTGCTAAAAATGTTTCTAAAATTTGTTTTTTTTTTTTTTAAATTAATATGATGTTTTCTCTATGTATCAGGTGATCAGAGTTTGTGAGTTGGAGTCTAACTGTGTGCTGCTTCGTGTCTGGGATGGAACACATTTTAATTGGTACTTAACCTTCTCTCTACTTAACATGATTTGGACTTATCACCTACATTTATTCAGTCTTCTTTGTAATCCTTTGTACTCCCAGGGGAGCATAGGGCCGCAACCACACCTCTCCCCCGAACTCAGTTCTGAGCAGCTTTCTTCGTCTGCTCGCATGTCATTCCAGTACCCTCAGCTTCACTGATGACTGACCTCTTCCAGGTTTGCTTGGGTCTGCCCACTTTCCTCTTTCCTTGTGGGTTCCAGTCAAGTGCCTGCCTTGCAACATTGGTAGCTGGTTTTCACAGGGTGCGTCCTATCCAGCTCCATTTTCATTTTGTGATGTCTTGGGCTATGGGCTTTTTGCCTAGTTCTCTCCCACAAATCTATAGTAGTTAACCTACCCCCACAAAAACACACAATCAGTACGTATTGAATCTAATATGATGACTTGTACAAATGTTCCTATCCAATATAATCAATAAATCAAGTAGTTAAGTCAGGAACTCACTTTGTACAACACTAAGATATGTGGCAAAGAAAAAACAACTCATTATGTCTAGTTCTCCGGATTGTAGAATGTGACATTTACTTCTGCCAATGTTTCTCCTCCTGACGCAGGCCTGTGAAAACAACCAAAGAAGAAGAACTGAATGGCTCACTTAAAGAGGACGCTCGTCTTGTCAAAGCTTCTGAAGGATTAGCGTGCGACATTTATGTGTTTGACTGTCATTGTCAAAGTGCAGCCGTTGTTGAGGTAAATCTCCCTGAGTTCAATCTGACATGTCATTATACTGTATAATCTCTCTTTCATCCATCCCAGTGGCACTACAGCCCATGGAAGTCCCTGGCCTGCTTTAGTACATATCTCCATTCTGATCTATCCTGGGCTTTATGACGCTTTCCTAGCTTACTAAAACTTTGTTTAAATTCTAAATTGAAATTGAATTATCTGAACTCTTAAGATGGAACCTCTTCAGATTTTAAAAAAAAAGAAATGTCTCCAATTTGGTAATCTTAATGTAAAGTTCCACTTTCAGACCTTGCTATCCATTTCTTTGGCCAAAGGTTAACTAGCAGGGTGTCATGTGGCCAGCACAATGACCAACCACCTTCACTTTACCAACTGAATCAGGTACTCGTTAGAGTTGGGTGGACTCAGGTGCACCCTAAAAAATCCCAAAATTCTAAATCCCATTCTCCGAGATTCAAAACTAGGATTCCAGGTTCAGAAGTCAAGCACTTAATCACTCAGAAAAGTAGTTTTAATTCTTTAATTACAATAGCCAGTGTTTGCCTACAACTTGACACATTGTTTAAGTGGCTTTTTTCTGTTCTATATTTACTCATACATAAAGTTATTGTAAATTTTTAAATTTATTTTTGTTGTTCTTTTTTAACTTAAAGTAATTAACTTAGATAATGTGATTTTTGTGTTAATACTTGGTCAAGCTGTAAGTAAATTGTGTGTTTATTGAATGATTTTCAGCCTGGTGATTTTGTCCAGTTTGTTAACCTACATGCTGCTGTGTACACAGAACCAGTTGAATTAACTCTTCATGGAAATGTTTCCTTTGGTCGTAAAGTCGCAGTGCTGCCCCCAGATAACTGTGACGTTGTGAAACTAAAAGCTGTTCTTGATCCCTTGGTCGAGCAGAGTGACAGGCCTGTACAAGAAGAAAACGACCCAAATGGAAGGTCCGGAAGAAAAAGGCATCACTCACTCTCCACGCTAAAAGAGGAGATCTCTTCACCCAATAAGAAACAGGCCCGTGACACAAACAGCAATGCCTGCGAGAGTTCTCAGACTTTGTCCAAGTCTCTGCCTGGAACCTCTCCACATTCTTTAACCGAGCCTCGAAATTCTTCCACTGCCTTTGAGAAACAATGTACCATAAAACAAACAACTTCACGCGCAACTACTTCTGAAGAAAGAACTTTGATTTCTTCAGATTCAAATGCCGCCAAGACGAAGACCAATCCAACTAGTCATGTGAGTAAAGAGCATGTCATTGAGGTTTGTTGTGAAGAGATTTTCAAAAACATGCCTGCTAAACAAAGGAAGTGTTTACCTCCCTTCACTGCATCTCAGTTGTCTCCTTCAACTGCGTCTCATCGTGATTTAAGTCAAACAGTGGTTCATCCCAACAACATAGGTCAGTGCTGTCCTAAGCACCAAGAAAAAGATCTAATTAAACTCTCTGCCTCTCCTGTAATGCATCACGAAATAATTCATTCACTAAATCCTGTTGGGAGTGAAAGCGGTACTATTTGTAAAACTTCAAACACCAGGGAAGGATTAACTTTCAGTGACAATTCTGTCAGTGACAGCTTGGACTCACCTTCAAGCTATCATACTGCTCCGAGCCCAGGCGGCTGTGGCATGGAAACAGGCAGCTGTGACATGGAACCAGGCAGCTGTGACATGGAAGCTAGTTCTGATCAAAACTTGCCCAGCCATGACCAGACATCATCCAGACATGACCAAACATCGTCCAGACATGACCAGACATCACCCAACTATAAAATAGTTAAAAAAAAACCTTTGGTTTTAAAAAAGAAGGGGCAAAATCAAGAGGAAAAAAAACCTTCCAGCCTGTTCCCGCGGTGTTTAGAAGGTGAAGGTCACATCATGTGTCATGACACTTACACCATATACTACGTTAGTTCCCAGGATTCTATGCCAGATAGTTCAGAGAAAAGTCAAGACTCTGACATCAGTGACAACTTGTTCAGTGGCTGTACCAAGACAACCGTTGTCAGGGGCCATAAGACTCGTAATTGTAGCCAACCAGCTGTCATTAAAAAGTCACTTAGTCACCTCACCGACCCAACAGTAAGTGACAAGCTAGTCAGCTGTTGTAGCCAGCAATCTGTCAACTGTGATACTTCGTCAGACCGTGGCGCCAAACTAACTGCCGCAGACGCTTCAGGTAGCCAATGCATGAGGCCAAATTCAACTAATGGCAGGATTGTCAGTGGTCAGAAAAAGCTTGTTGTTCACAAGAAGCTTCTGCTGAATCCAGCCGTCAAGAAACAACTCAGGTGTATGCTGAAAACTTCCACAGGTCAGTGTTTCTCTTATTCTAATGCTACATACAAAACTCATTTATAAAAGCTGTGATTCTGTTACAGAACAAATTTATATGGAAAATAGGGGATAAACATCTTGACTACCTATCAAGGGGGCTGGAATTCAAATCTCTTTTTGAGCTGAGTTGTGTAGGCATAATGCCTAAAAGAACTATAAAAACCTGTCAGATACCCCCTACGCCCACATGTCCATGAAAAAGATTGATCGTGGCAGACAGGATATAATACAAAAGTAATGCTGTTATTACAGAAATAACTTTCTATCTTACTGCTACGTATATAAAGTTTGAAGCTTTAATACTGATACCAATGATGACTAAACATGCTAAGAAAATGAACAGCACCAGAGTACAATAGTTTTTGAGAGAAAGAAAAGAAAATATGGAAAAATAAAGATAATCTATGACAAGAACTTGTAAGCTTATCTATATTTCACCATATTTTCTTCACCTTTTTTTTATCAATAATTAGTAGACTCATGTAAAGTAACGTTCCCTTTCAGACCCTGTGATCTTTGGGGCAGATGATGTAAAAGTCATCTGTTTCTGTGGCCCATGGTTAATGAGGGTGTCATGTGGCCAGAAAAACTATCAACCCTTTTATTTTTCCCCAACTAATGTCAGGTACTCAATAGAGCTGGGTGGACTTAGAGGCACCCTAAAGATCTCAAAAGTAAAAATCTCAGCCTTCACTAAGATTCAAATCCGGGATCCCTGGTTTTGAAGCCAAGCGCTTTACCACTCAGCCACCATCCCTCCTAGCATACTCAAATGTTACATGTCATATTTTGTTACTATAGAGAAGTGCCTCCAATGCTATGTGATGATGAGTTATGTAAATAATATCATTCAGTTTGATGTGGGTGACTGAAAAGTAAATTCATAAGTGTCTTGTTGTTTGAACTGTTATGTGTTTCCTTCATAAGTGTCTTGTCATTTGAACTGTGATGTGTTTCCTTCATAAGTGTCTTTGTCATTTGAATTGTGATGTGTTTCCTTCATAAGTGTCTTTGTCATTTGAACAGTGATGTGTTTCCTTCATAAGTGTCTTGTCATTTGAACTGTGATGTGTTTCCTTCATAAGTGTCATGTCATTTGAATTGTGATGTGTTTCCTTCATAAGTATCTTGTCATTTGAACTGTGATGTGTTTCCTTCATAAGTGTCTTGTCATTTGAACTGTGATGTGTTTCCTTCATAAGTGTCATGTCATTTGAATTGTGATGTGTTTCCTTCATAAGTATCTTGTCATTTGAACTGTGATGTGTTTCCTTCATTAGTGTCTTGTCATTTAACTGTGATGTGTTTCCTTCATAAGTGTCATGTCATTTGAATTGTGATGTGTTTCCTTCATAAGTATCTTGTCATTTGAACTGTGATGTGTTTCCTTCATAAGTGTCTTGTCATTTGAACTGTGATGTGTTTCCTTCATAAGTATCTTGTCATTTGAACTGTGATGTGTTTCCTTCATAAGTGTCTTGTCATTTGAACTGTGATGTGTTTCCTTCATAAGTGTCTTGTCATTTCTACAGTAACTGTAGGACATCACCTTGTTCCATTCACCACACTGTCTGAAGTCCTGCAGCACAATGAGCCGTCCAAGTTTAGACTGCAAGTGAGAGTCCAAGACTTTCTGCCCAAGCCTTCTTGCTGCCATGCTTTAGTATTTCTCAGCTGCCGTCATTGTCTCCACAGGTAAATACAGCGCAGTGTCTTCTTAGTAGAAGAGCTGAACTTTGTGTGCAAGTCTGAGAGACTGGTATAAGTTTATAAATAACTGCCTCTGAAATCAATCTTTAGAAGAATGTTTTATCACCACAGAAATATTACTTTGCAAGCATATCTTTGCAAGCACCACAAAACATTATGCTGGTAACAGCACGCAACAGTGACTATTTAAAAAAAAAGTCAACAGATTATTTCTATTGCTTAAACATGAATATGACTAAAACATTATCATTTTCTTCTAAAAAAAAGGTTTTAAAATTGGTTTCTTAGTTTCCTAAATGAATGATGATGTATTGATTGTGTATGTTATAGTCCAGTATTGAAGTGTATGTTATAGTCCATTATTGACGTGTGTATGTTATAGTCCAGTATTGACATGTGTATGTTATAGTCCAGTATTGATGTGTGTATGTTATAGTCCAGTATTGATGTGTATGTTATAGTCCAGTATTGACATGTGTATGTTATAGCCCAGTATTGATGTGTGTATGTTATAGTCCAGTATTGATGTGTATGTTATAGTCCAGTATTGATGTGTATGTTATAGTCCAGTATTGATGTGTATGTTATAGTCCAGTATTGATGTGTATGTTATAGTCCAGTATTGATGTGTGTATGTTATAGTCCAGTATTGATGTGTATGTTATAGTCCAGTATTGATGTGTATGTTATAGTCCAGTATTGATGTGTATGTTATAGTCCAGTATTGATGTGTATGTTATAGTCCAGTATTGATGTATATGTTATAGTCCAGTATTGATGTGTATGTTATAGTCCAGTATTGATGTGTATGTTATAGTCCAGTATTGACATGTGTATGTTATAGTCCAGTATTGATGTGTGTATGTTATAGTCCAGTATTGATGTGTATGTTATAGTCCAGTATTGACATGTGTATGTTATAGTCCAGTATTGACGTGTGTATGTTATAGTCCAGTATTGACGTGTGTATGTTATAGTCCAGTATTGACGTGTGTATGTTATAGTCCAGTATTGATGTGTATGTTATAGCCCAGTATTGATGTGTATGTTATAGCCCAGTATTGATGTGTATGTTATAGTCCAGTATTGATGTGTATGTTATAGTCCAGTATTGATGTGTATGTTATAGTCCAGTATTGATGTGTGTATGTTATAGCCCAGTATTGATGTGTATGGTATAGTCCAGTATTGATGTGTATGTTATAGTCCAGTATTGATGTGTATGTTATAGTCCAGTATTGACGTGTGTATGTTATAGTCCAGTATTGATGTGTATGTTATAGTCCAGTATTGATGTGTATGTTATAGTCCAGTATTGATGTGTATGTTATAGCCCAGTATTGATGTGTATGTTATAGTCCAGTATTGACGTGTGTATGTTATAGTCCAGTATTGATGTGTATGTTATAGTCCAGTATTGATGTGTATGTTATAGTCCAGTATTGATGTGTGTATGTTATAGCCCAGTATTGATGTGTATGTTATAGCCCAGTATTGATGTGTATGTTATAGTCCAGTATTGATGTGTATGTTATAGTCCAGTATTGATGTGTATGTTATAGCCCAGTATTGATGTGTATGTTATAGTCCAGTATTGATGTGTATGTTATAGTCCAGTATTGATGTGTATGTTATAGTCCAGTATTGATGTGTATGTTATAGTCCAGTATTGATGTGTATGTTATAGCCCAGTATTGATGCGTGTATGTTATAGCCCAGTATTGATGTGTGTATGTTATAGTCCAGTATTGATGTGTATGTTATAGTCCAGTATTGATGTGTATGTTATAGCCCAGTATTGATGTGTATGTTATAGCCCAGTATTGATGTGTATGTTATAGTCCAGTATTGATGTGTGTATGTTATAGTCCAGTATTGATGTGTATGTTATAGTCCAGTATTGATGTGTATGTTATAGTCCAGTATTGATGTGTATGTTATAGTCCAGTATTGATGTGTATGTTATAGTCCAGTATTGATGTGTATGTTATAGCCCAGTATTGATGTGTGTATGTTATAGCCCAGTATTGATGTGTGTATGTTATAGTCCAGTATTGATGTGTATGTTATAGCCCAGTATTGATGTGTGTATGTTATAGCCCAGTATTGATGTGTATGTTATAGTCCAGTATTGATGTGTATGTTATAGCCCAGTATTGATGTGTGTATGTTATAGTCCAGTATTGATGTGTGTATGTTATAGCCCAGTATTGATGTGTATGTTATAGTCCAGTATTGATGTGTATGTTATAGTCCAGTATTGATGTGTATGTTATAGTCCAGTATTGATGTGTGTATGTTATAGTCCAGTATTGATGTGTATGTTATAGTCCAGTATTGATGTGTATGTTATAGTCCAGTATTGATGTGTATGTTATAGTCCAGTATTGATGTGTATGTTATAGTCCAGTATTGATGTGTATGTTATAGCCCAGTATTGATGTGTGTATGTTATAGCCCAGTATTGATGTGTGTATGTTATAGTCCAGTATTGATGTGTATGTTATAGTCCAGTATTGATGTGTATGTTATAGGTTTTAAAATTGGTTTCTTAGTTTCCTAAATGAATGATGATGTATTGATTGTGTATGTTATAGTCCAGTATTGAAGTGTATGTTATAGTCCAGTATTGATGTGTATGTTATAGTCCAGTATTGACGTGTGTATGTTATAGTCCAGTATTGATGTGTATGTTATAGTCCAGTATTGATGTGTATGTTATAGTCCATTATTGACGTGTGTATGTTATAGTCCAGTATTGACATGTGTATGTTATAGTCCAGTATTGATGTGTGTATGTTATAGTCCAGTATTGATGTGTATGTTATAGTCCAGTATTGACATGTGTATGTTATAGCCCAGTATTGATGTGTGTATGTTATAGTCCAGTATTGATGTGTATGTTATAGTCCAGTATTGATGTGTATATTATAGTCCAGTATTGATGTTGCTTGTTCTCTGTACTTATACCATGTTTTTTTTTTTTTTTTTATTTCTCTTTTTTTTTCCTACTGCTGTGCCAAGTCAAAGTCATTTCCATCCTATTTCAGTGAAAATTGTCAAGACTTGACTCACACAGAGAACCAGATCTGCTGCCAGTGTAACAACAAAAGCACCTTGTCGCCAACTGTGATGATGACGTTTACTTTGTTTGATAACACAGGCACCATTGTAGCTCATCTAGTGGATAAATATTCTGTAAGTTGGTAACACTTTGCTAATCTTGAAAGGCGTAGTTATAACTTTTCATTTGAGATGGAGGGGGAGCTATAAAATCAGAATACTTTGATTAGCTACAAGTCGATCGTTGATTGTATTAAAAAGCATTAGTCGTTGGGATTAGAACTGAGAGACCTGGACACTGATACAAATAACAGAGAATCTGCTAAATACTTGTAAAGAAAAATTCTGGAGCTATACAAGATGAAACTGGATGGAGAGCACACACTAATCATGTGACGATTCTTCAATAGTGAGAGATTTTTAAACAGAATTATATTGGACAGAATACCTTGTAAGAATGTCAAAGAGCTAAGAAGAAAAAATTTAGTTTTTTTACTAAAGTCAGGTGATCCAAAGGCAGAGCATGGATAAGAGGGCTTGATGATGTAGAGCAGGAATTCTCAACCTGTGGGTCGCGACCCCCTTGGGGGTCGATTGACGATTTGCCATGGGTCGCCTAAGACCATCGAAAATATGGATTGTTATTGTCTATTCTTCTATTGCTGTGTGTGTGTGGGGGGGGGGGAGGGTCGCGGCAGAATGGGGGATTGTAAAAAGGGGTCGCCGATCTTAAAAGGTTGAGAACCGCTGATGTAGAGGCTTCAGGAACGGAGACAAAGAGCTCAGGAGAGATCTAAATAGAAACATTATTGAAGCTGGCCAGGATCCTCCATGTCAAAGTGATTGGTTTGGATAGATATTAGAATTTGAGGCAAGGTCTACTAGCATCATGGGGTCAGGAGTAAGGTTTATGATTCAACATTTTTTTTAGACAGACATTGTGAAATGTTACTAGTGTTAGGGGTTTAGAGCTAGTTGTAAGATTCTCATAACATTTAGGATTTAAAACAGAGCTTGCAATCAGGAAACAATTGAAAAATTAAAATATCAGAAATTGATTTAAAAATAAATAAATTTAACAAACAATTTTCTAATAAAAGCTATTTTTGTATAGCTCCATTTCCTTGGTAATTTCCCTTTTCTTTTCTTATTCTTTGTGTCACATGAGATTATGTTCATGTATTGCTAAGTAATGACCAGTATGTAGCATATTCCACTAATCAAAAGTGTGTAGATTCCAGTTGAGCCAACAGTGCAACACTATGGCTTGTATAGAACATATATTGTAAGTAATAATGGTTGCTGACCCAAAGAAAATTTGACTTGCCTAAATTGTGCTGATGTTCCAAATACCTAAAAATATCCTAGAAACTCTATTGCCTAAGAAGGATTTCCACCAATCAGACTCTTCACTTCTGCTTCTTCTGAAGTTTCTAGATTGGTTGAGATCATGTTGGGGGACACCATACAGCAAGGTTTCTCTGTCACATTTTCTCCTGGGTATATGAGGCTAACTGGGGCAGTGTTGCAGAGTGGTAAAGCACTTGGCTTCTGAAATGAGGAGTCTAGGGTTTGAATCCCAGAGAATTTCAGGATTTTTATGGCTCCTTTGAATCCACCCAACTTTAATGGGTACCTTTCATTAGTTGGGGGGAACTATAAAGTCGGTAGGTGTTGGGCTGGCCGCATGACACCCTCATTAACTATGGGCCACAGAAACAGACGACCTTTACATCGTCTGCCCCATAGATCGTAATGATTGAAATAAGAATTTTACTAATTGCTAAGGCACCAAGCAGTCTAAAATCATTTCTGTGTTGCTTAGACCACAAAACATTTTCTCTTTTCAGCTTCAGTTTTTCCAGTTGAACTCTCCCCTGGAGTTAACTGACAAGCCAACATTTACCAGGGTGGTGCAGTCGCTGAACACGTTGTGCCCTGATGGTTTGTCTCCAGAAGTGTTCCCCCTTATGGAGTGCTGCATTATGGCTTTCAAAGACAATGGCTCTATGAGATATCATATCTTTGATACAATTTTGGTCTAACAGGTCTCTAATCTCTTTCCCTCCAAATGATCTCTGGATAAGAACTGTAGATAGGATGCAATAGAATTCTCAATATGTTATGGATATGTTATGTTATAATTCACTCCACTCTATATTTATTAAGTTCACTATATGAAGAAATCACTATATTATAACCCCACTTGTTACACTGGGGTGAAGTCTCCCTTGCCCGTGTTAATGTGCACAAGTATGAACACATTTCTATTACCATAAAAAAAAAATCTAACTTTTCCTAATTTCATTGACTTGCTTCTAAGCACTACATGGAATGATTAAAAAAAATGTGTATATTTTATCAAATTTTGTTTAGTAGAATTGTGTTCAATCTACATGTCTTCTCAAAACTATGCATTTTTTGTTATTAAAATTTTTTAAAAAACTTACTGTTGAGTAGAATAAGAAAGTTCTAGACTATAAAGGCCTAGACCAGAAAGTTCTAGACTATAAAGGCCTAGACCAGAAAGTTCTAGACTATAAAGGCCTAGACCAGAAAAGTTCTAGACTATAAAGGCCTAGATCAGAAAGTTCTAGACGATAAAGGCCTAGACCAGAAAGTTCTAGACGATAAAGGCCTAGACCAGAATGTTCTAATATATCTTTATTATCCTCAATGATTGTGCATAATACATAACAAAACATTAGAACAAAAGCAAAGGAAGTATATGTTCCTCTCAGTTTCACCCAGACCTCACATCTGCAGGTTGAATTGTAGTCAATGATTTTATTATCAATGGAACAAAAGAGTTCTTGTGCTATGTGTCATTGAAGAGTTTGTTTGATTCTGTTGGTTTGACTTGACACCACTCAATCATTTCAGATTGACCAAATGTTGTGCCTTATTAAAGTAAGTCTCATCATTGGCTATATACTTATATATATATATATATCAGATCATCTATTCAATGTTGATAAACAGAATCTCTTCAAAGTCAATAGATCGTAAAAAGTTTATCAGAGTTACATCTTGTTATAAAGCTTGGTTGTTGTCTTCAAGACAGTTACAATGATTTGACATTAGAATCATTTTGTCTTGATAGTATCTCGAAATAAAAAGTTCACTGACCGCTGACTTCATTTTTAAGTCTCTAGCTGTCCCGGCAATTTTTTTTTGTTTCGCTATTTTGTGAGTTAAATTTTGTTTATGTTGTTGACAATTTATTATTCAAGATAAATGTACTTAGTACAATGTGACTACATAGCTCATTAGCAGAGCAAAAATTATTTCAGTATTTGTTTGTGATAGTGATGACAAAATCACTTAGAAAGCCTCTAATGCAGGCACCAGTGAAGAAGGATTAGTGATTCCTCTTGTTGTTGTATCAGATTGTTTTAAACCACAGCCGTCTATTAGTGACTAGAAGAGGAAGCAGGAAACGGATGTTCAGCCAACACTTCTCTAGACAGCTCTGGAAACATGAAAATTTGAATTTGTTTTACAATTGACTTTTCATTTATAATCTTGAAATAAAAAGTTCACTGACTGCTGACTTCATTTTTAAGTCTCTAGCTGTCCCAGCAATTTTTTTTGTTTCGCTATTTTTGTTAGTTAAATTTTGTTTATGTTGTTGACAATTTATTATTCAAGATAAATGTACTTAGTACAATGTGACTACATAGCTCATTAGCAGAGCAAAAATTATTTCAGTATTTGTTTGTGATAGTGATGACGAAATCACTTAGAAAGCCTCTAATGCAGGCACCAGTGAAGAAGGATTAGTGATTCCTCTTGTTATAGTATGAGATTGTTTTAAACCGTCTATTAGCGACTAGAAGAGGAAGCAGGAGACGGATGTTCAGCCAACACTTCTCTAGACAGCTCTGGAAACATGCAAATTTGAATTTGTTTTACAGTTTACTTTTCATTTTAAAGCATTTTGTTTTTAATTTGTTTGTTATCTCTCAGTCTATCAGAGCAGCAGCTTGTGTTTCTGTTAGAGACACTTACCAGTAAATACTCTGGACTAAATCTGTTGTTTATGTAAGGAAAGAAAGTGACTTTAAGCAACTCTTAAGATTTTTGTAAAATAGTTTACATGTTTCGGATGTTTCTTCAGTTTCTGAAGATAATTACATCCTAGCCCAAACCTTCCGCAGGACAGCAGTAGTGGGCATTGTTCGAATCCAGTATCTTCGAGACCACAGAACAACTGTCCAGAGCACATACCACATGACCAGACAGTCATAAAAATTTATCACATGTCAAATTATTTCCAAAGACGTCACAAGAAGTGACAATTCAGTTATGTTACATTTTGTTGATATTATGTTCATGTATTATTTTTTTTTATCTCTAAATAAAAGTTGAAGTCAAATTTCAGATTTTTAAAATCCTTTATTACTTGTAGTTGGATTGCTTTTTGTTTTTGTTTCTCAGAACAGATGGCTAGGATTTAAGAACTCTTTCTTTACAAGAGTCGTTTAAACATGGAACAGTTGCCTGAATCAGACGAAAACAGGGAGATTGCATAGGACACATTTTTAAAAATAATACCGGGTACCTGAAATATTATCATTCCTTGATAGTTTAGTATTTCATTTAATTGTCAATAATAATACTGGGTACCTGAAATATTATCATTCCTTGATAGTTTAGTATTTCATTTAATTGTCAATAATAATACTGGGTACCTGAAATATTATCATTCCTTGATAGTTTAGTATTTCATTTAATTGTCAATAATAATACTGGGTACCTGTAATATTATCATTCCTTGATAGTTTAGTATTTCATTTAATTGTCAATAATAATACTGGGTACCTGTAATATTATCATTCCTTGATAGTTTAGTATTTCATTTAATTGTCAATAATAACTCCTCAGTAAAATAATCATAACCATCGTAATCATCTTCTTGTTGAGAATGTCTGTATTTTATAAGAAAAAAAAGAGCACATTGACGGAGACGATGAATTGACATGTTCAGATGGAAGGGTAAAGTTCTAGAATGTAAGTCATGATAGAAATAATGAACAAACAATCTAAACAATAACAGTGGATCATAGATGACTGAGTTTATTATTTCTTTTTAGAATCTAACAAGAAATGTTTACCTTTTTATTCCTCTTGGTAAACTGAAAACTAAAAAATAAAGATAACATAAACAGATAGCTTTGCCTCCCCTGATTATTTGACATTTACACGATTGCCTCCCCCGATTCATTCAGAAGCACATAATTTCCTCGACTAGCCACTCCTTTCTCTAGTACCAGTTTAAATATCTAATTAACATGCACCTCTAGATTTACACATGGGAACACCTAGGACGTAATTATCTTCTGCTTTGAAGGGACGTCTGCAATTTATAAGATAAAATAAGAACTTCTAGCGATAATTATTTCCATGTCTTTGATTTTTTTGTAAAACATTGCTTAGAAATTCAAACTTTTTCATTGTTCGTAATGAGCTAGAGGATGGGGGATTTAATCATTGTAGCTTAGTTTTGCTGGGTTTTATTTTGAATTACATTTGTTGGTATGTCGAGTGCCGTCCATTCAACTCTGATTCTATATATAACTGTAGTTCCCCAGGTCAAACACCTGCCAACAAAGCCAGAATTCGTAACGTTGTATTTATCAAGATCAAATCTGAAATTCTCGCCACTGAAAACATCATAGCGCGTCACGTGGAGCAGAATGATTGGCTGATTTGCGAAGGGGGTCGGGAAAGTGATTTGGAAGTCTTCCGCTCGTTCATTTCGGGTCAAGGCTATCGGGAAGTTACGGACATATTGGCCGCACATAAAGTTTCCGGACTGGATTTTGAGCGAGGCCATTGTCAACTGTTGAGAGGCAAGTGTCTTGGCATGTAGTTTCAAATCTAAGTTGGCCATAGCTTGCTGCTTTTCAAACGCCTCTAGCTTGCCTGTCAGAGTTTGTAGGGTTGACTGAAAATTGGTCTGGAAAAAACTCATTTCTTTTAACTTTGTTTCGCATTTCGAGGTAGCAAATTTGACCTCATTTTGAAGCAGGTAAAATAAATTTGTGAAATTCTTAGCTTCTTGGGCTGACGTATCTTGAAATGCTACAACGCTCTTATTTAACTGTGTAAAAGATGTCTGAAGACGCAGTATATCGCTGTTAGCTGCGCTGATATTAGCGCTGACGCCAATCTTTGACTCTAACGATTGTATTGTTTCGTAATACAAATGTGTGAAGTTTTCGATTTTTTCAAAAACTGCGTCCATATCGGTGTTTGACGAACGGACCTGCGCATAGTTGGAAGTGACAACGGGTTTTCCCGATGCATCGATGCCGCTGATCTCACACTGGTAAAATCCGGTTCTTTTGAATGTAGGTCGTGCCACCGTTAGCCTGACGTATGATTTCCCCGTGTTATTTATGGCTCCGGTGACGTTAACTGAGTTGTCAGAAATGGTTTTCAAGGATCCGTCCACGTTTGCCACAGTGGCTATGTAAGTGTAGTTGGCAGCATCTGTGCCTAGGGAATGTAACAGTGACACAGAGAAGAGAGAAGAATTGATCAATCTCGTTTGACAAAGCACTTCTAGACTTTGGGTTCTGCCGATGGTGATCTCCTTTGGTAAAACTTGCAAGTCGATAGAAATATCTGGAACTGTACAATACAATAAGTTATTAATAATAATTTTATTTATAAAGCGCTATTAACAAACAAAATGTAGGCTCCAGGCGCTGTAATAACATTACAAACACAGGCACTACAGCTAAAATGCCAATTAATCTAAAAAAAAAGTTTTAAACAGATAGGTCTTAATGTTCTTAAAAGTGGTGTAGCATGTTGTCTGTCTGAGATCAATGGGGAGTGAGTTTCAAGCCTTTTTTATTACTAGTTCACTTGACAACACGAACACACAGACACACTGTTTATAATACATTGATATATACTTTGTGTAATCAGTAGAGTTGACCAGTTTGCTGATCACTTTATAATCAGTTATGCTGAGCAGTGTTTCTATAATCATTTGTGCTGACCAGTGTGTCTGCAATTAGTTGTGCTGACCAGTGTGTCTGCAACTAGTTGTACTGACCAATGTGTCTGTAATCAGTTGTGCTGACCAGTGTGTCTGCAACTAGTTGTACTGACCAGTGTGTCTGTAATCAGTTGTGCTGACCAATGTGTCTGTAATCAGTTGTGCTGACCAGTGTGTCTGCAACTAGTTGTACTGACCAATGTGTCTGTAATCAGTTGTGCTGACCAGTGTGTCTGCAACTAGTTGTACTGACCAATGTGTCTGTAATCAGTTGTGCTGACCAGTGTGTCTGCAACTAGTTGTACTGACCAGTGTGTCTGCAACTAGTTGTACTGACCAGTGTGTCTGCAACCAGTTGTACTGACCAGTGTGTCTGCAACCAGTTGTACTGACCAGTGTGTCTGCAACTAGTTGTACTGACCAGTGTGTCTGCAACTAGTTGTGCTGACCAGTGTGTCTGCAACTAGTTGTACTGACCAGTGTGTCCGTAATCAGTTGTGCTGTTCAGTGTGTCTGTAATGCATATGATCTGAACACGTCAACTAAAAGCTACGATGCATGAGTTTTTTCAAATAAATTTTTTTTTCACTTCAAAATTTTTTTTTAAAGTAAACAAAATCAATAGCTAAACGATGACTGAAAAAAAAACCCAAAACAAAACAACTAACTAAAATAGAAAAAATAAACCCAGGACAGATTTTTGATTTCGATTTGGTGGGATAAAGGAAGGAAGAGAGACAGGATGTGTTCATCTATCGGACCCCACGATGACCTGCTAACTACTGTCAAAAAAACTCAAACTAAAACTCTATGGCCTTATTACAAGGTTCTCAGGGCTCGCAAATACCTTCCTACAGGGAACAGCACCAGGAAAAAGATGAGACAGACACACAAAAAAAAAGCGATGGGAAGACAACATACAAAAAATGGACGGGACAGACTTTTAAAGAAATTCTATCAAAGACAAAAGAGGAATGGAGAAAGACGGTCAACAGATCGTGTGTGGTGCCTCAACTTTCCAACAGACCAAGGCAGATATGAAGGACAATATCTCATAAATCTTCTTATCTTATATAATACAGACGTTACTTCAAAAAGAAGATGATTACGTCCTACGCGTCATGCATTTATTCTTTTCATATTAACCAATGACTTAAATTCTGCCAAGTCACTGGCATCCCTGGCTAGCTCAGGCAACCCATTTCTTGCTCTAATAGCACTAGGGAAGAAGGAGTATTTGTACAAATTTGTCCTAGCATATGGGACGAGGAATGTGCCTTTATCTTTGTGTCTTTCAGAGTATTTTATCTTATTTAGTAATCTACAGAAGTCCCGTCAAAGTAGAGCCAGTTGATAATGGCGAGAGCTAACGGGATCTGTCAGGTGAAGGCCAGTTACTTAGAAGAGTTGATGAATACATTTTTGATTTGATAAGCTTTTTTTTTTTTAAAGAACCTAAGAAACTTGAAAAACAAACTTGCGTAAGATTGAAACTTTTTTTTTAACTTCTAAACGACAAAATGACTGCAAGTGTAACTTATTGATTGGACTAGACATAATGTAAGTAAGACTTATACTATTGACAGAGTAGGCCTAATAATTGTTTTGTTTTACATGTTTCGGATGTTCCTTCAGAGTTGAAGATAGTTTACTTCCTAGTTCAAACCTTCCTCAGGACGAAGGGGGGATGGGAGCGGGCACGACCAGGCAAAGCGTGAAGGAAACACCAAAGCTCTTAACATTCATTGTAGGGGGTAGGTCTTGAAAGTATGACTGTTCTTAGTGTAATGATTAAAATATTGAGTAAAAAGTGAAAGATGTTTTACTTACCAGTTGAAGCTACAGCCAGAAAATAATACAGACAACAGAATAGAAGTGATGACGCCATTGCTGTGTCTTTGCTGATGTTAGTACACAGTGAGTACACATCTTAGTGTACAGGACAACTACGTACAACAAGACAAGACATTTCTTAGTCAGGGGCGTTACTGAACTCTCATTAGATGTTCAAGAAACAAAGAGAACGGCACATTTCTTAGTCAGGGGCGTTACTGAACTCTCTTCATTAGATGTTCAAGAAACAAAGAGAACGGCACATTTCTTAGTCAGGGGCGTTACTGAACTCTCTTCATTAGATGTTCAAGAAACAAAGAGAACGGCACATTTCTTAGTCAGGGGCGTTACTGAACTCTCTTCATTAGATATTCAAGAAACAAAGAGAAAGGCACATTTCTTAGTCCATAGGCTAGGACAAAGGCGTACAAATGTTCGGTGAGATGTATAACTAATGAATATTCACATTCAGGGCCGGCCTTAGGCCGATTTTACCTATTGCCCCAAACTTGGCTTCGCACTTGACAGGGGCCCCGCAATTTACATTTAGCTGACTGGTCGTGCGCTTTGCGCGCTGGACTGTCGTTCGGATTTATCGACGGTCTAGGGTTCAAACCCTGCCCGCTATCATCCCCCGTCGTCCTGCGGGAGGTTAGGACTAGGAAGTAATTATCTTCAACTCTGAAGGAACATCCGAAACATGTAAAACAAAACAAACATTGTCATGTATATTATGGCTCTTGACACAGGCTTTTAAAGGTGTAGGACTTAAAGGGTTAACATATCTAGTGTATCGTAGTGTGACGAGATGTTAATTAGTTAATATTTGGCTTGTTTATTTATGTCTAGGGGAAATTTTATTAATTTTATCCCGCTCACATATAAGATTTTGTACAGGCACACCGCAACTAACAGTAAGAACAGACCAATATTATACGTTTAAAAATAAAATAATTTAATAAATGAAAGTTTACAGGAGATAAATGATTAAATAAAATTATAATTAAGAAAATAAAAGAAGTAAAGATGCTAATATCTAAAATAACTGTTCATCATGGATTGCTAATTATTGAGTGATTGGAGGAGAAGAATGTTCCTATGTCTGCTACTTATTTTTCTTAGCTGCTAGCCCGTGGGTCGTCTTCTGGCGGTCGAAGGACTGGCACTCAGAAGGATGAGTCATCCGGCTCTGTCTTAGGACGTCGGCTCGGGATGTTCTCTATGCTATAGGCAAGCTGGCTCTAGGGTGAGGCCGCTGCCTGTTTAGCAATAGAGATGGTTGGTGCTGCAGACTAAGTTGTAGTGGGACGATCTCTCAGCTGTGATCTCTAGCTCGTAGAGAGCCGTGCTAACTCAACACCAATTTGTCTTCTGCTGCGAAGGTTGCTCTAATCTGTCGGCATTAGGCAATAACTATTGGGCAGTGGACAGTTTGGGCCGGGTACTGGGCAGATGATACTGGGCAGTATAGGGCACTGTGGACACTGGGCAATATGTTAAGGCCAAGGACAGTAGGCGATGCCTTCTTGCTAACAGGTATGTAATGGGGGGGGTGTATCTGGTGTGGTCTGCCTCGGTTACAGCTTTCTATGGAGATCTGGTAGTTGTAGCAATCGTGCGTAGTAACCAGGGGTAGCAATCAGGGGTAGCAATCAGGGGTAGCAACCAGGGGTAGCAACCAGGCTGGGGATAAGAAAGACAATTAGGAACCTCCTAAAGGTATTGAGCAGGGATTCCCATATGCCTTGCAATCATTCAGATGTAGGCATTGGTATCAATCCCAATAAGGCATTTAAGACAATCATGTATAAAATCTTAAAGCATGCGTATAACTCAATAGCAAACAAAATACAGGTAAGATAACTACAGTAAATGTGTCATCATATAATGTAGGATGATACTAGCTAAGATTCATCCATTAAATGAGATTACGGCAATAAGTAATCAGTTACAGTAAAATGGGGAATGAGCATATTATATACTAAAGGATAAGATGAAAATAAAATATTAGGGATATGGCTACAGTAATAAGTGTTTGATATAGTTAATCAAAATTACATTCATCCAAGGAACTATAAGTTCACAAGGGTGGGAGACATAATAACATGTTTGAGGGATATACAACAGAAATGTGAAATGACTAATTTCACATGGGCTCTGTAAGTTTAGAGCACTGTGATCTAAGTTCTTAGACAGTACTTAGATTCACGAAAGGTTATTGTTTACATCCATCACTAAAATACAGGAATGGAGAAACATAACAAAATCATATATAATAACTATGGTTTCAAATGTAGACAACCATAGCGGCATTAGTATTACTATATGAAGATATAGTATCGACATAAAATAGTACAATGTACATACATAGTAAAGTCATAATGTAATGACGGGGAACGTGGTTGTGTACTAGTGTGTACTCACACATTCCTATGAGATAAAATGAGTATAGTAAAATGTTTACACTTACCCGTTTGTCCCTAATGAAATCTCACAACTAAACTTCCTAACAGAGGAGACTGTAAGAATCCTAGCGGGCCTAACTTGGAATGCTTTGGTCTCTCTATATATAGTTGGGGCATTTTGTTTAACGGGTGGGGAAGATAGCTAGCTGATTTTCTCACATGTATCTATGTACTGGGCATGTCAGGCGTCATGTCCGATTTATGGCCTGTACCGTGAGAGTAGGGACTAAGGTGAATATGCATTTGTCCAGCCCGATTGCAACGCTATTCTTAGAGCGATGCGTATTCTGCGGGGGGGGGGGGGGGAGGGGGGAGAAATAGGTGTGAAAAGTTATTAGTCCGCAGCGCGTAGCGCAGGTGAAGCGAATATTGTGTGTGTGGGTCACCTGTCCAGCGGTCAAAAACTAAAAGTTAGCCCTGGAGAAGCTAGTTAATGTTTTATGTCGAGATTCGTCCCGTGAGAAACGTGCGAGGGGGGATAAATCCTACAAGAAATTAGTTATGGGTGGACAAGAAAATAATTGTTTAAGTTAAAAATTAAGTTTCTCACGGTTTGCTGGGAAAAACTAAAATGAACTTATGTATGCAAGTTTCGTATCGTCACATACCCACCCACTTAAAAAGTATTCGCAGAATACTATTAGTACTTGCATATAAGTTTCATTTGAGCTTTGTCGTTGTCCAGTCTAATTGTCCTAAGGGGAAAAAAAAATGAATCTGAATTCGAGGACCGGTTCGTAAGGGAGATTGGGCGTCCAGGTATCCGTTTTAAGTCTAATTTCGATCCCACCGTGGACTGTTGTGTTTGGGTGGAGAATAACGTGACCTGTGGTTGAGGTCAGGTTTGTTTGGGTACCTGTGCGTCCTACCTGAAGCAGTGGGGGGTGATGGGGAGGAGTTGCAACATGATGGACTGGGCGGGAATCGGTGGTGACTACCACCTTTGTGATTCCATGCAGGTATCATATTTATACGTGGGGGCCAAGATTGTTGACCATACCAACGCCGTCTGACACTGTCAATGCCAGGAATTAGGGGTTTAATTTCCTTAGTTCGGTTGAACTGAGGTGTTGAGTGATGGCGCCCAGTGTTTGACTGATTTGGGCCATCCTTCTGTCTAGTCGTTCTACCGACTGGCAGGGAAAAATATGGCTTCTTGACATTTCCTAATGGTACGTATTGGGAGCCAAGAATAAAGTCGTACACGGGTGACTCCATAACAGCGGCGTTTATGGTCTCGTGCACGTATCGACATTCTACATGAACCCTCGCTATGGGCAAGACCATTGGAGGTGTAGTTTTGTCGACGGTTTGGATCTCTACCGTTTCACCGGTGAGATCTGCCGAATCAATCAGCGCTTCCCTTATTATGGAAGTAAAAGAGCAGGCTGTATCAAACATGATATAAGTTTGAACGCCGTTTATTAGGGCCTGCTCTACACCTGGGGGTGATGTAGAGGGGTGTGGCGGTACACATGGGATTTGAGGGTCTACAGGGTTACCAGTCTTGAGCCGTCGAACGGTCGTCAGGGCCGATACGACGTGTGGGGCATGTTGTTGTTGAGTCCTCCTGTCGTCACGCGTGTTATGTGAGTCACGGTGAGGGGGGTGGTAGGAATTATTCTGGCGTGATTGATGGGGAGGGCGGTTCGACTGGTTGGATGGGTGTTGTGAAGGGACACGTGCCTGGTTGTTTTGATTTTGGTTGTGAGGTGTGGGCTGGGCAGGGGAGGTTTCGCTAGATTGTGGTTCTGTTACGGGTGTCTTAGCTTTCTGGTCTCGTCTGGCAGCTATGTATCGGTCTGCAGCAATTGCAATGTCAGAAGGGTCAGTCGCCTGTTGCTCATTGACATATATTCGAGTTTCCTGCGTTAGGCAGTCTCGAAGCTGCTCAGCCAGAATAAGGTTTCTAAGACCTTCAAATGTTTCGGGCATTTTGCTGAGGGCTAGCCATTTTCCGAGGTATTTGTCCAGCCTGTCGCAAAGATTGACATAAGTTTCTTTGCGCTCAAGGCGGGACCCTCGAAACTTCTTATGGTATGAATCAGAGGTTAGCTCAAATTGAACCAATAGTGCCTCTTTTAGGGCTTCAAAGTCCTCCCGTTGGTATGAGGGGAGCTTTGTGTAAGCCTCGTAAGCTTTGCCTCGAAGGCATTGCGCTAGTCTAAAACACCACCTATCCTTGGGCAAGCTATAATAGCGTGCCACCTCTTCGAATCGTGTTAAGTAAACCTCAACACTTTCGCTCTTCTCATCGAAGGGCTCGAAGGGGATGTTTGGTGAGCTACTTGAGGACCCTTGGCTGGAAGCTGGGCTAGCAGGCTGAGAATCGGCTACTGTGCGAGCCGTCTCATTCTCTTGAGCTATTCTAGCTCTTTCGGTTGCCTGTCTCTCCCGCTCCATGGCTAACTCGTGCTCATGTTTTTCTTTATCTTTGGCTAGCTCGTGCTCATTTTTCTCCCTCTCTATTGCTAACTCGAATTCTCGTCTCTCCCACTCATCCAACTTTTGTCGGATGTAGTCAGAGCGACTTGGACCCTCTAACTCTAACAATGCCGCTGTCTCTGTCAGTTCCTGTATTTTAAGCTTTCTGTCAGAGTCAGTCTTGGATCTAGTATTGCTGGCCATTATTTATGAGAGAAATGAATGGGGGACTAATAAGACTGAAAGGATGGATAGTACTTGAGAAAAAGAAATAGATGATGCCCGTATGAAACAACCACGTTGCCCGTAATAATAATATAATATTAAGCACAGTAATGCTACTTAAAATAACCACAAATAATAATATTATACAAAGTTGATATGTGATAACATCTAAAGTAAGATAGATATAATATAAAGACTCTAGTAACACTCTTCACTCCGTTTGCAATCCGTTACTTTAAGATAATGAAAGTATGTTAAATTTAGGAAAGTTCTACTGCTGTATGCCTGTGCCTGTCTAATATAGGATTCTAGTTTCAGATCCCGGACGGGCCCCCATTTATATGTGACGAGATGTTAATTAGTTAATATTTGGCTTGTTTATTTATGTCTAGGGGAAATTTTATTAATTTTATCCCGCTCACATATAAGATTTTGTACAGGCACACCGCAACTAACAGTAAGAACAGACCAATATTATACGTTTAAAAATAAAATAATTTAATAAATGAAAGTTTACAGGAGATAAATGATTAAATAAAATTATAATTAAGAAAATAAAAGAAGTAAAGATGCTAATATCTAAAATAACTGTTCATCATGGATTGCTAATTATTGAGTGATTGGAGGAGAAGAATGTTCCTATGTCTGCTACTTATTTTTCTTAGCTGCTAGCCCGTGGGTCGTCTTCTGGCGGTCGAAGGACTGGCACTCAGAAGGATGAGTCATCCGGCTCTGTCTTAGGACGTCGGCTCGGGATGTTCTCTATGCTATAGGCAAGCTGGCTCTAGGGTGAGGCCGCTGCCTGTTTAGCAATAGAGATGGTTGGTGCTGCAGACTAAGTTGTAGTGGGACGATCTCTCAGCTGTGATCTCTAGCTCGTAGAGAGCCGTGCTAACTCAACACCAATTTGTCTTCTGCTGCGAAGGTTGCTCTAATCTGTCGGCATTAGGCAATAACTATTGGGCAGTGGACAGTTTGGGCCGGGTACTGGGCAGATGATACTGGGCAGTATAGGGCACTGTGGACACTGGGCAATATGTTAAGGCCAAGGACAGTAGGCGATGCCTTCTTGCTAACAGGTATGTAATGGGGGGGGGGGTGTATCTGGTGTGGTCTGCCTCGGTTACAGCTTTCTATGGAGATCTGGTAGTTGTAGCAATCGTGCGTAGTAACCAGGGGTAGCAATCAGGGGTAGCAATCAGGGGTAGCAACCAGGGGTAGCAACCAGGCTGGGGATAAGAAAGACAATTAGGAACCTCCTAAAGGTATTGAGCAGGGATTCCCATATGCCTTGCAATCATTCAGATGTAGGCATTGGTATCAATCCCAATAAGGCATTTAAGACAATCATGTATAAAATCTTAAAGCATGCGTATAACTCAATAGCAAACAAAATACAGGTAAGATAACTACAGTAAATGTGTCATCATATAATGTAGGATGATACTAGCTAAGATTCATCCATTAAATGAGATTACGGCAATAAGTAATCAGTTACAGTAAAATGGGGAATGAGCATATTATATACTAAAGGATAAGATGAAAATAAAATATTAGGGATATGGCTACAGTAATAAGTGTTTGATATAGTTAATCAAAATTACATTCATCCAAGGAACTATAAGTTCACAAGGGTGGGAGACATAATAACATGTTTGAGGGATATACAACAGAAATGTGAAATGACTAATTTCACATGGGCTCTGTAAGTTTAGAGCACTGTGATCTAAGTTCTTAGACAGTACTTAGATTCACGAAAGGTTATTGTTTACATCCATCACTAAAATACAGGAATGGAGAAACATAACAAAATCATATATAATAACTATGGTTTCAAATGTAGACAACCATAGCGGCATTAGTATTACTATATGAAGATATAGTATCGACATAAAATAGTACAATGTACATACATAGTAAAGTCATAATGTAATGACGGGGAACGTGGTTGTGTACTAGTGTGTACTCACACATTCCTATGAGATAAAATGAGTATAGTAAAATGTTTACACTTACCCGTTTGTCCCTAATGAAATCTCACAACTAAACTTCCTAACAGAGGAGACTGTAAGAATCCTAGCGGGCCTAACTTGGAATGCTTTGGTCTCTCTATATATAGTTGGGGCATTTTGTTTAACGGGTGGGGAAGATAGCTAGCTGATTTTCTCACATGTATCTATGTACTGGGCATGTCAGGCGTCATGTCCGATTTATGGCCTGTACCGTGAGAGTAGGGACTAAGGTGAATATGCATTTGTCCAGCCCGATTGCAACGCTATTCTTAGAGCGATGCGTATTCTGCGGGGGGGGGGGGGGGGGGAAGGGGGGAGAAATAGGTGTGAAAAGTTATTAGTCCGCAGCGCGTAGCGCAGGTGAAGCGAATATTGTGTGTGTGGGTCACCTGTCCAGCGGTCAAAAACTAAAAGTTAGCCCTGGAGAAGCTAGTTAATGTTTTATGTCGAGATTCGTCCCGTGAGAAACGTGCGAGGGGGGATAAATCCTACAAGAAATTAGTTATGGGTGGACAAGAAAATAATTGTTTAAGTTAAAAATTAAGTTTCTCACGGTTTGCTGGGAAAAACTAAAATGAACTTATGTATGCAAGTTTCGTATCGTCACACGTAGGCCTACGATTAATGTAACTTTAACCCACTGCCACTGGCGCCTATTGCGTTTGAGTTGCTTCCTATGCATATTGTATAGTAATTGTTGATAGAATGATCTAATTAAATTGTTGATAGAATGATCTAATTAAAATGTTGATAGAATGATCTAATTAAATTGTTGATAGAATGATCTAATTAAATTGTTGATAGAATGATCTAATTAAAATGTTGATAGAATGATCTAATTAAAATGTTGATAGAATGATCTAATTAAAGTGTTGATAGAATGATCTAATTACAATGTTGATAGAATGATCTAATTACAATGTTGATAGAATGATCTAATTACAATGTTGATAGAATGATCTAATTAAAATGTTGATAGAATGATCTAATTAAAATGTTGATAGAATGATCTAATTAAAATGTTGATAGAATGATCTAATTAAAATGTTGATAGAATGATCTAATTAAAATGTTGATGTAATGATCTAATTAAAATGTTGATAGAATGATCTAATTAAAATGTTGATGTAATGATCTAATTAAAATGTTGATAGAATGATCTAATTAAAATGTTGATAGAATGATCTAATTAAAATGTTGATAGAATGATCTAATTAAAATGTTGATAGAATGATCCAATTAAAATGTTGATCGAATAATCTAATTAATAGTAGGCCTAACAGTTGTTGTTGCACAAATAATGTAGAAGAGGGGCCTCGCAAGCATCCGTTACATTTGTAAAGCCGGCCCTGTTCACATTCAACTACAATTACACAAATAGTAAAAATCACTAAATTTAGAAATACTTCAGTAAAGTAGCGACAATACATAGGGGCGTACAGCACTGAACCATAACTTACAAATACCATAATACAAATATAATAAAATACTCCGAGAAATGACAGGCGGATATTCCAGCGCATATTTTTTTAAATATATTGTTTTTTGTAAAAATGATTGTAGGCTTAAGATGTTTAACATGTTTCGGATGTCCCTTCTTCATCGTTCTCATTGTTATGTTGGAGTGTTCAGATGACTAGACCAATACATGAGATGAACTGCGCAGTGGTTTCCAAATCAGGGAGCTCTCCATATAGTTTTCTTTCTATTGGGGTGATTTGGGGCCAATGTCTTGTACGGGCCTCTTGGTAAAGAGAGCAGTTTTGGAGGACGTGGTCGTCATTCTCTGGTGATACTCCACATGGGCAGATTTCACTGGTTCCAATTTTGAGCTTCTGGTACATATGCTGTCGCATTCTGTTGTGTCCGGTCCTGAGTCGAAAGATTAGAGGTTGGTCTTGTCGGGATAGCTTATAGTAAGCGTCATCTTTCTTGTGGATGTCCCTTCAAAGTTGAAGATAATCTACTTAATTCCTAGTCTAACTCTCCCGCAGGGCGACGGGGGGATGGTAGTGAACAGGGAAAAGTGGGGGGATTTGGTTACTTGAACTGTCACAGCACCCCTCCAACGAAAGTCGAGGGACAGATGAGGCCAGGCGTGACCTCCGTGAATGTCGAAGGCGCCGGGCCAGGAGGAGTGAACGATTTCTTGGTAAACCAAAGGATACAAGTAAATTCGATTTACAGTTTGCTTTCAATGAAGATTTCATCAAAGAACCATCGCGCGGTTGTAACCACGCACTTCTTTAACTCTTTCTTTCCGTTATTATTTTTCCAAAAATTTGAAGGATTTCTTCATTTTGCTGATTACTATTTCACTCCCCTGTTATGATTAAGCTTCAATAACATTTTCGCTTGTTATCAGAAAATGTTGTGTTCGGTATGGAATTAAAGGGGAAAGCATGCTCTTTTTATATAACACAAACATCAATTGTCTAAAATTAAACATGAATTTAATTTAATGAGGTCAAATCAACAATTGTATCGTCGATTAGGAGAGAAAGAGTTAATGGACCTCATTCACCAATCGTAAACAAACAACATTTAGTCACGTGATCTTATTCATAAAACAATGGGAAAAAAAACTGTCACGTGACAACCATCGTGAATTAAACATGAGATCGTAAATTATATAGAAGAGATAGAGCACCACGTGGCTAAATGTTGTTTGTTTACGATCGGTGAATGAGGTCCATTATTTGGTAGAATAATTTGAGCAGTCTTCGTTCACATTTTCCAACTGATACGCCGCCTATGAATCTCACCCAACAAACCAGTGACCTCTGACCTAGTTCCAGTCCAAGTTTGTAACAGTAGCCTATTCGTATTATTCCTATTTGTTAAATTTAGTTTCTTTGGTGACCCTGGCGTCGTTCAAATGTATTTGAGAAACAAAAATCCCACCCCTTTTTTTTTTCCGAAAAAAGTTCAGCAACATTCGAGTCAAGAAAGAACAAATAAATGCAAGAAAGCGCTCTACAGATGTTGTCTGTACACAAGTGAATCTGACTATTATATAAACACTCATCTTTTCAGACTTTTGAGTTGGGCCCATTTACTTTATAAGCCAAGGTCAAGCAATGAAAGAAATGCGTTGTTATGAAACACTTTTGTAGATAAGCACCAAGTCCAGTAACTCAAGTGTTATCAGCGTCAATGGCAGACGACATCAGTGTATGAGTGGAGTAGGTGTTTGTCTCGTCTGACAGCGTGAAGATACGAGACTGTACCATTCACGACAAACACAAGTATACGAAGATTTGTTTCTGAAAAATACGTACCTCTTACTGTGAAATAGACAATAATCGTCTGGGGAACCAAAGTGTTATATCATCACCGATCACGTTTTTAGAATAAATTCAGTTTTCCGAAATCGGTTCTTGGGCCTACCATGGTAAAGTTTCCTTACAGACAGGAATAAGGAATGATCTCGGAGCAATAGATGTTAGGATCTTGTAAGACCTACTGAGGTTATGGGAGGCAATAAATGTACAAAATTAAAGACCAACTGAGGTTCTTCTTGGGGGCAATAGCTGTGTAAAGCTGATCCTTATCTTCTTCTTCTAGCCAGCTTTATTGCTGCTGAGCTGTCAGCTCTTTTGCAGACTGTGCCAAGGAAAAAAAGTGTGCATGTTTTCTTCAGCTGTTCAGCACTGCCGTACAGGGTGTTGGTTATGTTGGGCTGTAGTGGAAGTAGGGTCTGCCTAAGGTGGATTAGGGAGGGGCATTCCTTATCAGCAGGTCACTCAGGAAAGTCAGTGCTAAAAAATGTTTTCATTTTTCATGCATTAACAAGCCCACTGTGGACTTAATGTTCATTAATGCCTATACAAACATACATGCACACTTTGACAGGAGAACAAAAAAAGGTCAAACAAACGAATTCATTGTTCCTAATTAAAAACAATCTGATTTTAATTTCTGGGTGAAATCCAATTTGTGCAAAGAAACATTAAAAAGTTTGGAACGTTATATCATAAAACAAATCTTATAATATCTGACAGCAACATTTTGATTTGACGCTAGAAACAATAACACTGAACATTTATACACATGCTTTGCAATACTATGAGTTCATAAGTAAACATCAAGGAGCAAATCAGGAGTGGAGCCCCCCAGTGCTTTTATAGTTTTATTTCCTCTGGTTGACTTTGTAACGTCTGGAAGTTTTATGGATGATGCCGAAGATTAAGAGAGGGACCATAATGCATCAGCAACTTTTGACCAGCCCACGGACGTGCATCATAGAGTAAACTAGCATTCCTTTTTTTTTTAAAGATAATACAAGCAAATAAATTTAAAAAAAAAACACAAATCATGGTCATATATCTTAATACTGAAGGAACAAGCTCTTTTTCTATATAAAACATAATTAATTAATTACCACTAATTGCTTAACTAAATTATAAACTTTTAAAAATGTATTCATGGGTTGTCATTGACTATAAATAATTATGCAAAATTTCAACTAGATCCGAGAATGGGAAGTGGGAGAAAAACCTTGTACAAAATATTATAAGGGGAAAGAAGTAGCAGTTATCAGTTATTCCCCCTTTTTAATACCTAACAAAATAATTAATTACCATAACTAATGGGTAAGGTGCAACAAAGAAAATTTACCAGACAGACACTTGATATGAGCTTTGTAAAAATAATAAAGGATAAAGAATGAATTTTAAAACATTAGTTTTTAATACAGTAAACTATGTGAGTTTGACAGCAGGTACTATTTCAGTTGGAAGCTGAAGAATTAATTGCTATGCCAAAAATTGCCTTGTTAACAAGTGTAGACATTTCTGCTTTCAGAGAATAGAATTGTTTTTCAACAAAACTGTCTCAGTCTCTCATTTTGTGTCAGAAGTTTCTGCATTTATTATGATCTCATTAGATACACAGACATTCAAAACTTGTTTGACATGTTTCTGATGTTTCTTCAGAGTCTGTTTCCTAGTTCGACACGGGATGGCAGCTGGCAAAGTATGAAACCCGGGATCATCTAGACGACCGAAGGACAGTTCAGCGTTTTCCCAACAAGAAGTCTGAAAGTAGCTTGACTAGCTAGGGACTATGTTTATGTTGACCAGCTATGCTGACAAAGATATTTGTGAACAGAGGACATTGCTGGATGTTCAATGCTATGTACATCAGCTAATAAACCAACTGGTTATTTTGCTTTCACAATAAATGATAGAACAAAAATTCTTATATAACTTTAGTAAAAAATATTTCAATATAAACATTTTTCTTTCAGACACAGCTGATTAGCCAAAATGTAATAAAAAAAAAAAAAGATGGAGTGGGGGTTGTAATAAAATGGGTCTGTGAAATAGCTATTGGGGCATATTTAGTTTTTCTTGTATTTTTAATAGAAAGAAATATGAATACTAGGATACCCTAATTTCCAGTTACTGTGGTATATTTTAATAACCTGTATAATATGTCAACTGAACTATTTTTTGTTTTTCTTTTAAAATGCAGATGTTAAGAACACTGCTTTTTTTTTGTTGTGACGGTATGGCGTGCTGGCAACTTTTTTCAATTATTACTTTTCTTGTGTTTTAACGTTTATTATTAATTTATTAGTAGTTCATAGTTAGACAATCCATCACTGAGTATCGGCACCTATTTCTTTACAAAAAAAAGCACTGGGTATGAATGAACCAAAACTAAAACATAAGCTAGGACTTCTAGTTAGCAGCTCATCTGTTGTAAATAAAAGTCTTAGCCGAATGTACTGTGCCTGACCAAAAAGTACTCTATATTAAATAAAGCCATTACAGATGGTTGAAACTAAAAGTATACCATACAACATTATTCCAAATAAAAAGATGACAGCAGTTACTGACATGTTAACACTAAGCCTGCCACTTTTACAAGTAGGGGAGAGCAATCAATACAAAATTTAGTTCGGTAATATTAGCTCACTTTAAAAAAACAACTTGCAATATGAAACACTAAGCATAATGAAATATTAATTTTAAAAAAATCTAATAATCTGATCACAATGAATTAAAAATTGGAACATGTTTGGATGTAAATATAATATAAACATTTTTTGTCAACCAATTATAAAGACAATTTATACAATTTATAAACATTAAAACAAAATCTTTTTAATTTTTTGAAATATAAAAACAATGAGCTTTAATCTAGAGACAGGAGACAACTGAGATCTGTTTAGTCATTTGACATGTGTACTTCCTATTCAAATAGATCCTTGGTTCAAATGTAACAAACATAGAATATCAGATTTGATAAATGTACGCACACAAATGTTTGTAGTTCACATTGTCTGTTTAACTAAGTCTGACTCATCTGTCCCTTGATTTTCATCATAGGGGTACCTGACAGTTCATGTAGCCAAATACTTTCTTTTTTCCTGGTAAGCAGCTATTCTTAGTAAGACATCAAAAAAGAGAGGCCGGTCCTTTCTTGTACTTTGTTTAGCCAGCCAACATTAAGTCTGATTTGTACACTGTAACTCCAGCGGACTTTAGATTGGTCTCCAATGTACACTAGACTCACTTTGTCTACATAGAGCAAAACTTTGTTCCATTCACAGACAGCTCTCCAGAAACTGTATCAGTATAGTTGTATGCAACTGTATTAGGTATCAGTACAAACAGTTCTAAGTCATACAAAGTTTGTCATATGATATAGTGAGCCATTGTCTTTTGAGCTCAGCCGTCAATCTGATCCTTAGAGATGAATCACAACTTCATTTCAAACAAAGTAAAGCTTAACTTGACCATAGATACATTGTAAAAGAAAAGGTTTCTACTACAGTTCTTTGAATCTTTGAATCACAGCTGTATACCATAGCCTTCTGAACAGATATCACTCTTGGCATATACAAATGTGTATAAATATATATATATTCATAGAACATGTGTGAACTGTTGTAATATAACAATATAAGATAAAATTATACATCATTTGTGGACATCTCTCAATATACAAGTGAACAAATATTCTAATACTTTTTTTTCAAGGCACTTTGTATGTAAAAAATTGAATGGTAGATTGAAATGAATGTCACTAGGAATTCTGGGAAGAAGGCCAGTTGCGGTACAACATTATAAAGGATGCTATCATTCCTAAAATGCCGTTTGTAGAAGATTTGAGTTTCTGAGCCCATAGAACTCCAGGCGGCATCCAAGAAATGGCATTGATAAAGTCACAACTGTATTGCAAAAATAGGAGAATGCAGTCCATTTTCTCAGCCGCCAGCTTTTTGAGATTTTCCTGGATCTGGATATTTTGTGGTGATGTCTCGTGGGAACTGTAACAGTAATAATAATAAAATAAAATAATAAAAATAATAATTAAAATAGTAATATATTATCTTATTAATTACAGACGTTATTTCAAAAGAGAAGATAATTACATCCTACATGCATCCATGTTTAGTTGTTTAGTAAAACTATATATATATATATATATATATATATATATATATATATATATATATATATATATATATATATATATATATATATATATATATATATATATATATATACATATACATATATATATATATATATATATACAGGCCAATAATAGAATATGCATCCTATGTTTGGGACCCCTCAACTCAATGCTCCTTCTTCCCGACTGCAATTACAGCATGGAATTGATTGCCTGAGGCAGCCAGGAAAACCAATGACATGGCAGAATTTAAGTCATTGGTTAACATGCATTGACTAGGTTGACCTAGGAACATGCTTAGGATGTAATCATCATTGTTTTTGAAGTAACGTCAGTATTTTATAAGATATCACAGTTGCAAATATTAAAAGAAATCTAGAAAATCTCACCTATCTCTATCCAACTTCCTCTGTTTCTGTAAACTTTTAGCTTGAGCATTTAATCTCATCAGTCTGACCAAACATCTGTCAATGCACAAGAGTGTCATCATTGGTGCAGGTAATTTAGATGATAACTTTGAAGTATTTATATCACTAATAAACTTAAAACAACAATTCATAATACACATACAATACATATCACTTTTTGTACACATGGATATAAAGGAGTCCTAGCCCAAGTTCTTGTTGCTGCAGAGTCGACACTAAGAATGGGTTAGGAGATGGAACTTAAGTTTTTCTTTTCTATTCTAAGTTGTGGTGTAAAGCTTTACGCATACAACTGTACAACTTTGAGTGGTTTAATATTCTATTAAAGACTTTTTTTAAGTTGGTGAATCTAGCAATGTTAATGATTGTGCTGAGATTGTCAAACACACATTTTGTTTGACAATCAAAATTGGTCTTTACAGTGCATCATATCAGGATAAAAGCTGGATAGAAATTGTGACAGAGTGGATAAACTATGTGGATAGATTGTAACAAACTTAGAGCAAAACGAAATTCAATATTCTATTGGAATACTGTTGAAGGCTGATCTGTTTTATATTAGATTATAGCCAGTCTGTTACTCATCCAGTCTGTTACTAGTCCAGTCTGTTACTCATCCAGTCTGTTACTAGTCCAGTCTGTTACTAGTCCAGTCTGTTACTAGTCCAGTCTGTTACTAGTCCAGTCTGTTATACTAGGAAAATTTCAGTTGTTCAAGAATCTTAAAAAATGGTTTTAAATGTAGACCACAAAAAGAAAAACAATAAATCACTTTCAAAATACAACACAAGGTCTCTGAGAGGCTTTACATCACCTGCATTTAGAGACCGCTGTGTTCTAAAGGGAACTTTACACCTGCATCATAGGCCGCTGTGTTCTAAAGGGAACTGTCACCACCTCAAAGTTGGTGCCATAGAGTAGAAACCCTAATTCTGTATTGTGTATGTTAATTCCATATTGTGAATCTTATTCACAACCCATGTTGCACTAAGGTGAACACTTTTGACCTTAGGTGAACCAGAGAGTTAAAGGCAGTCAGTCCACATAGAGATCTTGTAGCAAGCACTTGTATTGAGTCACTTAATATATAAGCAGTAGAGTTAGATGTTTAAAGTAGTTGGTTATAGAATAAGTACTAAGTTGTGATATTCGTATATTACTGTTGGATTAATACTGACCATTCCTGGGTCGAATTGTATGGTGTATTCACTATGGGGTGTTATATTAAACTTATTGTGTCTGCTACACCCAGCGTCATTTCATTATTCAGTGATTTGTAACAAGAACCCAATGTCACCACCACGCCTACATTGATAACCACAGCCACATTCATAACATATAAAACAACACGGTGACATTTATGGTGTCAGAAGCGGCCGAAAACGACATTTATGACAGCATTGTTCAAAGTCACTTTAACATGATATGCTGAGACAACCTGCGTGGACGAAACTAGACAACCCTGATCTTACAACATGTGTGGACGAAACTAGACAACCCTGATCTTACAACCTGTGTGGGTGAAACTAGACAACCTGATCTTACAGCCTGTGTGGGTGAAACTAGACAACCGTGATACTACAACCGGTGTGGGTGAAAATCTATTACTACAAGTCATTCAAGTCATCGTTTGAAGACAGCTGATATATGGTCAGTCGAAGTAGCTGACATATTCAAGAATCATCTACATCGAGTGCTCGTCATAATTCTAATGACACACTCATATTGTCGCTGTCTAACAGCACATTTAATAAGAGAGCGCTCTCACTCTTAGACCTCTCTTGTTGTCACTACCTTAAGGGTCATTTTTAGTTATTTATATTTGTTTCAGCAACTGTATGAAAATGGATTACCTGTCAAACATCTGAAGTATTTATTGGATTACTTATGAACTGTACCATTGTGCTGTGGATTTAACAAGTGGATTACTTATGAACTGTACTATTGTACTGTGGATTTAACAAGTGGATTACTTATGAACTGTACCATTGTGCTGTGGATTTAACAAGTGGATTACTTATGAACTGTACCATTGTGCTGTGGATTTAGCAAGTGAATTACTTATGAACTGTACCATTGTGCTGTGGATTTAGCAAGTGAATTACTTATGAACTGTACCGTTGTGCTGCGGATTTAGCAAGTGGATTACGTATGAACTGTACTGTGGACATATTTTATGTGGAGCATCACCGGAACTTTATGTACAAGTCAAGCATCAAGTGAATATTTAAGGGAAGTAACTTTAATTACCCTTTAGTATTAATGAATATTGATTAGTTCTCTTTGAACTACACCACAATTTTTTTTCATTGTTTACATTTGTATTTATATATACATTTGACTTTAGGGACTAAATTTAATTATCTATTGAGTCTGAGCATTTATATTTTTTTCAAGTAAGCATCCAGGTATTGGTAGGGACTCTTTAGATAAAGTAAATACTTGATCGTATAGCTGTACTAGTCAAGTTTGTATTTCGTTAAGTATCTATCATATTGTTAAACTCTTGTATTGATATTGTCTTGTTTACATCTGTTGAATTTTCTTTTTGCGTCATTTTTATTTCTCATTCTAATTCTTTTGTCTACTATTTCTACTATCTTGTAATGTCTCTTTAAAGCAGACTGTTTAGTATCTATAGTGTATTTATGTTTGTCTAATTACTTATTAATATAGATATTTATTTTACTTCTTATTTCAACCTATTTTTTATTATTATCAACACTACACTACACACTTGATACACTATGGGATATATTTTGATTTGAGATTGACAAGATTTATATTGTATATTCTCTTCAAACACATTCAACTATTTTGATACTATTGATACATTGATCACTATTAATCAGACTAATAAGGCTCACATAATTGTGAATTACTTGTTGCAATAAACTTTTACATTGCAAGTGGAGATACTAAAAATACATAATCACATAATTGATCAGTAAAGTATTACATTACGAACTAGACAAAGTACCAAGAATAACTTAAGATACCTCATAACCTCAATTGTTTCGCACAAAATATATATCTACTATTACCTGCAATTACTATTTGAGCTATAATAATTATTTATCGTACAATATTCATTTACAACTACCTAGTGCACACATATCTATTAATTAACTATATTACTAATTTGAATCTTTGAAAATGGCTGAGTATGAAAAACTAATAGAGATAGTGGATAAACTAAAGTTAAAAGAAGATGATAGAGCTGCATTCATTAAAATTGAAATAGATAGAATTAGAGTAGAAAAAGACAAGCAACGGGAAGAAAGGCTACATGAAAGAAGACTGAGAGAGAAAGAACAAGAAAACTTAGAGAAAGAAAAAGAACGCCAGCATGAAATAAAATTAAAAGAACATGAAGAAAAAATGGCCAAGCTAACAAAGGAAAATAAAGACAATTCAGCAAGTCAAACTTCATCTCATCATCAGTATCATAGCAAATTTAGGAACTTTGACCCAAAAGAAGACACATTGGAAAATTTCATTATTCAATTTGAATACATCTGTCAAACAGCAAATATGAATAGTGCACAAATGGCTCAACAACTTCTAGCTAACCTAAGAGGTGAACCACTAAACATCATCGACACACTAACTATGGAGCAAAGAAAAGACTACAACACAGTAAAACAAAGACTAATTGAACATTTTGGCAAAACGGAGGAGCACTATCGAAAACTTTTTAGGGAAATAAAACTAGCAAAGAATACAGATTTAAAAAGAACAATACATGACATGCGCCAGAACATGACAAAGTGGCTACAACTCGCAAACTGTAACTTAGATGACCCCAAACAGATCTTAGATTTCTTTCTCATTGAGAATGTGCTAATTAATGTTACAGATACAGCATTCTCATTCCTGAAGGAGAGAAAAATAAAAAATGAAGCTGAATTGATATCAAACTTAACAACATACAAGGACTCCCACCCAAACATCACCATTGACAAAAGGGAATTGTACAATGTAGCTGCAACAGTGACAGAAAACCATCCAAGAACTACAAATAAATTTAAATATGCCAAGAGCATACAATGTTTTTTCTGTGGCATATTGGGTCACACCAAAGCAGAGTGCAGAAAGAGAATGGCATCAGAAAAACAACAACATGTAAATAGAAACCATAGATATGGAAGAGATAACAGAACTTTCCAGAGCTTCAGTCCTAACTATAATAGATCCTATCAACAACAATATAACAGAAGAACATGGCAAAGCTACAGTCCAACTAACAGTAGATCACATCAAACAAACAGAAGATGGCAAAACAACAGAATGTCTAGAAGAGACCAATTTCAAGATAGACAACATACTTACCACAATAACAATCATACCAGACAAAACATAGCAGCTGTAGCAACTGAAAGACCAATAGAATATGAAACAGTAGCATATATACAGACAAAGGTAGCCAAATTAAAAGTGTATCCTGCCTATGTGGATGGCATTAAGGTATATGCATTACGTGACAGCGGCTGCACCTCAATCATTGTAAAGAAATCACTAGTAAAACCTGAACAGATCCTAAAAGACAAGGTCACACTGACATATGCGAATAAAGACTTATGGGAAGTATGTGAAACAGCATTAGTTTTCATTGAATCGCCATGGTTCACGGGTCAATACAAAGCCATAATAATGAACAACCCAGCTGAAGAACTAATTATAGGGAACATAGAGAATATAGTTGAACTGTCAGAAGAAGCCTTAGTAAAATGGGCTAATAGTGTGAATCAAGAAAATATTGAGTTAGCATCAACTACTAATTCACATGATTACAACAATGTCAGTATACATGAAGCAACTAAACAGTCAATTACAAATACAAATAAAATAGATGTAGAATGTCAAACTCATTTGCTAACAGAAGCATCTAAACTAAATAAAGATTGCCAAACAATTAACACACAAACAAATGATAGTGAAATACAAACAGATGAAATACAAATAGATGATAAAGATAAAGCTGAAAAACAAGAAATACAAAATGACATTAACACTAGCTCACCTAAAGTAATAATAACAGAGGAAATATTAGCCTTGACATTTAAAAATAGCAAACAGATAGAAGTATATGATCTAGAAGTCAATTATCAGGATGTTGTATGCATAGTTGATGAAGAATCCACAATCACTTTTGTAGAGCCCAATTTAGTAGAAAAAGAAGATTATTTGAATGATATAGCCATTGTAACCTTACCAAACTCTAGAAAGATAGAATGTAAAACTGCCATAGCTGAAATCAAATCACCATTTATAAAAGGGAAAATAAAAGTAGTAGTACTTGAAAATACTATCAGTCCAGTAATTATTGGATCTTATCCAAAAGTTAAAGTGCATCAAAAGCCAGTAATACATAAAACAATATGGTTTTATGACCTGTCTGATTGTGATTTCCAGAAAGAAATTTTTCAAATAGTACAAGATATAACTTGTGATTTTGGATATAAAAAAGTTTGGAAACATCCAGAACTTGGAGAGTCAATGTGGGTACAAATAAAAAACTTTGGCCATTACAAAGAGTTATTACATAAAATATATGGAACACCAATTAAAGGACTCACAATTAACATCAGTGTTGTTGACTTAATACATCGCATCTGGTAAACATTGAGCATTATTCTGTAAACATTGAGCATTATTCTGTAAACATTGAGCATTATTTTGTAAACATTGAGTACTATTTGTAAACATTGAACTAGAACTAAGACTTCATTTTTTAAAAAAAAACTCTATTTGTAAACAAACTTTGGAATTTGATTACTACATTGTAACCAACAATTTTTTTTTTCACATTCTTTTGTCAACAAGAATAACATTTTTGTACTCAACAATGTAAACAAACATTGAATTTTTTCCCAACTTATTCAGTACCTAGCTTAATTTTTTCCATGCAATGTAAACATTATTTTTTCTCATTGTATTGAGAACAACTTGGACAAAAATTTTTTCTACAGCTATTGTAAACAAGATTGCCATTTTTTTTACTATGTCATTTATCACAATTATATAACTTAGTCACATTTTTCAATACTATTGAAAAAGGAGATTGATTCATAATGTAACTTATTTATTCAATGTCAATTAGTGTAATGAAATATTGACATACACTTGTATTTTTTGAAAACATTTTTGTCAAACTATTCTTATGGACTATATTTTTTGTAACAATCATTGATGTAAACAAGAAGATTGTTGTACAAACTTTTTGATATTTCAAGTGCTGAAAGAGACACTTGATATTATTCTTTTAAATTGGACTTACACATTTTTTCACAACAGATTAAAATGAATACAACTAAACTAGTAGGATGCTATGCTTGTATATATATGCTTGAACAAATTAATGTAAACTCAAAGATTGTATCACAACTGACACATTTTCTCAGTTGAATCTTTTTTGGACAAAAGATTTTTTTGAACTTTGTACACAATAATTATTTGATAAACAATGTAACATTAAACTTTTGCCATTACTAGCTACAAATTATTTGAACTGTCATATGGAGAAATACTTAATTGAAACATAAGGTGCATGCAACAAGCACTATGAAAGATATTTATTTTGATTTGATGTTCATACTTTTGAGCAAATATTTTGATACTTGAATTATACATATTTACTTGTGTAATATTAATGCACAACAATTTTTTATGGAGATATCAAACCTCATATTGAAGTAAACAGATACATTGAATTTGTAACAATGATCATTAAACAATTTGATGTTGAATTTTGACACATATATTTTGAATTTTTCTATACTTATCACTTACATATTGAGTCTTACTTGTAACATTTTCTACATGATTTGTACATATTGTACTGTTGGTGTTAAAAAAAAAAAAAACAGACTTCTAACATTTCTATAGTGTCAAAGATTTTTTTATAAATAGATATTGTGAATAAAAACTTGTATTAATTTTTCACATTGTGACATAGGAGATTGTCATTGAAATTTTTGTCACACTTTGCAAAACACATTTGAACATTGATGTACATATTAGAACTACATGTAAAGAATTATTTGAGAGGTTAAGTATTTGACTCAGAGAATTATTTGAATTGCCTTACAAGAATATGATGAATGAGAGAATTTTGCCCTTGTATGAATTTTTTTGATTCAGCAAATATTTTGTGTAACACTGTCATATTATATATTTTATTGCAAGTTTGTAGTTCTATTTGAACTCTGCAATTGTACATTTCATAGACCCCAAGAATTCCAATTGATCCTACTTAGGATAATTATGTCGTCAAGCTGAAAAAAAAATTTCTTCAAAATTTTTTTTCAAAAGGGGGGTGATAGGTAATGTCACCACCTCAAAGTTGGTGCCATAGAGTAGAAACCCTAATTCTGTATTGTGTATGTTAATTCCATATTGTGAATCTTATTCACAACCCATGTTGCACTAAGGTGAACACTTTTGACCTTAGGTGAACCAGAGAGTTAAAGGCAGTCAGTCCACATAGAGATCTTGTAGCAAGCACTTGTATTGAGTCACTTAATATATAAGCAGTAGAGTTAGATGTTTAAAGTAGTTGGTTATAGAATAAGTACTAAGTTGTGATATTCGTATATTACTGTTGGATTAATACTGACCATTCCTGGGTCGAATTGTATGGTGTATTCACTATGGGGTGTTATATTAAACTTATTGTGTCTGCTACACCCAGCGTCATTTCATTATTCAGTGATTTGTAACAAGAACCCAATGTCACCACCACGCCTACATTGATAACCACAGCCACATTCATAACATATAAAATCAAACGGTGACAGGAACTTTACAACTGTATAATAGACCACTGTTCTAAAGGAAACTTTGCACCTGCATCATAGACCAATGTGCTCTAAAGGGAACTTAACACCTGCATCATAGACCAATGTGCTCTAAAGGGAACTTAACACCTGCATCATAGACCAATGTGCTCTAAAGGGAACTTAACACCTGCATCATAGACCAATGTGCTCTAAAGGGAACTTAACACCTGCATCATAGACCAATGTGCTCTAAAGGGAACTTAACACCTGCATCATAGACCAATGTGCTCTAAAGGGAACTTAACACCTGCATCATAGACCAATGTGCTCTAAAGGGAACTTAACACCTGCATCATAGACCAATGTGCTCTAAAGGGAACTTAACACCTGCATCATAGACCAATGTGCTCTAAAGGGAACTTAACACCTGCATCATAGATCACACCATTTCAAAGGAAAGAATATATCTCCTGCATCATAGTTTCCTAATTCTAATTGGACACTTTCTACTACTAAAAAGATCAATAAAAAAAAAAAAGTTCCCAAATCGGTCATAATTTCATGTGGTGGGCTAATACTTGCATGGCAACACCCCATCTCTCTCCATGCCTGACCACAGCATGTGGTCGTTGTAGTCCATCTTGGGACTTTTCTGTCTGGCTAGTAAACTTAGTCGAGAAGACTGGCTGCCTGGTCGTGCGGTTTGCACGCTGGACTGTCGTTCAGATTTATCGATGGTCCAGGGTTCAAACCCTGCCAGCTCCCATCCCCCGTCGTCCTGCGGGAGGTTTGGACTAGGAAGTAATTATCTTCGACTCTGAAGGAACATCCGAAACATGTAAAACATTTTACAAAGACATTTTGCCCAGTGATGCCATGTTACCCTCACATGGTTTAGTCTGCCAGCTGAAGAAGAGGTTTTCAGGGCATGGCGCTAGGAGCCACAGGCCCCATGTGTGAGATATTAATACTTACAAAAAACTTACTTGGCAATCTCTCCTAAAAGAGATTATGTCCAAAACTTATTTGGCAATCTCTCCTAATAGAGATTATGTCCAAAACTTACTTGGCAATCTCTCCTAATAGACCTAAAGTCCAAAACTTACTTGGCAATCTCTTCTAGTAGAGCTAAAGTCCAAAACTTACTTGGCAATCTCTCCTAATAGAGCTTAAGTCCAAAACTTACTTGGCAATCTCTCCTAATAGAGTTAAAGCCCAAAACTTACTTGGCAATTTCTCCTAATAGACCTAAAGTCCAAAACTTACTTGGCAATCTCTTCTAATAGAGCTAAAGTCCAAAACTTACTTGGCAATCTCTCCTAATAGACCTAAAGTCCAAAACTTACTTGGCAATCTCTCCTAATAGAGCTAAAGCCCAAAACTTACTTGGCAATCTCTCCTAATAGAGTTAAAGCCCAAAACTTACTTGGCAATCTCTCCTAATAGAGCTAAAGCCCAAAACAGAAGTCCAAGTAATGAGAAGGGAGCAGAGTTTCCACTTAAAATCTTTTTCTGTCTGAACCATGCAATATGTTCTGATGGGTAATACAACTGGTTGAACAAGGCAGTACAAATCTCTAATGGCTTCAGTAGACCTTTCTCCTAATAGAAAGACAAAACAACGGAGACTGTCACCAAATATATCAATACTTGTACTGTATTCAAAACTTTCTAGACAGTCACCAAATAGCAATGAATACAAGACGTAATCATCTTCTTGTTTGAAGTAACGTCTATATTGTATAAGATAAGAAGATGCACAACTTTCCAAGCATCTATCATTACTTATTAAAGACTGGAAGTAAGATACCGGTATTCCGAAATAAAACTTATAAAGATGTAATTAGAAAAATACTTCTCTTTAAAATGCTAATATTTAGTAAAGACTAATATAAAGTGATGTAACAATGGTTGGATAAATATGCAAAGACATTATATCTGTACATGCATAAATCAAGTTAATGATTCTCTATAAGTTTAGAAACATAACTTTGCCTGTATATACATAAAGGGACATTTATACATTCTTCTTCTAGTCAGCTTTTTGCTGCGGAGCTGTAAGCTCTTTTGCAAACTGTGCCAAGGAAAAATAGTGTACTGTTTTCTTCAGTTGTTCAGCACTGCCGTACAGTGTATTGGTATGTAGGGTTATAGTGGTAGTTAAGGTTTGCCTAAGGTGGATTAGGAAGAACATAATGCTACCTGAGTATATAGTGGTGTTGGCAAGGTAAGTAAACATTGAAAAGTTGCACTACACAACAAAAAACAAACCTTTCGACCGAAGCTAATAGACATGTTGTAGAGCAGCATGGAAAGGTCATCAAAAAGTCGGAGTATGACCCTGCAGCCGCTCAGCTCAGAAGACAGAATTTTCCACTTGATCTGCAATGGGGTCCTGCCGTCTCCTCCCAGGAACATGGCAGCATACGTGAGAAATCTCATTACTCTGTCTCGACCTCTGTATGTCTCGAGGACATTGACAACGGACGTTAAGCCTTTCACAACCGTGGCCATCTTGGAATGTGAACTAATGAACACTCTAGAGCGTTGTTGTACTAATGAGGCAGAGAATTTCTTTGCTTCATTGAACTTTCTTTCAAAACTTTAACCTGAAATAATAGCGGAATTAAAATAATTCAAAGTTAACTGAAACAAACAAATACAAAACAAAAAGTGAAGTACCCCTTTAAGACTTTGTGATCTAAAGGGAAGATAATGTCAAGGAAAATGGGTACCTGGTATTTGTTTGGGAAAAGTAAAGGTGGTTGGTTATTGTGCTGCCTACATGACACCTTCTGAGGCAACAGAGATGACCTTAACATCATTTGCCTCATATAGATTGCAAGGCCTGAAAGGGATATTTTACTGCTTCAAAATATTAATGCCAGCATTTTGTGTGCGGTAAAAGGTACTTTCCCAAGACTCCACATTGACTCTTTTTCAAAGATGGCAAACAATATAAATGATAAAAACAGAAACAGGGACAAAAAATTGCACTTAACTGGAACCTAAGGCAGGGGGTTCTCAACCTGTCGGTCGCGACCCCTTTGGGGGGTCGAATGACCATTTGCCACAAATCGCTTAAGTCTATCAGAAATTTGGGTTTTTCATCTATTTTTCTTAAAATTTTATTTAGTCAAATGATTTCTTAGTGTTATGACAAGCACACTTGTACCATAAATGATATACATTAAAGATAAACTTTTTTTTTTTAATTTAATTGCAATTTTATTTTACATTTAATAAAATTACATTTATATAAAGCTTTTGCTATGTAAATACATCATGGATGTCATATAGATACAAGACACCGATAGCAAAGACAAACAGACACAAACACTCTTTTGTTCCCCTGGCAATCAAATCATTAAATAAGAACAATCTGGTATAAACTTTGTCACATGTAAATTATGAGTGAGTCTGGTGTGAATGTACACTTTGGGTTCTTATAGTTATAATGTTTTTTGTTTGATGTAATGCACAAATTGTAAGACAAATTTCCTTACGGATAATAAAGATTATTATTATTATTATTATATATATATATATGAACAAAATAAATTGTATGGTTGGGGTCGCCACCTAGTAGAGAATCGTATTAGGGCTCGCCAAGCTAAAAAGGTTGAGGACCGCTTGGTAAGGATACGTTATGTTATAAATTACAGATGTTCTTTCCCTGAATGGCTGCCTGGTCATGTGATATGCGCTCTGGACTGTCGTTTCGGTGGTCCTAGGTTTGAGCAGCTGCATGCCGCTATCCCTCTATATCCTGAAACAGGTTTAGGCTAGGAAGTAATAATAAACAAAGAAACAACTCAAATGAAGCAAACAAGCTTCCAAGAAGAAGACAGAAGATAATTTGATCTAGATCTACATCATCTAGATCGAGATTTCCTATGGCAGCCTATGCCATGCTAGCCTATATATCTATAAATAGTCTAAATGTAGACTTAGATTGAGATATCTGGACGGCTGTCTGGTCCTGCAGTGTGCATTGGACTTGCGTTCGGACCCATCGCTGGTCTTAAGTTTATACCCTGCCCACTCTGATCCCCCATCGTCCTGTGAGTGTTTTGGACTAGGAAGAAAATTATCTTCAACTCTGAAGGAACATCCAAAACATATAAACAAAAACTATTTTCTTTTACTTTGTGATATAGATCCAGAATAAAGTCTGTACTATATCTAACATTCTTCAAAAGGGTCCTTTGATGGGAAGTTTTACTGAATTATCTAGATCTGATGATCTATCTTTAATATAAGTATATTATAGGCCTAATTAATATTATAATATACTGTGGCATTTTACTTCTTGACCTTTTCCCTTTGCAACTTCTCATGTGGAACAGACACAAAATAGAGCAGTGAGATTCATAACAAACGAATATTCACATTTGACTAGAGTAACACCTTTAGTAAAATCACTAAATTTAGAAAGCCTTCAGGACAGAAGGCTCAAAAGTAAAGTAGCAATCATACATAAAACACTGAACCATAATCTTCAAATACAAAAACAAAATTTAATAAAATACTCTGAAAGACACAAAGATAAAGGCACATTCCTCGTCCCATATGCTAGGACAAATTTGTACAAATACTCCTTCTTCCCTAGTGCTATTAGAGCATGGAATGGGTTGCCTGAGCTAGCCAGGAAAACCAGTGACTTGGCAGAATTTAAGTCATTGGTTAATATGCATGACTAAATGCATGACGCGTAGGACGTAATCATCTTCTTTTTTGAAGTAACGTCTGTATTATATAAGATAAGATAAGATAAAATTACTAAAAATAGATACTAAGAGAGTAAAGAGGCTAATTCATGAATGGCTTAATATACTTTAAAATGATTAAAAATGATACTGATATATATATATATATCTAGTAGTAAGTAATGAAGTGTAGTAGTTGATACACAACTCAACTGCGGTGGGGATCATACTTATCAGATTGGGCATCTGTAATCATCAGACGGTGTATCATCATAGCATGCAAATCTATGATGTATTAAATTGTATGTAGCACTTTCACCCTTCTCTTCTCTTATATATTACAGATGTTACTTAAAAAAAAAAAAAAGAAGAAGATAATTACGTCTTACGCATTTCATGTGTCATTTAGTCATACAAATTATTATTAGTCAATGACTTAAACTTCGCTACGTCATTGGTTTTCCTGGCTGATTCAGGCAACCCATTCCATTCTCTAATGACTAGTGGCACTAGGAAAGAAGGAGCACTTGTACGAATATGTTCTAGGGTATGAAAAAAAAATATGTGCCTCTATCTCTGTCTTTCTGAGTACTTTATTAGGTTTTGTTTTTCTATTTGTAAGTTTAAAATTATGGTCATGGTTTAGTGTTTTTATGTACTATAGATATCTAGCTACTTTACCTTTTATTCTTCAGTGTCTCTAACTAGGCTACTCTAGTCTAAATAAGTTAAATGATTGAGGCACTGATTTTACTATCTATTATCTAGATCTAGATTAATTATCTATTTCTTTATCATCTCAATCTTCATTTTTTGAAGTAACGCTGTATAGTATAAAGTATAAAACGTGTTATTTAAAAATAATAATTTTTATACTATTAGATCTATATAGACTTGATAGACATTATAGATAATTTATAAGTATAAGTACTAGATCTAGACTCTATATTTTATTAGATCTAAAGATAAGATATTATATTAATTATAGATTAATTATATTTTAATTAAGATCAAAGATGGTCACAGGTGCTAATCTCAGCCGACTCAGCTCTGCACTTTGTAACATTTTTCTTTTACTTTTTACTTCTTGTGTGTTTAAAGTTAATTTATATGGTAATTTCCGCATTTAGATCTCTAGTCTAGATCTATAAAATAGATATTTAATATATCTAGATTCTAGATTAGATCTATAGATCTAGAACAAGACTGACAAAAGATGCGAACTTTACCTTCGAAATCGTCTGTTGATTATTTATGGTATCATTGGTGTATTTTCGAGTTCAAAGGTTAAAGTTTAAGAACTGTCGTAAATTTTTTAAATGAAGTTAGAGCTAAAATCACAAATCTATATAGCCGCTGCTAGTGTATCATATTTTACGACAATCAAAATTAATGGCGTTTGTTTATATCACAAAGGAAGTCTTCGTGGCGATACACTATTTGTCTTATTTTGAGCTCAGTCTCAGATCTAATCTAGAATTAACAATAGATCTCTAATTCAGTCTCAGATACATCAGTCCGCCTATTACCCATCAGTCAATCAATGGTCTCAGAATGCTTTATTCTAAATCTATTATGTAGATTCAGATAGTATATTATTTTTATATATAAATCTACACTAAGATTAGTAAGATTCTATCTTAGTAATTCTAAGTAATCTAAGTATTCTAAGATTAAGACAAAAGTTCAAAAGTCTTGAAAAGTTGATTAAGTAAGACATTCATTCAATTAAAAAATTAAGACTTTGACTGTCTTTGTCACTTTACTTACTTTAAGTTAAGTTTAATTATTAAGTTAAAAAAATTAAATACTTTAAATTAAAGTTTAATTATTTATTAAAATTTTAAACTTAAAGTTAAGTTAAAGTAGTTAAAGTAAAGTTAAACTTAAGTTAAAGTATTAAAGACTAAAGTTTAAAGTTTTAAAGTCAATTAAGTATTAATTAAGTTATTAAATTTAAATTATCTTATTAGTATTAGTTTTAATTTATTGTTAAGCTCTACTAGACTAGAATACACAATTACAATACTAGATTAGCTAGACATGGTTACTAAGAAAGTTACAGTTAGTAGTTACACAGTAGTCTTTTAAGTCTTACTTAATAGTTAATAGAGACTACAAGAGACACAGAGTCTTCAAGAGTGACAGTCTTTAAAAAAAGAAAGGTAACCTCATAATCTGGTAATGAGAATGATAAGATAATTGATATGATTTCTCATTGTCATTATCATATTTATAGGAGCTCTAGACCTAGGAATCTAGTCATTGCCAATCATTTAATTGCCATTGCAATATGCAGCGCTGCTGATCCTAAACCTTTATCAATCAAATTCATTGTTTTTGTTATTTCTTGTTATTAATGAAAAGTTATCATGGAATCCCCATGTTGATGAAATTATTAAAAAATCAAGCAAAACATTAGGATTTATTAAAAGAAATTTTTACAAATCAAACAAGAATATAAAAATACTTTAGTTTGGCCAATATTAGAATATAATATGCATCTTCGGTTTGGGATCCCTCAACTCAAGAAAAGGTAAAGAAACTACAACAAATACAAAATAGAGCTGTAAGATTTATAAGTTACGAATATTCCAGTTTGATAGAGTAACACCATTAGTAAAATCACTAAATTTTGAGACACTGCAAGACAGAAGAATAAAAGATATAGTTATAATACATAAAGTAACAAAAAAACATAATTTACAGGTGAATTCTAGTAGCCCTTTCACCTTGTTCCTTCCATGAAACAGACAGGCGGGGACACCTCTGTCCACAATGTTCTTCCTAGATCTTGCACATTTTTTGTAGGACACTTGTAGGACACTTCTTTTTTAGTGCGCTGAAAGATGATGGTCAGCGTAACAGAGGTTCCCCCCCATTAATGCTTTAAAGCTCAGCTTAGATGCTTGTTTTAACTGATAGAGAAGAGACCACCTGACAGCTTTTTATTTTGCTCCATTGTTGACATCACGTCAGAGGATATGCCTGCGTTCTCAATAGGTCATTTTCTTGTATGCTCTGATACCTCAGAATCTGTTGGACTGATAAATATAAATATTACAACACTATTTCAGCCATGCCGTTTCCAGATGTAGGTCAAAGAGGGGGACTACTCTACATTGTGTTGGTTTTAGCCATTCCTTTACAGTATTACATTTCAAATACACTGTATGTACCATCAGGTCAGAGAGAAGCCGTCTTTAAAAGGTAACGGTCATCTTTGATTTCATTTAAAGATGTCATCAATTTGTTAGTTGTAGACAATACCTGTCTTTGATAATCTGTTTACTAAGCATAACTTGTGATAGGATGACTAATTTCTTTATTTAAATCCCAGCATGCTCTATCAGTTTCCTTAAATTTAGTAAACACTTAAGATTTAATTGCTTACATAAAAACATTCTAAAAAAAGTATATAAATAATGACAATAGTATAAATAAATAGTATATATAAATATGGTAATTAAACTTAAAAAAATAAATTTCCATCGTCCTAACAGTTTTTCTTTGTGTCAATACAAAGTAAGTAAAGTTCCCCTTTAGATCTTGCGATACATAGGGTAGATGATGTTAAGGTCATCTGTTTCTTTGGCCAACAGTTTGGATGGCTACCTAGTCATGCGGTTTGTGCGCTGGACTGTTATTCGGACTTATCGAAGGTCCCTGGCTAAAACCCTGCCCACTCCCATCTCCCATCATCCTGCAGGAGGTTTGGACTAGGAAGTAAATTATCTTCAAATCTGAAGGAACATCTGAAACATGTAAAACATTTTACAAACAGTTAACAAGCAGGGTGTCCTGATGACAGCACAATGACCAACCGCCTTTATTTTCTCCAACTAAGTTCAGTTACCCTTTAGAGTTGGGTGGTCTCAAGGGCACCCTTATAATCCCGAGATTTGAACCCAGGATTTCAAGCGCTTAACCACTCAGCCACTGCAACCCCAATACAAATTAATGCCACAGTTGAGTTTCATTGCTAATCATTGTGTAACAAACGACTCAAATGTTGTTTTTTTTTCTTTCTTTTCTCCAGGCTCATGAAATCCTTGACCAATATTCACTACAACTATCTGTCGTTCTCTTCATGGCATCGCTGGTGTTCCAATGTTTGGCAGAAAGTTGGCAGCTGGAGCAGTAAGCTTCTTCTTTAACATTACTTAGCAATGGCTGCCTGTTCATGCGGTTTGAGCCCAGAATTTTGTTTGGTTATCTCGATATTCCCAGCTACATACCCTGATACAAATGCCTCACTGTATTGTCATACAGGAGGCTTAGGGTATTTTATATGATGCAAAGAATGATCAGGAAATAAAAAAATACTATACAAGGAAGATGATGATAGATTCACAGTTTGTTTGTTGGTAATGATTTTATGGGTTTAATAGATCTAAAGAAATTCAGATGTAACTGTGCATGTTGAGTTTATTTAAAGTATTCAGGTTTCCATTTAAGGATTGTCTTTTTTTTGCTTTATTCTTTATGGATTTGTATTACACTGGAGTCAAAACAAAGAATGTACATGCACTAGATCCAAGCATCCCAATGTGAAATTCACAGAATTCCAGCAGAATAACTCAGAATTCCAGCAGAACAACTCAGAATTCCAGCAGAAGTCAGAATTCCAGCAGAACAAGTCAGCATTCCAGCAGAACAACACAGAATTCCAGCAGAGCAACTCAGAATTCCAGCAGAACAACACAGAATTCCAGCAGAACAACTCAGAAATTCCATCATTACAAGTCATACCATTGGCAGATCTCATAACACTTGTCTATATGTTCATTATCATACAACATCTAAAGGAAAGTCTCGGAGGCTATAAAATTAATCTTCAGTTGGTGAAGGATTGAGTGTTCCATAACATGAAACATTTATTCCTTAACTTTGTCTTAGTCACTGGGTACATTTTCAAACTATAGATATAAGACATAGTTGCTAACATAATTTACTAATCTATTCGTTTATGATTAAAAATATATATTTAAAATAAATTGCTTTTATATACAGCATGTTTCATGCTTATAGCATGCTCATTGTGCTATGTTCCAATCTTGTTTGTGGACCAGTGGGGGCACTGGGCATTTGGGAAAACAAGTTTCTGTGCTGCCTATAGGTGCTCAACAAACACAACTCTGTTCATGTCAGGATATGAACTCCAAATCTTGTTAAGAGCCACACATCCCACATTGTTATTAGGAAAATATATTTGACACTGTTAACAGTTATTGCGCAGGCATCAGTAAACATACATATTGCCATCTCACTATTTAAAACAAAACTATTCATAGAAACAAACTGGATTATGCTCAGAGATATGCATTCCTGATGATAAAAAACTTGTGTCTTGACCACAAATTACTGACATTTATGTAAATTGTTTTTAATGTTTTACATATTACTGACATACAATTTATACAATTTAAGGCAAATCAAACCTTAAATAACACTAAGACACAATAACACAAAGACAATTAAACCTAGAAAATGTAGCCCCCAAAAATTAAACTTAGATAATTCGGTCAAAAATATGTAAATTTAAAGAAATGTCTTTATAATTTCTTTTCATATTGCATAGACTTTTTTATATAGTGGGTGAAATAGAATTTATTTCTATTTTGGTTTTCATGATTTAAATATAATGCAATTGGTTTAAATCTATGAAATCTAAATCTAAACCTTTCTAAGAAAAAACTTTTTTTTTTTTGTTGGTTATCATGTATTTTTACTAATTTTTGTTTGGTTTATAGTTATATAGGTGAGTGATGTATTGGAGTAACAAACTATCACCAAACAAAATGGATAAAGTTCCACAATGTTTTAAACTTGCTTTTATTTTCAGCGAGCCACAAAACATTTTTCACTTTTGATACCGATGAGATGGGAGAGAGTCCGGCTTTTGATGTCATCCAGTTCAAACATCCACAAGGTCATTTTGGAAGTAGGTGGTGTGAATATAAATGTCTGCTTTCTAATACTCCAGATTGTGGATTTTGGCTTTAGAGCAAAATATATATTATTGTTAATCTAGCTCAGTATTTCCAAACCTTCCTTGGAACACTAGTGTTCCACAAGGCTTGAATAGGAGTACCACAAACTACTTGAATAATTCAGCTAGAAAACCACCAGTGAATAAATCTCACTAAAAATCTCCTAAATATTCAGAATGTGCAAAGTGTTCCATTAAGGAAAAAGTTTGGGAACCACTGATCTAGTGGCCATCATGGCTGCAAATTTTCTTCCATTAAAAACTGAAGCTACAATTTTGCAGGACAAAATAAAAATAAAAATTCTTTGTCATGAAATGCTTTGTTTGTGTTCAACCTCCTTCCCAAGCTTATTCTGAATTTAAAACATATTTAAGGTTCCCTTTCCATCCTGCCAACAGTAAATAGCACATGACTAGACAGCTATGTTGTGTAGGCAATATGTAGCAGAATATGTAGTCTCACTGTCTATGCTGCTCTTGTAAATGTAAAGTTGTAGTTAGTTTATTGTATTCAAGTCACAACACATTGCTGTTATTTGATTTTAGCATCTACCAATATAAGATCACCAAGGCCATCAGAGGTGAAGTACAAGGTGGGACAGGTTGTGAAACATAAAATTTGGGGCTACAGAGGTGTCATAATTGGCTGGGACCCTATAGCAAAGGTAGTGTAACTTTTTTTTTTTTACATTATCAAGTAATCTGATGAGCAGCTCGTTAATTATTCTATTGTTCACTGTGTCAGTTGGTTATGTAGCAACTCAATTTAGATACACACGAAATGATTATTTTCTTGAATTGGTTTTCTTTCAGGCTCCTGAGGATTGGTTAAATCAAATGCACCCTGCAGATAAAAGAGTGAGTCACTGGCGATAGCTCAAGAAAAAAACAAAAAAATTTTGTGGTTACATTTGTCTATTTAATTTTTTTTTCTTTTTTAAAAATAATTTTATTGTAGTTTTTTTTTTTTAAATATAGTTGTGACTTTTTTGTCACTAGTTCCTCCACCTCCCCCCCCCCTCCCCCCATAAATTGTCAGAAATAAAATAGCGTAGGACCTTATTTTGCCCACTATCATATTGTGATTAAAAATTTTCTAGACATTTTTCTGTCTTTATTTTCTTGTTTCAAAAAGATTACAATAAATTATTTTTCTCTCAAATGAAAACATTGAAGATTATATCTGTGTTAAAAATGTTGGCATTAGATTTTTAACAGTTTATAAATTATTTTTTTCAGCACTGGAGAAAAATACCAAATTATTCATTGTTAGTTGATGTAAGAGATCGTCCTGAGCCGCAGATGACCTATGTCCCCCAGGAGAATATCGAACTTCTCACAGATACTGAAGTAAATAATTTTTATATTAGTATTATTAGTGTTAGGGGGCCTTGTGGCTGAGCGGTAAAGCACTTGGCTTCTGAACCGGGTGTTTCTGGGTTCGAATCCTGGTGAAGACTGGGATTTTATAATTTCAGGATCTTTGGGCACCTCTGAGTCCACCCAGCTCTAATGGGTACCTGAAATTAGTCGGGGAAAAGTAAAGGCATTTGGTCAATGTACTGGCCACATGACACCCTCGTTAATTGTTGGCCACAGTAAACAGATGACCTTTACATCATCTGCCCTATAGATCGCAAGGTCTGGAATTTGGAACTGGGAACTATTATTAGTGGTCAGCCTTATGTCGAGCTTTTGATGCCAGGTAGAAACTATGCAATATAGTGCGGCTTTAAAACACCCATTGCTTCTCTCAATCTTTTCTCTCTAATACTGACGTACTTTTTAAAACGTATATTTCCACAATTTTAATTTGTTCTTTTTTTTTTTTTGTCTTAGATCCAGCACCCAAACTTACAAAACTATTTTGATTCTTTTGATGGAGTCAAGTATATCATGAGGCACGCATTGAAATATTTCTATCCAAGAGACTGAAGTATCTGGAATTAGGGGCACATAATTTAGTATTTTTATTTTTAATGTATATTTTCATTTCATTGGTACGATTTGTATCCAGAATGAGAATGTAAAAGTTGCTGGCCCTGGAAGTAAGATTCAGGTCATGGAAGCATGATATTGACTTCTAAAGAGAGTTACTTTTTTTTTTTTTTTTTTTTTTTTTTTTTTTTTTTTGCATTTCGGGTCATAGATAGAATAAACTGAATAGATTAAAAAAGGATGCACCCACTTATGGTTCTGTTTATAACTATAAGTAAAGATATTCCATATTATAAGAATGATAAAATTCCCAGCACAACTGGGTTTGATTTTCATGCCTTGGCTGAAAACAGTATTGCAGAGGTCTGTATTATTTTAAAGACAATCATTTTTTGAAGTAACGTTTGTATCATTTAAGATAAGAATGATTTAGACAATATTTCGAGTTGCTACAATTATTTTGTTCAGACGTCAAAGCGGTATCTCTAAATTGTTGAAGAAATATTATTTCACTTTCGATAATGATAAGATATTATTGAGTTATGCAACTTCATTGGCTCAAAACAATTATATTAGAATTGATATGGATTTAACAGTGTCCTTGTTATAGCGATGGTAAACATGTTTCATTATTTGACTCTATCTTTATTCATTTCATTTACTTTTAATGGGGATGTGCTGGCCAAAATGTTAACTGCTTGGCTTCTATTCTAAGAGGTCTTTAGTTCAAATTTTCTGAATATTTCGATTTAAAGTATGATATTTTAAGGACATCTCTAAGGACACTCGGGTAAAAAAAAACTCTAAAAATTTGTTGAAAAAAAAAAGAGGGCTCAGCAGGTGTCATCAGTGGTTCCCCAAATGACCGCCCTCCATTTTATGGCGTTATGGGTTAACTATTTAACCCGATGTTATATTCATTTCAAACACTGTCGTTGTCAATGGTGACACCATGATCACAACACTGATGGCTGTTTGGGCATGAGGCATGCACTGTACAGTGTTGTCTTGATGGTCCCAGGTTCGAACCCTGCCTGCTGCCATGCCACGCCATCCTGCAGGGGGTTTGCGCTAGGACGTAATAATCTTTATTTCTGAAGAGTGTCCTAAACATGTAAAACAATCAGCAGTGCAGTGTTTGAACTTGACCTTATTCTATCATCATAAAGAACCCTCGCATTATGTAAATCATTCATATAGTAGCTATAACATTCTAGATGGCAGTGCTGAACAAATGAAGACAACAGCACACTATTTTTCTTTGACACAGTCTGCAAAAGAGCTCACAGCTCAGCAGCCAAAAGGCTGGCTAGGAGAGGAAGAATGTAGCTACCTTAAACACTGCCTTAATAATGTGTAATTATGTTCTCTATGAATGGTTATGTTGTATTGGTTTAGTTTTCATTGACTTAGTTCATGTTTTGAAAGAACTGATATCATTATCTCATTTTCTTGTTCACTTGCTGCCAAAAGTCATGACTACTCTCTTGGTTAATGTCATTGTTCTCCGGATGTCCAGTGTTCATGTCTGAAGTGCCAAGTGCTTTGACCAACATGGTGCAGATTAAGTCTTTCATATTGAGTTGACTGCTGATGTTTCATCTCCTCTCTGCCGGTGGTCCCTTCTGGGGCATAGGCCACCAACCAGCTTCCTCCAGGCGTCTCGGTTCTGGGCAAATCTCTCCAACTGTCCCCACGTTTTGCCCATCTGCTTCCAGATTGCGATGCCATGTATTCCTGGGCCGTCCCCTCTTCCTCTTTCCTTGGGGGTTCCAGGTTAGTGCTTGACTTGTTAAGTTGGATGCAGGCTTGCGAAGGGTGTGACCTATCCATCTCCAGCATGGTTTTTATGATTCACAGAAAAACCCAAAAAAAACCCAGCTGTTTGACCTTGGTATTTTTAGTTTGAGAGTAAGATTTTTTTTTCAATAGACAATTTACTAACCACATTGAATTGTTTAAAGGAGCCTGACTAAACGTCTGCCACTTAGATCTGACATGTGACATTTTTCTTTACTTAATCTGTTCTATGTATGTTTTACTTATTGAATAGCTTTATCATTAGTCTCGTGTGAAATATATAAGTTAATAATAATAATAATAATCTTTATTGTCCGTATGGAAATTTGTCTTACAATTTGTGCATTACACCAAACAAAAAACATTATAACTTTAAGAAACCAAAGTGTACATTCACACCAGACTCACTCATAATTTACATGTGACAAAGTTTATACCAGATTGTTCTTATTTAATGATTTGATTGCCAGGGGAACAAAAAGAGTGTTTGTGTCTGTTTGTCTTTGCCATCGGTGTCTTGTATCTCTTTTGTGATGGTAAAAGAATTGTTGTTTTTTTTTTTGGTTGTGGTAATTTAAATATTTTGTTTTATTAAAGATGTTCATATTACTAAATAGAACCATGGGGTCACATGAGGCTGAGAACGAACGGGGGGAAAGTCTTATTAATTATGTTTAATTATTTAATTAAAATGAAATATTTATCTATGTTTATTGTAAATCATTCAAAAAGTTGAATTGAAATGGTTCTCAAATTTTGCCTTGAATTAACAAAATATTTATTTCACCTATACACTTACATACAGCTGTATTGGACCATATTTTATTTTAAAATTTCTGACATTTTTAGTCTTGTATTTCCTGTATTCTAAATGAGTGGGGTCGGTTACCTTAATTCTCAATGCCGCTTTAGTTGCGCCATTAGAACATGGAATGGGTTGCCTGAATCAGCCAGGAAAAGCCACGACTTGGCAGAGTTCATGTCTGTCGTAATGATTTGTTTTTTAGTAACCTCTGTAATTTATAAGGTCAATGCTTCCACTGTGTTGAGTAATTTGTTTGTTTTTCAACTGCTGTGCAATACTTGTAGGTATTTGTTTATTAGTCTTGTAATCATAATTCAACAGACAACAGCCTCATGGCATAAGATTCTGTGTTTTAATTTTCAACTGCCATCATAGAATTTTGTCTGACATGGCCAAACAAAGAACATTCTCATTTCATGGTAGCGTGATTATTTATTTTGTGAAGGAAAAGCTACAACCTACTCAGCATTGTGAATGTTTGTTGGTTTTCATCCTAATGCATTGAAACTTTGATATTGCTTTTTTGTTCTGGTCTGTGAGACAAGATCAGTGACAAATTTTTCTAGGTTTTATAAATGATTATCTTTTGGATATTTAAGTTGTTGAAATGGGTGAGAATGATTCTAGAAATACCATAGTACTTCTATTTTGTAGTCAAGTTGAAGTCTCGGTAAAAATGTGTATTTCTTTCTTCCTTCCCAGACTCCTCTGATAACAATTGTAATTTCATGCATGAAAAAGTGAACAGGTGTACTACAGTTCATATTTTAAAAAAGTATGATGGGTTATTGTAATATTGATTATCTTTAAAATAACCTTTTACTGATTATATTTTGCCTATTGTCATTATTAAATGAGGTAGAAACTGACATTTCAATAGCTCAAGAATTTTGTTGTAACTTGTATGACTCTTACTTTATACATTATGTAAATATGCTTTAAGTTAATTTGACTGCTGCCTGATTTCAAAGGTTGTAAACCCCCCCCCCCCCCCCCCATCCCCTTTCAGCTGACTACTATTTTTTCTGAACAAAATTGTCAGTGCTTATTTGCATTTGAAAATGACCTTTGATCTTTTCATAGTTTTCGACTTAGCGATCTTGACATTGACAAACACATTTAGTTGTGTGTACACACGATTTCTGTCTTGGAACAAAAATGTATCACTATTTATTTTGTCTGACTGCATTGTTATTGTCATGCCAGTTATGAATTGAATTAAAGGAAAAATCTATATCTATACAGTAGTTGTGATCTTTTACCATTGTGTTCACCATTTGATCAGCTGCATGGACATGTAGAGACTCTGATAGTGTGTGCTAGTTATTGGGGCCCTTCAGAATGATTGAGGCCATTTTGTGGCAGAGTTTTAAATGGACATTTACTGACATAAAGCTTCTCCTTTGCAAGCAAACTTAGCACAATCATTTTGACTGAACCCTGAAATAATTCATTACTATATGACAATGGGAATCATGAACATTTTTTTACAGAGGAATGAAAGGTTGTAATCTATTAATACTAAACAGCAAACATTTGTTGTCTCCCTTTTTACTGTAAACAGAAAATTACCTTCCTTAGACCAGCTTCATAGCAGCTGTGTACTTCAGAATTGAAGATTGTGACAGCAGTCCTAAGTGCATAGCACAATATCAAACAGCCAATCAATCACAACTGTAACACATTGCCTACAGCAAACAATTTGTTACCCAGAACAACACACAAGGACAATAAGACAGGAAAATATTTTTTTATTTCTGTCAACAAATAAAAAGACAAAAAGAAATGGTAAGACACATGTCTCAACGCTTTGACACACAATGTAATGGCTCAATGGTTTGACACACAATGTAATGGACAATGGTTTGACACACAATGTAATGGCTCAATGGTTTGACACACAATGTATTGGCCCAAAGGTTTAACACACATTGTAATAGCCTAATGGTTTTACACACAATATAATGGCCTAATGGTTTAACACACAATGTATTGGTCCAATAGTTGAACACAGAATGTATTGGCCCAATGGTTTGACACACAATTTACAATTTATAGATTACAACAATGCCCTGAAAGCCAGCAGGGAGATAATTCATGTTTGACAAATGCCAAGAGAGTTCTTTGATATGTAATTGTTGATTTCATACATTTGATGATTATTACTAATACAAAATTATAAATTATAAAAAATATATGCATAATTTAAAAACCAAAACAAATACAACAAAAAGCATATATTAGATGACGAAACAATGGAACTTTCCACTGCTGAAGTCACCAAAGTTGGAATAGGAGAGGGAGAGAAGAAATGGAGTGCTGTTACTTCATCAAGTACAACGAATCAGTTCGGAATGACAAGTCACATGCTTTAGGAATGTTTGCAGTAATTTGTAACATTTCCACAACAAAACACTTAAAACAACAAAACAAGTTGGAGATATTTTCAATTAGGATCTGCACTTAATAGTGATATATCCTTTGGCATAGATCAAGTATTTAATAGTTTGAACTTTGACCAAACTGCATTCGAAAGGTCATCGTTCACATTGAATATTTAAATCGGTTCCAAAAATGGTCGTCTGCTATTTTCAACAATATCATTTGCTGCCCTTTGTGAGGTTTTGCACGGCAGGTGAAAGGTCGTTGATGAAGAAGAGAGCACCTGGCGGCTTTCGAAAGTGACAGCTGGACATTTATTACAAAGGCCCGGAAATACACATTTGAGACCAAAAGGAAATTGATAGCCAAGGATAGATGTAGACGTCGGAAAGAGAACCTAAACCGACTGTCGGCAGTCAACGGTTGTCTGCGCTGGATGTGTCAAAATAGGCAGATCTAGATCTCAGCTAGGACTGTTTAACCACATGAAATACTGCACTCCTCCTTAATCTTCAAACTTGAAGACAAGATTTATTATTTGTTTGTCCTGAATTTCTGAGAAATTTTAATTTCAAACAAACAAGCAATATGTTACTAAGCATAAACCACTTGACTAGCTATCAAGGGGCCTTGAGTTCGAATGCTGACTCAAGATGAGTTGTGCTCAGCATCTAAAGACAGAATGGAAACCTTCTCCCACGTACCCGTTCCTCCCACTGATCCACAAAAGTGCTTTGACCATAGCACACTGAGCAGTGCTATAACCATGAAAAAGGCTCTATACAAAAGCTGATTTGTCTAGAATGTAAAAAAAAAAAAGGTCTTTGACGTCCTCTCATGGCACTCACAAAATAAAACTGCAAGAAAAATGTCAAATGATTTTTTGTACAATTAAAATGTAAAAAGACAGACTATTGGCACAACTAAAATGGAAAAAGACAAATCGACAACTTTTTTGTCTGTGGTTATTCTTGACGTAGAGATACCTTAGAACAGCGGTTCTCAACCTTTTATGCTCGGCGACCCCTTTTTACAATCCACCACTCTGCTGCGACCCCCCCCCCTCCAAACACACACATACAGCAAAAGAAGAGTAGACAATTTTCGATGGTCTTAGGCGACCCCTGGCAAATTGTCATTCGACCCTCAAGGGGGTCGCGACCCACAGGTTGAGAACCCCTGCTTTAGAAAGTGATTTTATGCTCTACTCTGGACACTATAATTTTTTTCAAAGATGTCAATCAAGCAGTAAGGACAGCATTTCAAACTTAGCAATATAAATTAAAAAAAAAAAATCTTAAGAAATTTTTTTTTTTTAATTTGACACAAATAAAAGAAGTTTTTAAAAAAAATTCACAAAAATGGACAGTGTGGTTGAGTAGTATAAGCAACGTGGCCACCTATCAAGGGGGGCTAAAAATTAAATCCTAAACTAAGCTGTGTTTGTGGAGCACCTAAATCTAAAGGCAGCATGGGAAACTTCTCCCATCTTTCACCATAGGTCCACACTAGAGATTGGAACAGAATGCACTGACTTTGGTTAGGTCCACACTAGAGATTGGACCAGAATGCACTGAGTATGGTTAGGTCCACACAAGAGATTGGACCAGAATGCACTGAGTTTGGTTAGGTCCACACAAGAGATTGGACCAGAATGCACTGAGTTTGGTTAGGTCCACACAAGAGATTGGACCAGAATGCACTGAGTTTGGTTAGGTCCACACTAGAGATTGGACCAGAGTTTGGCGTAGCAATTTAAATCAAATCAAATAAAATAGAAATACATCCTATAACAAGGCTACATAATGAGCCCATCCTATAACAAGGCTACATAATGAGCCCATGCTATAACAAGGCTACATAATGAGCCCATCCTATAACAAGGCTACATAATGAGCCCATCCTATAACAAGGCTACATAATGAGCCCATCCTATAACAAGGCTACATAATGAGCCCATCCTATAAAAAGGCTACATAATGGTCCCATGCTATAACAATGCTACATAATGAGCCCATCCTATAACAAGGCTACATAATGATCCCATGCTATAACAAGGCTACATAATGATCCCATGCTATAACAAGGACATATAATGATCCCATGCTATAACAAGGCTACATAATGAGCCCATGCTATAACAAGGACATATAATGATCTGAGCACATTTTTTTTCTCAATAAGATTATCACATTTTCGCACATATACCCCGCACTAATTATAAAATCAGTAAAAACAAAATCGTATGACCCCCCACCCTTATGTATTCCGCATATGCAAATCGTGATTGGCAGTAATCTACCGGTACATAATGCACTATCATCAGTGCTATTTCTTTTCTTAAGGTTTGGAATGAGATGTTTTTAAAGCTTTCCAATGTACAGTTCACAACCACAGGAGGTATAAAGACCCACCCCCTATGTCCATAGTCTCATTTATGCTATTTATATGAGTAAAATCAATTTTGTATACCTACACAGCTGTTGACTGTTTGTAAAACCAGCGGGTTCTATGTGTAAAAATATGAGAATTCCAAGTAAAGGCACAGAGTAAAGCATTTGGCCAAAGCCTCTGAAATGTATCTCTTGTTTCTAACTTCACAGAAGAACACAGCTATTGATATGTATACATGAACATGGAATATATTTAATTGATTGTCTTTTAGCAGTGGTTCCCAAACTGTGTTCTGTGGAACTCTACAAAAGTTTCACAAACTACTGGATTAATGAAAAAGTAGGTCACCACGTGAATTAAAATCTCTCTAAAAAAAAGAAGAAAAGTGTTCCGTTAAATAGCCTACTCAGAATGTGCGAAGTGTTCCGTAAAGGAAAAAGGTTTGGGAACCACTGTCTTACAGGAAGAGAGCAATGTTAAGAATAAATACATTTTGGAAGCTAGCATTATAAGCACTCTTCAGTTTATGAAGGCAGAAAGCAGTTTATGTAAAGATCAAAGAAATACGGTACAAATAAAGATCATTGAATCATATTGGAACATAAGTCATCAATGAAAACTTGAAAACATGGATATGAGGATTATTACATTTTCTGGTTAGGAATTCTAGTCATAAGTTATAAATAAATATATCACACTATTTCTATCCTTATCCTACAGTATTGACTTGTTGAGTTTCAGAAATGGCGATTATTGCTTCAGAGCCAACATCAGCTTCAGGAGGTCAGGAAGTGACAGTATGTATGGTTTGAATTTAGAACCATCTAGAAAACAGACCAAAGGGTTGACCACAAGGCCAGGCAGCCATCAGCTTGCAACCCTAAGCCTTATCTGTTTCACAAAGTTTAGGTAATATTCATTTCACAATAATGAAATTAACTGCTACATCTTATAAGTTACTGATGTAACCGGTACTTAAAAAAAAAAAAGATAATTACGTCCTACGCATGCCCCTGTGTCAATTTAGTCATGCATGCTAATCAGTGACTTAAACTCTACCAAGTCGTTGATTTTCCTGGCTAGCTCAGGCAACCCACTCCATGCTCTAATAACACTAGGGAAGAAGGAGTATTTGTACAAATTTGGTCTAGAATATGGAATAAGAAATGTGCCTGTATCTTTGTGTCAATCTAAGTATTATATAATTTCAATTATAAACTAATCTAATCCAGCTTTAATTAGTATGGTTAAAAAATAATATAAGCTTGTGTATACAACAACTATGCTTTAGTCATGGGTGGTAATGATTGAAGGCTCATTTGAACTATCTGCTGATCATGTGGTATTCATTTCGGACTGTCATCACAATAATTGTGAGTTTGGAACACTGCCAGCTTCCATCACCAACCATTCTGAAGGAACATCTAAAACTTATACTCAAAACGATATACTCATGAAACTTAAAAAAACCCAAACAACATTGAAATCTATGTTTGATATGTACCATAAAGTAGCTAACAGGATTATTATTAGCAAAAACAATTTTTTAATCTCTGCAGAGACCAAATTTAAAGTTTACAAAAAAATTTAAAGTAGAATAACTTAAGCACTTTATGCAAGGGAATGTATAGAAACACATTGCAAGAGAGAAACTTCACAAAGCAAAACCCATTTTAAATCTAAAAAAAAAAGCATAATTATAATCTTGAATTTTATGAGAGAAAGATTGAATACATATAAAATTAAAAAACATTCACTTATCATATCTGAGTAGCCTACTACAAAACAAAGTTGGTATACTCAACAATAGTTTAAATAAGAAACAATTTTACAAAAAATATCAATAATATTATTTGAAAACTATACTAGTAATATAATAAAAACAAACTATTTCATTGAACAAAACTGATAAAAATTTTCAATAAAAGAATACATTTGTAAGTAACAAAAACATTATTCCAGAACAAAATGATATAAATGTCATATATTTGTATTGTGTTTGCAGTATAGTCTAGACCAGTGCTTCCCAAACTATGTTCATGGAACCCTAGTGTTCTGCAAGGCCTGACTAGGTGTTCCACAAACTACTGGAACAATTAACTAGTAGGCCACCACGTGAATTAATTTCTCAGAAAAATAACCAAAGTGTTGCACTAAATACCCAGAATGTGCAAAGTGTTCCGCTAAGAAAAGTTTGGGAACCACTGGTCTAAACCTTTAGGTCATCTGTTCATAATTGTTGAACTTGGAATTCTCATATTCTACTTCCTCTGGAATGATGTCGAGAGACTCGTAGGGCTGAGTATTGAGGCTCTCGGCTCCAGTGTTGGAGTACATGATTCCACCGTCGTCCACGATGCTTTTGGTACTGCTTGGAGTTACCACAATGCCAGGATTGTCTTCCCCTGGGCTTTCGTAGAAATGTATCAGAGGTGTGGCGGCTGAAGGGATTTCAATGGGCTCTGGGAATCAGAAAGAAACATGGATTAGGAACAAAGCTCAAATAAATATTCTTGGCGTCAAAGATTTCTTCATGCTACTGTGAACTCCTCAAAACTTATGACAGTCAAAGCAACTGTTCCTTCTCAGACCTTGCTATCTATAGCGCAGATGATGTTAAGGTTAAAGGCAGCCTTAGCAGAGTATGGGGCCCTGAACATATATACTGAAATATTGAGTAACAAATTATAATTAATGAGAACTAATCTGGATTGCAAAGCTGGACAGTGACAAGGAAATCTACGATTGTGGGGCCCCCTCAGGCACAGGTCCTGGGCCGGTTGCCCCACTTGCCACCCCATAGGGCTGCTACTGGTTAAGGTCATCTGTTTCTTTGGCCAACGGTTAGAGAGCAGGGTGTCATGTGCCACCCCATAGGGCTGCTACTGGTTAAGGTCATCTGTTTCTTTGGCCAATGGTTAATGAGAAGGGTGTCATGTGGCCAGCACAATGACCAACCGCATTTGCTTTCCCCTCTTAAGTCAGGTACTCATCAGAGTTGGGCGGACTCAGGGGCGTCCTAAAAACCCGGTAATTCACAAATCCCAGTCTTCACCAAGACAGTCAATAAAACTGATAAAAGATAAACTACCTTGAGTTTTCTGGGTTGGCTTTTTTACAAGCCTCTCAAGTTTTTTGTGGTTCTTGACGCCAGCCTGGTCTCCTCCCATAGGAATGCTGCTTTCGTATGTGGAGTCGTCATTTCGGTTAACATCCAACCGAGTGTCTGGTAAATCATAATCTTTTGGTGGAACAGGCTCCTCATAGATATTCTGAAATCTGTGACGTAAATAATAATAATAATAATAATTCCTCAGTGGAAACTGTTAAAGGGACTACGATGAATTTTGTTTCTCTTTAGCGAAACTCGACCCTGGCAGCGCCAGAGAAAGACTACTCGTTCATTTCTAACATAATAATAATAATAATAATAATCTTTATTATCCGTAATTTGTGCATTACACCAAACAAAAAACATTATATCTATAAGAAACCAAAATGTACATTCACACCAGACTCACTCATAGTTTACATGTGACAAAGTTTATACCAGATTGTTCTTATTTAATGATTTGATTGCCAGGAGAACAAAAGAGTGTTTGTGTCTGTTTGTCTTTGCTATCGGTGTCTTGTATCTCTTTTGTGATGGTAAAATCACAAAATCCTGACACAAAGGGTGATTCTTTATTTCGAGGATCTTGTTTTTTTATAGATGTTTGTCTCAAACAACTGCCCAAATGGGGTTTGTTTTTTGCCAATGATTTTGCCAGCAGCATTTAGGATTCTATAAAGTTTATTCCTATTTTTAATGCTCAGATTGCCATACATAGATAATGTATACATAGTGTGAATTTATATTCTGTGACCTAATCTGACCTACAAGGGTACCGATAATCAAAATTTGAAGCTGTACTATATAGCTAGATTTAGGGTTGACTGTGATACATAGCTAGACTTGATTGTGATACATAGCTAGATGTAGTGTTGATTGTATAGATTGAACTTACTTCTTTAAGTAGAAATACATAAGTCCAGCACCAAGCAAAAACCCACACAGTAAGGCTGGAGAAAAATAATATCAATTAGTTATAAGCAACATTTTGTTTGTTTAAAGAAATATATTTTCTCAAATTATTAACTGGATCCAGTTTCACATATGTTAAGACTAATTTGTAGTGTTTCTAATTAGTAGCATTACTAATTTTTAATGTTTCTAAATTTGTAGTGCTTCTAATTTGTAGGATTTCTTAATTTGTAGTGCTTCTAATTTGTAGGATTTCTTAATTTGTAGTGCTTCTAATTTGTAGTGCTTCTAATTTGTAGTATTTCTTAATTTGTAGTGCTTCTAATTTGTAGGATTTCTTAATTTGTAGTGCTTCTAATTTGTAGGATTTCTTAATTTGTAGTGCTTCTAATTTGTAGTATTTCTTAATTTGTAGTGCTTCTAATTTGTAGTATTTCTAATTTGTAGTGCTTCTAATTTGTAGTATTTCTTAATTTGTAGTGCTTCTAATTTGTAGTATTTCTTAATTTGTAGTGTTTCTATTTGTAGTATTTCTTAATTTGTAGTGCTTCTAATTTGTAGTATTTCTTAATTTGTAGTGCTTCTAATTTGTAGTATTTCTAATTTGTAGTGCTTCTAATTTGTAGTATTTCTTAATTTGTAGTGCTTCTAATTTGTAGTATTTCTAAATTTGTAGTGTTTCTATTTGTAGTATTTCTTAATTTGTAGTGCTTCTAATTTGTAGTATTTCTTAATTTGTAGTGTTTCTAATTTGTGTTATTTCTAATTTGTAGTGTTTCTAATTTGTAGTGTTTCTAATTTGTAGTGCTTCTAATTTATAGTATTTCTAAATTTGTAGTGTTTCTAATTTGTGTTATTTCTAATTTGTAGTGTTTCTAATTTGTAGTGCATCTAACTTGTAGTGTTTCATGTGTTTACAAAGTGATCCAATCAATTGGTTCTTTTTGTAGAAATGTTGAAAAGTCAAATCTATTTTGAGGAGGTAACACAAATAATTCCATAGAGCTGAGGGACCATCCAATGTTCAAACAACAACAACAAAAACACTCTAAGATTCACCGATTGTATGATGTTACAGATTGTATGATGTTACAGATTGTATGATGTTACAAATTGTATGATGTTACAAATTGTATGATGTTACAGATTGTATGATGTTACAGATTGTATGATGTTACAGATTGTATGATATTACAGATTGTATGATGTTACGGCACGATTAGGAATTTGTTATTTGTTTCATAGAAAGGGAAAATCAAATGCTCCTTCTTCCCTAGTGCTATTAGAGCATGGAATGGGTTGCCTGAGCCAGCCAGGAAAACCAGTGACTTGGCAGAATTTAGGTCATTGGTTAATATTCATGACTAAATGCATGACGCGTAGGACGTAATCATCTTCTTTTTTGAAGTAACGTCTGTATTATATAAGATAAGAATATGTTTGGACAATGACGCAACTAGTCAAAACAAAGACTAGCATTTTAGCAAGAATAGCAAAATGTAAACAGACTACATTTGTAGACTTATATTGAACAACAGAAGACGATCACTGGACATCTGTGGTCAAATGTTTCCTTACAAAGGACACCCATGAAGGGTTTCTATAATTTGATCAGTACTTTCGTTATGTAGTAGTTTAAAATAACGATGCCTTTAAAATTGAAATATCTATTTGTTTTCTAATTTTGCGTGTTCCTTCGGAAATGACGATATGACTTCTTAGCCCAGGCCTCCAGTAGTACGGCATTGGATAGGTCAGGTGTAGATAGGGTTTGAACTCAGAACTATTACTGCGACAAATCGCACATCACATGACCAAGCAACCATTCTTAACAAAGGTTTTCTTAACAATACCATGGACAAAAATTAAGTGGACATCCCAAGAATGTATGATTCGATTCCAAAACAAATAATCGTGGATATCAATTACCTAACCTGCAGCATGTGCAAATCATAATAAGCCATACCAGCCTTGAATCACAGCTCTAAGAATACAGTATCAATATTACTTATTTTCGATACCAGCTTTCAATCAAAAGCATTAAAATATAGTATCGATATTACTGCTGATACTAGCTTTGAATCATAGCTCTAATAATACAGTATCGATATTACTTACAGCCGATACCAGCATTGAAGCATAGCTCTAAGAAAACAGTATAGATATTACTTACACCCGATACTAGTTTTTAATCATAGCTATAAGAATACAGTATCGATATTACTTACAACCGATAACTGCTCCAGCGATACGCCCTCCAATGTCACAACTTGGACAGTCAGCTTCATCTGCAAATATGAAATCAATATGACTCATATCATCACATGTTGACCTTTATCTTTATCTGTTGGTCAGTTTAATATTGAAATAATTAGATCTATGTTCTCCTATAGTTACGGCCCAATGCGCCGAACGCGCGGGAGGGTGGTCTAAGTCTCCTCTAGTTAGCAAACAATTGTATAAGAACCATTTCAACCAAAACCTGATAACATAGTGATGCATCTAGGGAAGCCCAGGGGCATGAAGAGAAGGGGACTGCAGGGGTCAAGGACACATATGTGCTTACAATCTGAACTTGGGTGTGTAAGGGTGGGGGATGGTGCCCCTCAGACGTAAGCACATATTGTGTATTTCTGTTATGGAATGTGCAAATGAGGTTATAAATAGAGCAAAAATAGTTGAAGAGGGGAGACAAACTGGAATCTGAGACGAGACACAAAAAGAAGTGCAGTTTAAATTTAGTTGATATTGGATTTAAATTAATATTATTTCTACACTTGCGTTTCTACAAGCATCCACGTTCTAAGTTGAAAGATGTACAATATACACTGCTAATAACAAACAATGTTCAAGTTTGATTTAAAAGATGCTGGTATAAGTTTTATTCAAGTTTGACATTCATAAATCAATACGCCAACTACGATTTGGTTACGTGTGTATATATTGTACAATGTAGGGAGCCACAACCCAACGTCCTTACGGACATCTTGCAGGTATAAATGGATAAGTTGACCATTGGCTATGATTGAGACGTTGTCACCCACAGAAAACAGTTCCCCCTCTCCACCCAGCGGATGTATCCAAAGGAACAACAGGTGCCGATACAATTTGCTATCAGGTTCTGCCAGGGTGTAGCACCGTACCCTGCAGGCTGACTAAGGGTCACAGGCTCTTGATCTTTTCCGAAGCCCCTTCCATGTCTGGGTATAGCTGCAGGGGAGCAGAGCTTTGGATTTAGACCCCCCTCTTTCCTAGTCATGCGAACGAGACCCAAGCGTACTGGCAGTGGTGGATTCTCCCATAGGCGGCACATACCATAGCTTAGGGTAGGGTTCCAGGAATATTTTCAATCATTTTGAAGAAAGAGCAAAGCTAAAATTGCCTCATGTTGATTAAATCTTAAGTAGCTTAAGGACTTCTCCGATCCTGCATTCAGGTTTACACCCTGCATTTCTTTGAACTTTCTGTTAAAACTCTGATGTTCAGTATCTAGCACTATGATCAATTTAGGTCTAAATCCATGATGCAGATTGCAGCTAATACTAAATTTAATTCATAAAAAAAACAAAAACTCTGTGAAATAATGTCTTTCATGTTGCTAAGAAATTCGCCCACAGCAACTTGACCTCTATAGCTACAGCTAGAGTGTTGAACTTTTCCTGAGTGATGTCTGTCAAACCGGGCGCCCTATCCTGGCGAACAATGTTGGGCGCCCATTCCCGCAAGCTATCTTCATTTCGATGCACTGTTTTTGACTACACCATTTATATTACTTTAAATCCTTTTCCATCATATTCTTAGTATCCAACACATTCTAATATACATACATACATATATATGATGTGTATAATTATACACACTGTTCACTATTTCAATAACAACTTTATATATATATATTCATTAAGTGATTTAAAAGTGGTGTGTGCACAGTTACTTAGTTGATTGAGCTAATAGAAAGTGTGTAGGTCTACATACCATCGTACTGTACTGACGTGTTCGATGTTGAATCTGAAACAAATCGAAAGTAGAAGTTAGTCTCATTTCAAACTGCTGGGTGCTGTGACATCTATCTATCTGTCTGTCGGTCTGTCTGTCTGTCTATCTATATAGATATATCTATATATAGGTAAAAAGTAAAGCTCTCCTTCCAACCAACTAATGTCAGGTACCCATTAGAGCTGGGTGGACTCGGAGACGCTCAAGGATCCAAATTTTAAAAAATCTAAATTTCAAAATCCTAATCTTCACCAGGATTCGAACCCGTGACCTTGACATCATCAGCCCTATAGATCGCAAAGTCTGAAAGGAGAACTTTCACTTTTTTTACTTTTGAGTCCATTCCATGCGAGGTACCGCTGACGTCCCGTGCGTGACAAGAAAATAATGGGACTTATCTTATCTTATAATTACAGACGTTACTTCTAACAAGAAGATAATTAAGTGCTGCGAATTTCGTGTGTCAGTCTAGACATGCGTGTTAATCAATGAGTTAAACTCTGCCAAGTCGTTGGTTTTCCTAGCTGATTCAGGCAACCCATTCCATTCTCTAATGGCGCTAGGGAAAAAAAGGAACCCTTGTATGAATTTTTTCTAGCATAAGGAATAAGAAATGCGCCTCTATCTTTGAGTCTTCTTATCTTATCTTATAAAATACAGACGTTACTTCCAAAAAAAAATAAATAAAAGGAGATGGCTACGTCCTACGCGAGTCCCTAGGTTATCTGCTCTTTGACTTTGAAGATCTGGGTGACGTTCTTTCCGCACCACAATGCAGAAGGAGAGAAAAAGAAAAGAAAGCAATATAAAGAAATGTGGCGTCCATAAGGAAACACGTTAGAAAATGAACAGACGACATCAACAATGTCAAGGTCGCCGTATGAAAAGATCACTGTTGCCAACTAAACAGCGAAAATTCTACGGTGCTGAAAGGTGCACCAAAATGTATACATTGTAACTCTGGGGTTCTCAACCTGTGGATCGCGATCCCCCTTGGGGGGTCGATTGACAATTCGCCAGGGGTCGCCTAAGACCATCGAAAATACGGATTGCATTTTGTCTATTCTTCTATTGCTGTGTGTGTGTGTGTGTTAGGAGGTCGCGGCAGAGTGTGGGGGGGGGGGGGTTCTAAAGGGGTCGCCGTCCTTAAAAAGGTTGAGAACCGCTGTTGTAACTGGTTATTAAAGTATTTCGCTTTCGTGGTTTATCAATGCGTCTTTATTCAGTACACCGGATGGGCCAGGAAGATTGACTTGTATAGTTTTTATCTTTAATAAAAGTCGGAAGTGATAATCATTAGATTAAATCCCAGAAATGAATCAGATTTATTTTGGTTTCCCTTAAATGAATACAACGAATACGGAAAATGAATCAATTTTTTTTTTTAATTCTCGAATGCTGGTTAAAAAAAGAAATAGAGAGAAAGATTTTTTTAATACCCTCGCGGGCACATTTTGGACTTGGGCTCGGGTTCATTGAACCCCTTCGCGCTATGGTTGCTACGCCACTGCCCGTCGTGATGCTTTGGACTAGGATGTAGTTATCTTGAAATCGAAAGGAACACCCGAAATGTGCACACCAAAACAAATCAACAGAACTATCGTAAACATACGTAGTCCTATTCCTTGAATCCATTCTAGTTGGAGACAGTTTTATTCAAAGTAAGAAACCCCCCCCCCCCCAAAAAAAAAACAAAAAAAAACAACACTTCAATTTAACGATATTAGCAGGCACGTCCAATTCACCGGAGCGTGCGTGGCTTATACACACAGATATATCGACAGGGGCGGAGCCTTCTTAGAGGCTTTTCACTTTTTAGCCCGTCTTTCACCATCAAACTCCACATTTTGTGAAATTAAAATTCCCCATATGGCAAAGCTTATATCAACTCATTCTGTCAGTCTGTCTGTCCCGGTACAAATCTTGTGTGTTATTTCTCCCCCTTCCCATTCTCGTATCAAGCTTGAAACTTTGCACCGTTATTCACTGTCGAAGACAATACATAAATCAATAAAAAAAAAATTAACCAGTTACTTAAATAGTGGTAATTAATTTATATATATATATATTTTTTAATATGCGTAGCCACGGGAAGTAACTGCATTTCTCATTAATCTTCAGACTCGACGACAGGCCTTAATATTATTATATTGAAAATGAAGATAAATCTTGCAGTATTGAGGTATATGGCAGTGATTGTGCAGTTCTTACCATTATAAAAGCTTTTTTTTTAAGGAATTTTTTAAAATTTTTCTTAATAGAATCTTCCAGACGAAAGACACGCCACTGCTAGAGAAAAAAAAATCTTTCCATCTATCTCGGGCCAGATGTTGATAGTGAAGATACGGAATCACCAAGTGCCCAAACGTTTGTCACACTTCTGATCAGATTAGAGAGGGACTGGGTGACCCGGGGAGGGGGGGGGGGGCTGTGCCGAGGGTTCTATGCGCTATAAACCATTAACAATTGTTACTTCTTATCGAGAAATCTATTTTTAGAACTGCCGTTCACACAGGCAGACATTTCTTTTTTTGGACTTTTGCCCCGCCGGCAACATACTAGGTAGAACTGTGACAGAAAGTCATTTGGGCAAGTCAAACAATACTTCAGACCTGTGATATTCGTCCACAAACTGTCCTAGCACTTAGTCTTTCACGCCCCAGGTCCACAATGTCAACACACGGCCGCCAGATGGCGTCTCGGTAAGTTACTTAACATATTGCAAGGCTGCGCTGTATAAGGGCCAGTGCTCTCTGAGCTATTACCGGTATGTAAAGAGAGCACAGGTTGCTTAGATCTAACTCTTTCTCTCCGTAATTGTTTACCACATTCTGGTGGAATCAACGCTGGTATCGTCAGTTAGGAGAGAAAGAGTTGAGCAATGTTCTAGATTTGTAACTTTTTGGTTCACAGTTACCATACCGTAATGAATTGAGAACATTTTAATTAGTAGGCTACGTAAAAAAAGTACACCTTTTGTCATGGGCCGCTTCCTAATTGTTTTTAGCAACAAAGGCTCAAAATATTTATGGAAACAAAAAAGTTATAGATTGTAATATAGAGTAGAGTTTAAACATAGACATTAATAAATATAGACTGGCCGATTAAAGAGTTTTATAAAACGAAAATTTGTGACTTGCAATTTTGTGTATACAGTATTTATGAGCAGTAAAAAAGTTAAGTATTCATGTCTATTTCAGCCATAACCTATATAAGTATTACATTATTTTTATTTTCACTAGTGTTTTGTTTTAAATCTTTAAGACTGAAGATCATGCAATTTTTCATAATTCGGAAATCCGAATACAATAGATAGACATGTTTTCAAGTTACATGAAGTGACTTCCTTCGGCCAGTCTATATTTATTGATGTCTATGAGTTTAAACAAGCCTGTATATTTTTACAGTGCTGGACTGTGCTGCCAGATGTCATTATTTTATTCACAAACTAATGACATTTTCAACTTTTGTTTTGTTTGTAAACATCTGGTAAATATTGACAATGCCCTGTTTAATTCGAGCATTCTTTTTCTATTCAATACAATACGTTCGCTAAATTATATTTGACATCAACACCCATAGACATAAATAAATATAGACTGGAAGTAGGAAGTTATTTTTATTTGGGGGAAGTCAAATATGTTTTATGTACTATATCTATGTGAAAAAAAATGGCGGCGATTGAGCTATAAATTCTAGGACTAACATTTCAGCCAATATATACCTTTGATCTTTATTTTTGAAAAGTACAAAACTGCCATATTCCCAATATTTTGTCTTTGTTTTACAATCATAGACATTGGCAAATACATATAGGTATGTGATGTGGATCTACAAACTTATCTTTTCCCAAATATTTCCGATAATAATTTGTTCTTTATCGTCCAGTCTATATATATATGTCTATGTCAACACCGCAATACATGTGACTTTGTTTCATCTTATCTTATATGATACAGACGTTATTTAAAAAAAGAAGATGATTATGTCCTTCGCGTCATGCATTCAGTCATGCATATTAACCAATGACCTAAACTCCGCCAAGTCACTGGTTTTTCCTGGCTAGCTCAGACAACCCATTCCATGCTCTAATAGCACTAGGGAAGAAGGAGTATTTGTACAAATTTGTCCTAGCATATGGGACGAGGGATGTGCCTTTATCTTTGTGTCTTTCAGAGTATTTTATTAAATTTTGTTTTTGTATTTGAAGATTATGGTTCAGTGTTTTATGCATAATTGCTACTTTACTTTTGAGTCTTCTCTCCTAAAGGCTTTCTAAATTTAGTGATTTACTAAAGGTGTTTAACTCAAGTCAAATGTGAATATTCGTTTGTTATGAATCTCGCCCCATGTTATGTTTCTGAACACGTAGTCTAGATAATCTTTTTGAAATTATTAGAAACTGGACAGTTCAACAAATAGTCTGGTTGCAATATACAAAATGCCGGCTAGAGTTCTTGTGAAGAGAAAGCGCCTAGAATATGTTTCCTGAGTCACTTATACAAAACTTCAATCTACCGCAAGGAAGCAATTTGCTTGTACGGATTAAAATGAGGTTAGATCAGCGTTTCTTAAAATATGGGGAAGGACCCCCCCTGAGTGAGAGATCCTACTTCCTACTAGTCAACGGGACAACTTCCTACTAGTCAACGCGACAACTTCCTACTAGTCAACGCGACAACTTCCTACTAGTCAACGCAACAACTTCGTACTAGTCAACGCGACATTATCCACCATCTACGACCAAGATCTTTCATTCTGCTAGGCGTCTGCAACTGGATAGATTCAATCGGTTCTGTGGAAGACATTCCAACACATCTTCGCCATTGCAATTCTGCGGTCTACGCACATATCTTACGACAGAAAGGTCTTATCCCGAGTGTTGATAATAGAGATCATTTCTTGATGACGTCATAATAACGGATGAACGCGGCCCCAGTAAAATAACATTGTTCTCAGCACAATGACGTCAGAAACTTTCCGGCACATGTTGTCGACGCTCAACCCTTGACATGGTGGAATTATGGGATAGGATTCAAAACATTGAGACCACAAATCAAGTGCCAATGGTCTTGTGTACTGACACGAGCAGGCAACACACTGTTCACTTCTGCTGGTCCGACCAAACAAAAACAGACCCCACAAACAGCTATCAAACTTTCATTGCGCGCCCTTATCTCTCCATAACTGTGTTAGAGCTTTAGGCCCCAGCGGTTCTCAACAATCTTAGAGTCAAGGGGGCCCTGTATGCTCATCAAGACCACCACGTGTCGACTTAAAAAAAAATCTTCACTTAACCCTTAAGTCTGCTGAAGCGTTGGGGCACCATATGTGATCTGTCTACCATTTATACCCATTCTTCTGTCTTTTGCCTTGACTGGAATCTTTCAATGACAGGCCCCCGTCCATTTTTACAAAGCTTATGTCAACTTACTCTGTCTCCAACACCAAAAAAAAAAACAACCAACAATTAGTTATCAATTACTGGTAATTAATTATTTTGTCTGATAAAAAACAGGGAAATCAATCCTTCAGTATTAAGAGATAGGTCTAAATATTGATATAGTTGTAAGTGTGGAGTTCTTTACCTTAGAGACGCTTTTTTTTTAAAATATTTTATATTGCTGTCTTCCCATTACTTTCTCTGTCTGCCTCTTCATCTTTTTCCTGGTACTGTTCCCTGCAGGATGGTCTTTGCCATCCCCCGAGGACCTCGACAAATTGGCCATACAGTTTAAGTTAGCGAGCACTAAAGTATTCTATACGTCAACTGAGCAAGGTGGGTCACGGATGGTGTAAGAATGAAATCTTAAGGGGCGTCACCCGACACGTTAGAAATAGGGTGTTTTCGGTGTGTGTGTGTGTGGTGTTATGGAGTGTATGTGTTTCCATGGTTAAGAAAGGAAGCGTCAGTTTTTTGGTGGTGGGGAATGATGAAACCAAGAGTTGGTTTGTCATAAGTTCATGTTAAGTAGTCACGCGGGTGTCAATTGGACGGGAGACGACTCAAAGACGCCAGAGAGTAAAGACGTGTTTTTTTTTTGTAGCGAGATAGTGTTTGAAATATCCATTATTATTGCTAGATTTCTATCTCATTTCAAGTTGAATCCACGAATATCGTAATAAGTTATAATACTGAAATATAATAGACCTATATTAGCTTAGTTGTACTAGCTGTTTGGAGCTACTAACCAACGACCGACCAACAACAGGAGGGGGGGGGCATGATGAGCTGGTCTAATGTTACTTATAAAAAGTGGTATATGGTCCAATGTTATTTATAAAAAGTGGTATAGGGTCTAATGTTACTTATAAAAGTGGTATAGGGTCTTATGTTACTTATAAAAGTGGTATAGAGTCTAATGTTATTTATAAAAAGTGGTATAGAGTCTAATGTTACTTATAAAAGTGGTATAGTCTAATGTCACTTATAAAAGTGGTATAGAGTCTAATGTTATTTATAAAAAGTGGTATAGAGTCTAATGTTACTTATAAAAGTGGTATAGAGTCTAATGTTACTTTTAAAAGTGGTATAGAGTCTAATGTTATTTATAAAAGTGGTATAGGGTCTAATGTTACTTATAAAAGTGGTATAGGGTCTAATGTTACTTATAAAAGTGGTATAGGGTCTTATGTTACTTATAAAAGTGGTATAGAGTCTAATGTTATTTATAAAAAGTGGTATAGAGTCTAATGTTACTTATAAAAGTGGTATAGTCTAATGTCACTTATAAAAGTGGTATAGAGTCTAATGTTATTTATAAAAAGTGGTATAGAGTCTAATGTTACTTATAAAAGTGGTATAGAGTCTAATGTTACTTATAAAAGTGGTATAGAGTCTAATGTTACTTATAAAAGTGGCATAGGGTCTAATGTTATTTATAACAAGTGGTATAGTCTAATGTTACTTGTAAAAATGGTATAGAGTCTAATGTTACTTATAAAAGTGGTATAGAGTCTAATGTTACTTATAAAAGTGGTATAGAGTCTGTTATTTATAAAAAGTGGTATAGAGTCTAATGTTACTTATAAAAGAATATTAAGAAGGGAAGTGCATTCGCCCATGTGACCCACGTGACACACGTGACCTAAATCTAGATGTGTCACTTGAATGACAGTCACAGCCTATCAAGAGGTGTATGAGTGTGTGGTTACATTCGGGGGGGGGGGAGTATGGAGGAAAGCATTGTTTTATGTAAGTTTAGCTTCAGTACGCCAAGTAACCTACCCTCTCCTCCTGTTTATTTTATGATCTTTTTTTTTATGCGGCGTAGCATGTTAGAGAGACAAATGTACCTACACACTGGCAAATTACTGAACAATGACACAGTCACATACACACACCATGTTATAACACACACACACACACACAGCCATACCCCCTTCACCCATGCCAACCTCGATCCGAAATCTAGACGCTAGATAACTGACATGAGACCACTTCAATCTCATGTACCTGGTTGTGACACACTTCACATTTTCCAGGATGTTGTCGCTCTTGGAAATTTTTTTTTTTTCCAAATATAAAGGTTCTCAAAGTCTGATTATCAGATTTTTTTTAAATGAATTGTTTAGCAACCTAAGTCTCCCACTCTGACATGTCTCTAAACTTGTTTATAGCACACAATTAATAGTTTTTTGTTGTTTTTTTTTGGTCGTAAAATATTTTGAGTAGTCTGTTCTTCATTTCTTAATTGTACTATAGACTTAAGTACCATAGTGATGAGTTGAACTCTTAGACTAATTTAGTTGAAATCTTCGACGCAGCGTAAACAAGCCAGACTTAGTATCATCATTGTATTTGTTTCTCATTAGAAGTTTGTAAGTAACTCGCGATTTAAAAAAGAAAATAGCATTGAAATATGGCTTGGGTTAACTGGTTGTTGTTTTTACAAAGCTATCTTCTTATATCTATTAAAATACAGACGTTACTTCAAAAAAGATGATTACGTCATACGCGTCATGCATTTAGTCATGTATGTTAACCAATGACTTAAATTCTGCCAAGTCACTGGTTTTCCTGGCTAGCTCAGGCAACCCATTCCATGCTCTGATAGCTTTAGGGAAGAAGGAGCATTTGTACAAATTTGTCCTAGCATATGGGACGAGGAATGTGCCTTTATCTTTGTGTCTTTCTTAACTTTTAAATCTTCTATCCTAAAGCTTAAATCGGCTCACTCTGCCTGTCTTTCTGGTAAAAAGTGTGTACACGTTATTTCTCCCACGACCGATCTCGGATCAAGCTGATATTTTGCACAATTATTTCTTTTACCTGACAATACAAGAATCAATTTAAAAAAAAAATTAACCAATTAGTTAATTAACTATTGGTAATTTTTTTTTATTTTGGTATCTTGAACAAGGGAAAGCAATCGTGCTTGAAAATTGTGGAATAAGTTTAATTAGTCACCTTAAGAACTCTTGAACCCAGAATAAACATTTCTTTATGCATTAAAATAAAACGATCATATAAACATTCACCAAGATACCTCCCGTCTTCCCCCCCCCTTTCCCAACTGGTCCAGACAGGTGATAGGACCATAGCGTAATGAGAAAGCTAAACATAAAACAAATGGTAAAAATATTTTTAATAGCACAGAATTTATTATGTGTAGGCCAATTGTAGATATAATGACCTGACGGATCCAAACTAATTGATACAATTTCACTTAATATAAGCTTTGTTTTTCTTGTTGTTTTTTTTTACTGAACGCCCAAAATTAGGAGAAAAACTAGGTCAACTGTAAGATCTTTAAAAAAAACAATGAGAACCCCCGGAAACTCGAGAGCAGACGATACAAGATGAACGTGTGAAATCAGATATCCAGGATGTAACTTGTGGGTGGAGACAAACAAAAAAAAAGTCCAATCCTTCAATCTTGTACTGCGCAATGATTTCTAAGCATTTTCTTTTTACTCCAGTGTTTCTCAAACTGTGCTCCGCGGAACACTCATCATCATCTTTCCTTTGCGTTCCTCGTGGAACATAGGGCCTCAGTAAAAACACGCCACTCTCCACGGTCTCTTTGCTAGTTTTTTAATGGCTTCCCAGCTCTTTCCGGTCCTCTCGACTTCACCTAGATAAACGGCGTCGCCATGTTCTTTTTGGTCTTCCTCTACGTCTTGTTCCCTGGGGGGTTCCACTCTAAGGCCTGCCTAGCTCTGTTGTTGTTATCTTTTCTAAGTGTATGACCAATCCATCTCCACTTCCTCTCTAAGATCCGCACCTCTATATTTTTCTGTCCACTCATCTCCCACAGTTTGGTGTTTTCTACTTTGTCATACCAGTGTATTTTTAGGATATTTCTCAGACATCTGTTGATGAAGGTCTGTACTCTTTTGTTGTGGCTTCAGTTGTTCTCCATGTTTCAGAACCATACAGTAGGACCGCCTTGACATTAGCGGAACACTAGGTCAATCAGATAGCTAAAGTGGTAACGCGCTTGGCATCCAAAACAATTCTGGTTAGAATCCCTGTAAAGACTTTGTTTTTTAAATCAAGATTTTTAGGACGCCTCTGGATCCAGTCAATGGGTGCCTGAGTTTAGTTGGGGAAAATTAAGGCAGTATATCCTGTATCACGATTATTTAAATTTATAAAAAGACGAAATTGCTGAAATAATGTCAACACGTGTTATATTCTTCCGGTATGCCAGCAACAGGAAGTTGATCTAGTTATCAGCCATCTTTTATTTAACTTATTTTTTTTTGTCCTTCAGTGATTCCCAAAACTACGACCCGTGACGAAACGTCTACTGACAGTAGGCCTACATTAGGAAGCAGCAGAGGCCCTGCTCCACTGGGCCATGACATCCATAACCCCGAGAGATCGAGTAGGTGTGGGCTGGCCTAGGTACGCTACTCCGCCTCGACGCGGCAATCGGGAGGAAACGATCGCTAGAGGAAGCGAATAGGCCAAATGGGTAGTAAAACAAGACTCCCGTGGAGTGCCCAAGGGAGTGCGAGAGTATTCCCAATGCACAGTGCGGAGTTGTAAAAGAGCTTCCTTGACCTTGTCGATAATCCAGGCGCCGTTCCTCTAGCTACCGCTTCATCAATGGTGAGTCCAACACGGTCAGTTAACGTTTCTCCTATCAGACCTTGTGGTCTATAGGGCAGATGATGTAGGTCATCTGTTTCTGTGGCCTACGGTTAACGAGGGTGTCATGTGGCCAGCACAACGACCAACCGCCTTTACTTTTCCCCAACTTATGTCAGGTACCCATTAGAGCTAGATCTAGGTGGACTCAGAGACGCCCAAAAATCTAAATCCCTAAATTAAAAATCTCAGTGTTCACCAGGATTCGAACCCCCGGACCCCGGTTCGGAAGCAAAGCGCTTTACCGCGGTGCCACCGCTAGCCTGGTATACTACAGAAAATTGGCGGGGGTACCCGGTGTGCTCGGCCTTCGACCACGTGCGTCTGAAGTGTCCGACTCATTGGAAATAGCCAATTTCAACATGGAAATTAGCCTGGACCCCTTTCAGACAGAGCGCTTTGTATAATCAGGCTTACAAGCCTAGAGCTCAAAAAGCATTTACCTCAACTCTTTTGACTGTACAACGGTGTGGACTGGACATGTTTTTTTTTGTCCCGGCCAGTGAAACGCGTGACGGAAATGTGTCTGGGCCCCGAGACCATAAAAAGGCTGGGGCACCGCTGATTGACTCTATTATTTCTACACTTGTATTTATGCCATTTCTTACCGGCAATGAGCTCGTGCCACGTTAAGCGTACTTACTTCTCGTGCCAAGTTCTGTTTGCTGAAACTAATGCACAACCTTGACCTTGTAAAAGTGCGACCGAATTACCGCTAGTACGTGAGTCCGCTAAATAACTTTAAAAAAAAAAAAGTCCACGAACTCATTGGAATGTCGAGGCTCGTTCTTTCCCTGAATCAACTCTTTTAAAAATGTAGAATTAATTCTTGCCTTCAGAACACCGATGTTGTATACGTTTAATGATTAGTCATCATGCATTTTTTTTTCTTTGTTACTTCACACTAAGAGAACGGAACACGTGTCAACATGCGCAGACGAGGCCATATGAGCAGACGACTCGTCAGGCAGATGTCAAAAATGTGCACGTGCCACGACACTAATTAAACGATTAGACTACAAAAAAAAAATCCAGCTATAGTTTAGTCTATTGCTCTTATACGGGAGTTCTATACGCTAAAAAAAAAAAAAACCTAGTCTATGTTTCTGTGTGTCTCTGCTTTGTTTTGGTTGGGTTGTTGTTTTATCTAAGCTATCTTTAGCCCAAACCGGATATGACAAAGTGAGGGAACTGACATATGTAAGCTAATCTTCCATTCCCTTGGACTAACCATTGCCAAAATGTGGCCCAAATCAGGGCGGATGTAGATCTGGATCTAGCCGGTAGTATTGTGTTCATTCTCTCATTCGGAAAAAAAAAACACACACACACATACACAAGTATTCTGTGCTGTCTGTGTTTTTTTTTCTCTCTCCTCGATACGACAGCAAGACCAATCGCTGTGGCGATTTTTTTTGTACACATCTGTACTCTTCAAGTAAGTAGTTGATTCTAGACAGATCTAATGTAATTTGAACTTCTATATATCTTCTCCCAGGCAGACGGACAGAGTGAGTTTTTAGAAACATTGTAAAAAAAAAACAAAAAAAAACAACCCCAAAAAACTGCCAAAATTTTAGTGATTTGCGCATAACAAAAAGAAAAATAATTAAATAAACAAAAACAAAGAAAGTGACAATTGGTACGGAAACTGAGCTACAGGGTACGTCACTAATAATGTGGCATTGTATAACTTTTAAAGAGGGCATATTGTTTATGCATATGACTAGGAAACTAGGAGCTAATGACTAATGGAAAGACAGAATTATCGTCAACTAAACGAGTTACAGATTATTATTTTTGGGTAAACTTAGTAGTTAGTAGGACAGAACATAACATAACGTAACCAATGTAAAAAAGATAATTTTGTAACAAAAAGTCTAAAACCATTTGCATACATATATTAAAAATATAGTAAATGATAATCTCCCCTATTAAAGAGCCTCACATATTTGTTACTATTAATAGTGAGTAGTTTTAAAAGTGGTGTATTTTTATGAAAAAAATGCTTAACTGATTTTAAAAAATTAGATTTTTCGCTTTCAGAAAAGAAAAAAAGTAGCGTTGCATCAGAACTTTGAAAAATCTAAAATATGATGTCCGATTTTCATTTTCTCTTCTAGTTTCTGAGATTTAAACAGGACAGACGGACTGACATTCCACACAAAACTAATAGCGTCTTTTCCCCTTTCGGGGGCCGCTAAAAAGGAACAAAAATAAAACAAAACAAAAAAAAAAAAAACTAAAATAGTCACACACAAAAAAAAATAATAATAAACAGATCACATTTTTGTATTCCCTATTGGGGGGGGGGGGACAAAAGAAGGGATTAGAGACATGATTTGTTCAGCGATCAGACCCCACGACTAAATTGACTAAAATATTATGACGTCAGATTTTCATTATCTTTTCTAGTTTACGAGATCTAAACGGGACGGACGGACAGACTTTCACACAAAACAAATAGCGTCTTTTCCCCTTTCGGGGCCCGCTAAAAATGCTTTTTGTTAAAAACAAAGCCTATAGCGAGTGAAGGGAGATAACCGTTCGTTTGCTGCCTCGTATATCCCACTATTGAAAGGTTTTATTTCCCCTTTTTCTAAATAAAACAATTAATGACGACGAATTGATTTACCAACTGGTAATGTTTTTTTATTGATTAATGTGTTGTCACAAGAGAAGTCTAATTCCTCTTGCTATATATAATAATAATAATGAGGCTTCGAGTCCTAAGATTAACGAGGAATGCAGTATTTCCAGTGGCTACGCAGCCCAAGCTGCGACCTACAAATTTTGCCACACCCAGCGCAGCCATAACCATCGTCCGCATCTATAAAACTGGGTTTGGACTTGAATGCACACATTTCAGCTTGCTATCACTTCAAGTTGCATCTAACCGTACACGTTGTCAACTCTTTTTTCTTCTTCTTCTTCACAGGTGAGCCATCAAGATGTCGCCAAGACTTGCATTCCAAATGTGGCTCATATTCGTTTACGTCCTGGCTCTGGCCTTGACCGACCAGCATTCGGGCCGCATCAACTTCCAGAACAACAACAACGTTATGTACGAGTGGGTGTACCTGGACTACGACTGGCCCAGCGAGCAGATGAAGGCCAGGTACATAGCCGAGAGGCGATACATCATAGCCCACAATTTCTTGTCCGCGGTCAAAACGTACAAGTAAGTGGGGATTTCAACTTAAGAGTTGGTTTTTTTTTTTGTTTTCTAGACGGGTCTTTTCTGATAATCCAAACACAAATCTAGTTCTTTAAAGAAATTTATTTCACCAGAACAAAATCATATAAATATGATTAAATGTTATGTTCATGAAAAGTTCTAGTGTTTATGGATTGCGTTTGATAAAATAAACAACTATTTCTAGATTAAATTGAAAGCATGATTTGATGAAGGTTCTCCAATTTAGCAACGTGTGCATTATCCCTCCTTTTGTCTCTATATTTACTACTCTTTTTCACTTATAACTTCACACGAGGTACTCCAAAGAGCATAGCATGAATCTTAGGAGACTTTCTCCTAAGACCGACTGTGTGATGTGTGGCTGAATGGTAATAACCGCTTGGTAACCTATCGAGGTTCCCGACTGGAGCACAGTTGAATTGGGCAGCAAGGAAACCTTTTATCCTATACGAATTTGTCCTAGCACGTGGAATGAAAAATATGCTTTTTATCTTTCTAGCTAATGCGTATTACTTTTGAGAAATTGGAGGCCAGTCTTATATAAAGCATTCATAAAAATTCTTGCGGAAACAAACCTGCGATGATAATTGCTATATGCAGAGTCGAAAAAAATAAATAACTGGAAATATTTTTTTTCTAATTGACTTGGAATTGGTTTTCATCTGTTTGAATTTTTACCAGGTCTCAAGTGTATGTGACTGTACCTAGGCTGGGCTACACAACCGGAGTGCCCTCCACACTCAACGTCCTCGTCAACAGAGGAGACTCAACCGTGCTCAGACCTTTCCCTAATTGGGCGGCGCAGGAATTGGGCAACTGTAATGCCCTTCAGGTCAGTTGAATGCTTTTATGTCATCCCCATAGTGTATTAAAGCGTTACATAGTGTACATGTATAGTCAATAGGCCCCCATATAGCATTGTTATAACTCTTGATGGTGACGCGGATGGGGGTAGTGGTGTTTGTGTAGCCAGCCAGGGCTAGACGAGCGGTCCACCGTGACGGAGGACGGTGAGGCGTCGCTTCAAGAAAGATCTGTTGTGAACACTACTCAGGCCAGTCACATAAGATACGGTCGTGTGGTCATCCAGAGAAGACGAGTGACGTTTCATCTGGTTCTAGAAGGCTTCAGGGACCCCTATATAAACAGCGAAGGTATTACGGTCAGGACGGATCGGATTTAGAGTCAAGGCACTTCGAGGCGAAATCACGATTCAAGATCGAGTCCAGTGTGAGGTCAGTCCGGAACAGTTGAACCCAGTGCAAGTCCAGGACGAGGCGTAGAGGCCAGTAGAGTTTGATACGGCGGTACAAGATTTTGATACGGCGGTACAAGAGTTTGATACGGCGGTACAAGAGTTTGATACGGCGGTACAAGAGTTTGATACGGCGGTACAAGATTTTGATACGGCGGTACAAGAGTTTGATACGGCGGTACAAGAGTTTGATACGGCGGTACAAGAGTTTGATACGGCGGTACAAGAGTTTGATACGGCGGTACTAGAGTTTGATACGGCGGTACAAGAGTTGATACGGCGGTACAGGAGTTGATACGGCGGTACAAGAGTTGGTACGGCGGTACATGATTTGATACGGCGGTACAAGAGTTGATACGGCGGTAAATGAGTTGATACGGTGGTACAAGAGTTGGTACGGCGGTACATGATTTGATACGGTGGTACAAGAGTTGATACGGCGGTACAAGAGTTGATACGGCGGTAAATGAGTTGATACGGCGGTACATGAGTTGATACGGCGGTACTAGAGTTGATACGGCGGTACATGAGTTGATACGGCGGCACGGTTGTCAACTGGTGAAGCATTTGTACAGTCAGTGTTACGTGTTGCCTATTGTACAGTATTGGCTGTGATTTATTGGACATTTAACTGTTACGTTCTTTTGGCGCCCAGAGTTGTCAAGTTTATAATTTGGTTGAGTCGTGCGGTGCTATTTGCAAAGAGCCTGGATAGAGAGAGCCATTACAATATTAATGCAGTTACATAGTATAGATGTATAGTCATAAGGCCTCAGATAGTATTAATTGTGTTATAATACAGATATATAGTCATAAGGCCTAAGATAGTATTAATTCTTTTATAGTACAGATATTTAGTCATAAGGACTCATATAGTATTAATGTGTTATATAGTATAGATGTATAGTCACCAGGCCTCAAATAGTATAGGCAACCTCGTAAGACAGGGGAGATAATCTAGACGGCTACTAACCATGTATTGAACTTGTCTATCCTAGTGTGCCATGAGTATCGAAGTGGACCCTTTAAACGGCCACATCTACGTCATCGACCCTGGCAGGGCCGGCATCCTGGGGCCCAACACGACACTGCCCCGCCCAGTAGTGTGTCCAGCCAAGCTAGTGGTCTACGACCTGCACGGTAATGGACTTTTGACTTAATAGTGTGTGCGTGTGCGCAAATGTGTGTATATAGATATGTGTGTCGTATACGACTCACTTTTTAAGTATTGTAACTTGACTCGCTAAAAAGGTTTATATATGTCTGAGTCTCATCAAAGCTAATGATTCATATGTCCTGCTGGGGGTGTTTGAATAACAGTGGCTTTCTGTAGTACGCTTAAGTTTTGAGAGTCCTTGTTCTGGCCACATGATACAATTTAGCTGTCTTTAAAAAGTCAACAGCCCAACTAGTGTGACATGCTTTAACAATCTTTTTTTTTTTTCGGTTCTTTTTGAATGATGTTTGATTGGCTATTTGATTGAATATTGAATTTTTTTTTTTCAGATGGGAAGATGATTCGAAGCCACGTTTTGCCAGAAAATTTGGTTGCCAAGGAGACCAACTATCTGAATGACATCGTGCTGGACAGAGGGGATAGGTCATCGCGAGCGGTCAAGTGGGTCTACATCACGGACGCTGCGGATTCCAAACTGATCGCCTTCGACATGGTCAGAAATGTCACCACCATTTTCCAGCACCCATCCATGAATGCGGACCCCGGGGCCGGCTCAGATATTACCGTCAACGGACGCGTGTACACGCTGAGGATCCCGATCGACGGACTGGCCATCTCTCCGGACTTCAACTTTGTCTACTACTGCGCCCTCGGCAGCAAGGACTTGTACCAGGTCCCCACCAGTGTCCTGAGGGACCCCAGGCTCGACTTCGGCGCCCACGTCAGGTTCGTCGGCGCCAAGGTGTCCCAGACCGGGGGCATGACCTACGCCACCAACAACCTGTACTACGGCGCGCTGGGCGGCAACGCCGTGTACAAGTGGGAGATCTTAAACGACAGGCTGAGACAGTCGGCCAACGAAAGCGCCGTCGTGATGAATACTCAAACCCTGGTGGCCAGGGACGATCTCAAACTTCAGTGGCCAGACTCCTTCACGGTGGACGACAATGGCCACTTATGGTTCACAGCCTGCAAGGCCCAGCTTTTCCTCAGGGGCGGCATGGACTACTCCGGAAACAGTGGGCCCAACTACAGGATCTGGAGGGTGCGCATCAACGAAGGGGGGTACCTGAACCCATCCAATCACGGCGACCCCCTGGTGGGCTGAATAAATCTGATTTCTAAATGTAGAGTTTGGGTTCAGCGTGCAAGTGTTTTCTTAATTTCTTGTCTCGAAGAGTGTTTTGCATATTGTGAACTCTTCTTTATTGAAAATGACAAAAAAAAAAAAAAGCATAATTAACGCTTATCCATTTAGGCTAGAAAGTTATAGTGCCATCACTCTGCATTTATTGTATGTGGTATAACCACTTGCTAAATCTATTATCTACGGTCGATGTTGAGCAATAATGTGGCGCTTTTTTAAAATTGGATATATTTTATACATTTAATATGAAGGACCCTTTTAATGTCATAATTTGACGACATTATTTTATTTTATGTCTATATGACTTAGACAGACTAATTGAAACAAATGCATACATTTTTATAGACTTGTACTATAGTAGAATATAAAAAAAAAAAAAAAAAAAAAAACATAAGTTAATATTTGCACATTTTTTTCGGTCACGATAATTATACATATTATTAAATATTCATACGCATTTATCTTTAAAAATGCCAATAAAAAAAAAAAGAATATTATTATAGAAATGTTACCCAGTAAATGCTGCGACGGAAATATTTCAAAGAGTACACAACTCTTAACAGTTTGGTTTAGGTCAAAACTATGAGCTGAGTTTTTGAAATTTCCTGGGTTGTTTCTACCCAGTCTTGGTTCTTCCAATCTTTAATACTTAGACATAAAGAACGCAAAAGATTGTGTAAATCTTAAAACGTTGTAGGTTTAGCTAGATATACTATGTCTCCGGTATTTATTCTGGGGGGAAAAAATGCACAAACTGGGGTTAGATAAAGGATCGCTTATTGAATGTCCCTTTGGTCAATACACATCGCAATACTTTAGATAGTGTTATTCAGTAGTTTCAAACTGACTAGCTGACCACTACCGCCCGGCTTTGTTATCGCACAATGGTTTGTTGTTATTTGATCTTGTTGCTTTTATTAAACATGTTTTTAAAGTTGCAGTGTTTTGTTTACTTTATTGTATGTGTCAGCAGTACACAAAAGTAGAACATGACAAATACAAAGTGATCAAACTCTGACATTAATACTGTGACATACCGAACCATCCACTGGTCAAACGTCATAGCTATTTATTCTTCCGTATTATTTTTATTATTATAGCTTTTATATAGCGCTACTTTCATGCTTATAGCATGGCTCAGAGCGCTTTTGGTCCAATCTCATTTGTGGGGGGGGGGGGGGGGGAGGGGGTATCTAGGAGTTGGTTTTCCGTGCTGCATTTAGGCGCTCAGTAAACGCAACTCTGACCGAGTCGGGTGTCGAACCTCGAGCCCCCTTCTAGGTAGCCAAGCCAAGCCAAGTTCAAGCGCACTTGACCTCACGCTTGCCCGTGTGCCAGTTAGTCATCCATCAAGGGTGAAATAAGGTGATAAGTAGCTGGGCAGCGATGGCTGAGAAGGCTCCAAGGAAAAACATACCAAGAGTCCGCTGAGTGAAATGGTGACCGAAAGTCGTATGAGATTCGTGGGGCATGTCCTGAGGCAAGAAGAGAGACACGTTGACCACAAGACAGCCGAAAAGAGGAAAGCAAAAACAAGGCTGTCCGCGTAAAACACAGCGACGCACCTTCTTTGAATGCTAAAATTCATGGCTTTAGATGGGAAGAGGCTGCGGAAGTCGCCTTTGACTGAGTGCTGGGAAGAGGTTGTGGAAGTCGCCTTTGACTGAGTGCTGGGAAGAGGCTGTGGAATCCGCATTTGACTGAGTGCTGGAAAGAGGCCGTGGAAGTCGCCTTTGACTGAGTGCTGGGAAGAGGCTGTGGAAGTCGCCTTTGACTAAGTTCTGGGAAGAGGCTGCGGAAGTCGCCTTTGACTGAGTGCTGGGAAAAGGCTGTGGAAGTCGCCTTTGACTGAGTGCTGGGAAGAGGCTGTGGAAGTCGCCTTTGACTGAGTGCTGGGAAAAGGCTGTGGAATCCGCCTTTGACTGAGTGCTGGGAAGAGGCTGCGGAAGTCGCCTTTGACTGAGTGCTGGGAAGAGGCTGTGGAAGTCGCCTTTGACTGAGTGCTGGGAAGAGGCTGTGGAAGTCGCCTTTGACTGAGTGCTGGGAAGAGGCTGTGGAAGTCGCCTTTGACTGAGTGCTGGGAAGAGGCTGTGGAAGTCGCCTTTGACTGAGTTCTGTGGAGAGAGCTTGCCGCTCTGAGTCAGTCGAGACCTACTGTGTCTTGATGTTTTATTGATGCAAATGTTTCAGGGACGGGCTAAAAACATTGACCCTGCCACCTGGGAAATGGAAGCACATGATAGAGCATTGTGGGGCCGCGAACTGAAAACTGATGTCAATATTTATATCGAGCAAGAAGAAAAGCGTCAAAGAAAAAAAAACCTAGACCAAAGACACCAGCTCCAGCTGGAATAACTTGCCCAGTGCGCAGTCAAACACTCCGGGCTCACATAGGTCTCACCAGCCACATGAGGAGGCACAAAACCCCAGTGCAAAGCCCCCAGCAACCTGGATGAACAAGTGGCCACCACGGAACCACGATGGACGAACTACATACATATAAAAAGAGAGAGACCAAGTCTGGATAATGCTAATGTATGTATCCCTTTCTCCAGTGGTTCAGTCCATATTTACTATATCTAATCTACTATACAAGCCCTCAGCCCCCCTGGATGACAAAATAATCATCATCGAACCACGATGGACGAACTATATATATACACTACAATTATATATATCATCGAAGTGCATAGCGTTGATGACTGTATAATCAAATATGAGACGCAATGTTGAGCCTTCTGCTGATGGTGTGCTGTTCCCTGTGTCACATCTGTGACCTTAATGATGTGAGTAATGCTCATGCTGGATTAAAAACAGCGAGATCTAGGTTTTCAATTAGATCTAAATCTAGATATAAATCTTATCTCAGAAGTGTACTGACTCAACTTCTGCTCTAGTCTGGAGAAAAAAAAAAGCGCATTTCCTTTATGTAACGACCAAATATGTGGCTCGAGTAGTGAAGATTGACTGGGAACTAACACATGGATGACTTCCCTTTGGGCCTTAGTCTAACACGTGGATTACTTCCCTTGGACATCTATTACGAGTTGATAAAAGCATGTAGTATGCATAGATTTCGTTTTGCGTGTGTGTGTGCGTTTGTGTGTGTGTGTGTGAACAAAACAGGCCCGACCCGTCCCACCCCTTCTTAATTTAGCATTATTTGACCTTAGCTCTTTTAACTCGGAAAAATGTTTGCGGCAGACGGAAGAAAAAAAAATTTATAAGCTTAGAATGCAATACAAAATATTGGCACCCATTGAATCTTACAAAATAGTCTGTAAAGACTTAAGCATAGCCCTTGAGACTAAAATCAGACTGATGCACCCTCTGGTCACGGCCACATTTTTATATCTTTGCGAATCTTGGACACTGCAGAACTACAGAGAGAGAGGTGCTGCAGACTGACCTTAGGTATCACTAAGACGGCATCACAAACAAAAAGATTGGAGAAAAGGATAAATACAGCAGCCATGATGACCAGAAAACTACTGTCAAATAACGCAAACTAAAACTCTATGACCATTACACAATGGCTCGAGAAGACCTTCCTTCAAGGAACAGTACCACGAGAGAAAAAAAAAGAAGAGGCAGCGATGAGAAGACAACATGAAAGAACGGACATGCCTCTCATCGAAAGAGGTTCCATCCAGGTCAAAAGACAGAGAGGAATGGGGAAAGACCATAAACAGATCTTGTGTGGTGCCCCAACGATCCAACAAAGTGTGAAGCTGACAGCGATTCCCCAAACCTAGCTGGTTAAAGAGGGAGGGGGTGGGTAAACTTATTTTTTGTTGCTCTACGGGGGTTTGACAAGTAAAAGTTTGGAGAAACCCTGGTTTACAAAACACCAGAGACCCCCCCCCCAAAAAAAAAAAAATAAAAAAAATAAAAGCTATTAACAGAAGTAAGGCGCAAGCAACGGCTACTTCAGCATCTTTTGTGCCAAAATATGTAGGTCAAAGCTGGGTCTGCGTAGTCATGTAATATCGCGTGTATTAGCTTGACTGTTACCCTTTGTCGAGCTGTCATTGATAAGTTAGATAAAGACAGAAACTGACCGATGGCTGCTGACGACACAAAACTAATGTACTAAGTACCTGCACACCTCTATTGCTATTCCTCAATTACACCGTGACCTGCGTGACCCCTTCATATCGAAGGCGCCGGTCACACGGAGCGGACGCGGTGGCCCGTAAGTTAGACCAAGACGAAAACTAAGAGTCTGAAATTCGAATCCGCGAAATCGCTGCGCGTCTTCATCTAAAATGTCAAGGCGACCCCCATTAAAAAAAAAAAAAAAAAGGGAGATAACTATGAAAAGAAGATGTAGGGTTAATGAAGATTTCTGATGAAGTCAGGCCTTCAAAACACACACACACACACGCACGCACACACACAAAAAGTTTCAGTTTTTTTTTTACCCAATAGTCAGGTCAATCACTATATATCTAACAAAAATAACAAATGGGGAAATAAACGAGTATACCGAGTAGTCTTCATTGTGTAATATGAATTATCGACCTTAATAATCCTTATTTTTGAGGCCATGTAAAAACTTTGTGGCTTTCCTAGCGCCAATCTACGACCTGCGGGTTAGATCCAGACCGAGACAAACTCTGCTTTCCGGTTACTCATAACTTATATCCGTATTTAAATTTTAAAAAAGTCGCAGAGGCTTGTTTTCATTGAACTAGACGCTTTTCTGTTGTGTGCGGTCTTTGGCACATGGGCCGGAAATTATTTTGGCCCACTGAATTAGGCCGAAGCAGGACGTTTTGGCGCCGCCGTTTTGGCGACGCCGTTTTGGCCCCGCCGTTTTGGCGCGAAGGTCGTTTTGGCGCGAGCCGTTTTGGCGACGGGACGTTTTGGCGCGAAATACATTATGTACGTTTATTGTATTAATTCTTTTAAAAGAATTACTCATATCTATGTTTTGCATGAGTGTTTGTGTTAAGACATATTTTTCACGTACTAAATGTAAATGTGTGTTTGTTTTTCACATCATTTTCTTTAATAAACATTTTGGCTTGTGTATGTGTGTTTATTAAGAGGCACACTTTTATTTTCAAAAAAGTTTTTTAAGATATTACTTTAAAAATTAAAAACAATATGAAACGATGAAAGACTAAAAATTGATGCAATTATTTGTTTACGTTAACATTGGTTTATTTAATAACTGTATGGTATCTCCAGCTATACATACCAAACACTTGCTAATATAAGTAAAAATATAATACATGTACCATGTTTCTCAAAATACATTAAGTATACATAGACACCAGGGTTATTTGCCTAAGTCGCTGGAATTCAAGGGTTCATTAAAAAAAAGCTACGTGCTTATTAAATTATCGTCAAATGATATCTCGCGCCAAAACGTCCCGTCGCCAAAACGGCTCGCGCCAAAACGTCCCGTCGCCAAAACGGCGGGGCCAAAACTGCGTCGCCAAAACGGCGGCGCCAAAACGTCACGTACCGGAATTAGGCATAGCAGGTTTTCATTGTTTATTTTTGTTGTTTTTTTTTGTTACAACCAAAAAAACTATAAGAAATTTAATTTAGCTGGTGGTGGAGGTGAAAAATGGTAGAGATTTTATATGAAGGAATGGGCTTTGCAGTGTTAGTAAACCAGATCTCTTTATTCGATTCCTCTTATAAGCTTGCAAACTCTTCATGGGTGGAAACTGCCTGGACACTTGACGGGTATTTCAAAAACTTCTCTAACAATTTCCCTAAAAATTTGACATTTTTTCTACATCTTTGGGGGGGGGGGGGGAATAACAACAACCTGATTGGCCACACAGTGAAAACTCTGGTTTGACCATCAGAACTACGCCAGGTCGTCGCGAAGTGGGCGACTGCTGTCAATCAAAACAAGAACGGAGCGGTACAAAAACTCGTTCGTACCTCACTCGGTCAGACTCTATCACCGCCACTCATTGATCAGGGAACATGAAATGCACCAAGATACCTGTGTGTTGTCGCTGAATGAACTCTTCATGTTGTCTGTTGTATTTATGTGTATGTTTCTGTTGTGTTGTCTTTATATGAGAAACGAGTCCTTGTAATCACAACAAATTTCCGTAAGGATCAATAAAGCAGTCTTAGTCTTAGAATTTTTCAAAATATTATCATATTAAAATTAAATGTCTCTACTTTGAACACGTTTTCAGCGGGAATTCCCGCACTTGACTCAAATGTTTCTTTGCATTCATTAAACAGCGTCAATATCTGGTGTCATTAAAATAGTTGCTATTTAGCGGTTGCATTCACCGCAACGCGCTGGAGTGTAAAACTATCGCAGCTGCTACCTCACAAACTGTTCTTATTCTCCCCGGATATCACTGACTCTTATCAGATTCGAATTCGCCTTTTACCTTTACGCGCAGACGATTCCCTGTTAGGTTAGCCTTTGCCATGACAATTAATAAAGCACAAGGCCAAACGTTCAAAAAGCTATGCCTGTATCTTCCAAAACCTGTTTTCAGTCCTGGACAATTGTATGTTGATCTCTCCAGAGTTCCTTCTTTTCATTCGCTCACAGTCGTTTGCCTAAACACACCCCATTCGGACACTTTTGTCTTTCTGGAAGTGTTCCCCCGTCACTAAATAGCGGCGTATGCTACGCCGCGGGTCGACTAGTGTAGAAATAAAAGAATCAGCTGTCATAGAATAACTTGATTGTGGAAAGCTCCTTGGAAAGACTCCTAGCAATGTTGAAGAATCACAAAAGAAATAAATAGAAGGACAAATTATAAACCCCCATCAGCCTCTAGAAAGAGAAATTATAAGCTCCCATCAGCCCCCAGAAGGAGAAATTATAAACCCCCATCAGCCTCTAGAAGGAGAAATTATAAACTCCCATCAGCCCCCAGAAGGAGAAATTGAATTAAAAAAAATACATTTACATTTTTGTTTAAAACAGTTTTGGGGTTATTTTTACAAAAAGTCTCGGTATGAAAAAATCTCGAGTTAGTCCCAGTCTCTACATACAAGCACGTAGCATCTCTCACCCCATTTTCACTGCATTGAAACACATCATTATAGGATAACTTAACGATATACTATCAAGGGAAATAAGTTATAAAAAGCGACAGAAGTATATTTGAAAGACTTGCTTCCCTTGAGCGTTAAATTCGAATAGTTTTGATGTCACTATAGTTGCGGATCAAGTTTTCTAACAAAGTGTAAACCTAGAATAAAAAAAAAAGTATTAAATCTATGTCCTAATAAATGGTTGTATAAAATGATTATTAGTTTGTTTGCCAGTATGACAATTTAGTAATGCGTAGGAACATCTACTGTGTCTTTTAGAACTTCCATAATGAACGAAATGTAAGGAAGAAGGAAAAAGAAATAACAACAATAACAATAATAATAATAAACAAAACGGTAGATTTCAATCGCCCGGATCTTCTGTTCGTTGATAAAAAAAGAGAAAAAAAACGCTACCATTAATGACATCGCCGTACCACTGTCTCATAATTTAAGAAAAACTGAGATAGAAAAACAAAGAAAATATGGGAACCTAGGCTTGGAGATTAAGCGTTTATGGAAGTTGTCCAAAATAACAATATACCCCATTGTTATATCAACCGAGGGGATAATAATAACTGACCTAACAGATACCTTCAAGGCCCTTAACATTCCTAGGAACATCTTCGTTGCCTGTCAGAGGGCGGTACTGCTGCAGACCTGCCACATCACCAGAAAATTCCTCAGTGGAAACTGTTAAAGGGACTACGATGAATTTTGTTTCTCTTTAGCGAAACCCGACCTTGGCAGCGCCAGAGAATGACTACTCGTTCATTTCTTGCAAAATAATAATAATAGATCTTAATCGCCCTGATCTGCTGCTCATCGATAAAAAAGAAAAAGCCGCTACCGTTATTGTCATCGCCGTACCACTGTCTCATAACTTAAGAAAAACTGAAATAGAAAAACAATGAAAATATGGGAACCTAGGCTTGGAGATTAAGCGTCTATGGAAGTTAACTAAAACAACAATATACCCCATTGTCATATCAACCGAGGGGATAATAACAATTGAACTCACAGATACCATAAGGTTTTTTGCATTCCTAGGAACATTCTCGTTGCCTGTTAGAGGGCGGTACTTCTGCAGACTTGCCACATCACCGGAAAATTCCTCGGTAGAAACTGATAAAGGGACTACGTTGAATTTTGTTTCCCTTTAACGAAACTCGACCCTGGCAGCGCCAGAGAATGAATACTAGATCTAGATCTTTTCTAACATAATAATAATACTCTGCTGTTTATTTGTAAAAAAGAAAAAAAAAAGGCTACCATTATTGACAACGTGTACCACTGTCTCATAAGAAAAACTGAAATAGAAAAACAACGAAAATATGGGAACCTTGGCTTGGAGATTAAGCGTTTATGGACCTTATCTAAAATAACAATGTAACCTATTGTTATATCAACCGAGCCCTGGATGTGGCAAATATGTAGGTCACAGCCTAGGGAAATACTGCATTCCTCATTAATCTTCGGACTCGAAGACAAGCCTTATTTTATATCAACTGAGGGGATAATGACAACCTATCTGAAAGATACTTTCAAGGCCCTTAACATTCCTAACAAAATTCTCGTTGCTTGTCAGAGGGCGGCACTGCTGAATATTTTTTCCTTTCTAACATAACGATATTAATATATACTAATAATACCGAAGCAGGACGTTTTGGCGCCGCTGTTTTGGTGCCGCCTTTTTAGCGACGTCGTTTTGGCGCCGCCGTTTTGGCGCGAAGGACTTTTTGGCGCGAAATACATTATGTACGTTTATTGTATTATTTCTTTTAAAAGAATTATTCATATCTATGTTTTACACGAGTTTTTGTGTTAAGACATATTTTTCACGTACACAAGAAGAAATATTTGTGTCCGCTATTTTTGGTATTTAAGTTTGTTATTTAATTATTGTTATATCTCTAACATTACACAACACCAGGCTGCCATCCATACTTCCCAGTATGCATGCATGAAATAGTCAAAATTATTAAGCTATTAAGACTTTTTTCCGTGGGAGCAGGGGTTGGGGGTAGAATATATATTATGTTTGACTCGGTATAAAATAGTGAAAAAATCTGTTTGCTATACATTTGTTAACACATTTTTAAGCGAAAATCATTAGTAGCTTTCGTACATTATATGTTATTTAAGTAATTATTTTTATATCTGCTCCTAAAACCTATTTTTTTATGTGAGTTATAACAAGTCCATTAATCAATGTGACTTATCGTTTACTACATGTAAATGTGTGTTTATTTGTACAATTTTGTACAAAAGCTTCTTCTTCCCTAGTGCTATTAGAGCATGGAATGGGGTTGCCTGAGCTAGCCAGGAAAACCAGTGACTTGGCAGAATTTAAGTCATTGGTTAATATGCATGACTAAATGCATGACGCGTAGGACGTAATCATCTTTTTTTTTTGTATTTTTTGTTTTTTTTGTCTGTATTATATAAGATAAGAAGATAATATTATGTTTCACATCATTTTCTTGTGCGCAGAAGAGAGGGGGTGGAATAGGTAATGACCAGTCCCAAGGAGATGATCGCCAGACGCATGACGCCAACGACCTGTGCTCGGTGCTGGTCTTGTCTTCATTTGTTTAACGTCAATGCGAGATGTGTCACCCAAAATCACCCCTACCCAATTTCTCAAAATATATCTTTTCAAAGTATCTTAGTGTCGTGAATTTGTTTCTATCTACTGTCGCCCCTAGTGTTTGTTTTTGTTTACATTTGTGGATTCACGTTAGAGTTTGTACTGACCACATTCCGTGTCTTTATCTTTACTATGTGTGGAGTTATTGTCGTCATTCAGTGTAATAAAGATTTAGATGTTAACATGGTTTTTTGTTATATGACTGTTATATGAAAGTATTACACTAATTATTATCATAGCTTTTATATAGCGCTACTTTCATGCTTATAGCATGCTCAGAGCGCTTTGGTCCAATCTCATTTGTGGCCCGGTGGGGGGGGGGGGGGAGGGGGTATCTAGGAGTTGGTTTTCCGTGCTGCCTTTAGGCGCTCAGTAAACACAACTCTGCCCGAACCTCGAGCCCCTTTTCTAGGTAGCCAAGCCAAGCCAAGTTCAAGCGCACTTGGCCTCTCGACCACGCTTCCCACTAATGTCAAATAAAAATAATTAATGCAGCCCTAACATCAACCCACCCCGTCTGTCTGTTTGGTACACATTTGGTACACATTATTTCTCCCACTTCCCATCGAGCAGACATTGTGCACAATTATTCATTGTCCCTAACAAAACATGAATAAATCAAACAATTAACCAATGAAATAACGGTAATCATTTTTTTTTTTTTTTCATATAGAAAGGGGAAATAAATCTCACAGTACTGAGATATATGGCTGTAAATATGCAGTTATTCCCCTTATATATTTTTTTTAAATTATTTTTTACATATTGCTTTCTACTTTATAGTCAATGCTCCCCCCCCCCCCCACATAGCCAGAATTAGAAACACCATTATGTTAAGTTTTATTTACTGAAGTGTGTGTCTGAGTCCAAGTTTTCTGGCCACTGGCCCTGACAAGGATGTACGGCATCCGGTAAGATATGACGTCACGCAAAGGTATTGAACGGTCAGCAGTAGATAAGCTTCCCCTCCTTCATTCGTTTCACTTCAGTCACTGTCTCCGCCCCTGGGAGCACCTGGCCCAATCGATTTGCTACGACTAGTTTATGAGCTGAACATGGCATGTCTGTATTGATTATGGATCTTTCTGGTCAGTGGGAGATAACAAACTAGCGTGGGCGTAGGGCAACAACAGAACATGGCACAGGACAACAGAACATGGCATAGGACAACAGAACATGGAATAGGACAACAGAACCTGGAATAGGACAACAGAACATGGCATAGGACAACAGAACATGGAATAGGACAACAGAACCTGGAATAGGACAACAGAACATGGCATAGGACAACAGAACATGGAATAGGACAACAGAACCTGGAATAGGACAACAGAACATGGCATAGGACAACAGAACATGGCATAGGGCAACAACAGAACATGGCATAGGGCAACAGAACATGGAATAGGACAACAGAACATGGCATAGGACAACAGAACATGGCATAGGACAACAGAACATGGAATAGGACAACAGAACATGGCATAGGACAACAGAACATGGCATAGGGCAACAATAGAACATGGCATAGGGCAACAGAACATGGAATAGGACAACAGAACATGGCATAGGACAACAGAACATGGCATAGGACAACAGAACATGGAATAGGACAACAGAACATGGCATAGGACAACAGAACATGGCATAGGGCAACAATAGAACATGGCATAGGGCAACAGAACATGGAATAGGACAACAGAACATGGCATAGGACAACAGAACATGGCATAGGGCAACAACAGAACATGGCATAGGACAACAGAACATGGCATAGGACAACAGAACATGGCATAGGGCAACAATAGAACATGGCATAGGGCAACAGAACATGGCATATGGCAACAACAGAACATGGCATTGGGCAACAATAGAACATGGCATATGGCAACAACAGAACATGGCATTGGGCAACAACAGAACATGGCATTGGGCAACAACATAACATGGCATTGGGCAACACAACAGCAGAACATGAAACAAGACAATAACAGAACATGAGAGAGGACAACAGCAGAACATGGAATAGTACACAACAAAACAAGGAATAGGACACAACAGAACATGGCACAGGACAATAACAGAACATGGCATAGGACAATAACAGAACATGGCATAGGACACAACAGAACATAGAATAGGACAACAGAACATAGAAGAGGACACAACAGAACATGGCATAGGACACAACAGAACATGGCATAGGACACAACAGAACATGAGATTGCCCTAACCCATAGGGCAACAACAGAACACAGCATAGGGCAACAAAAGAACATAGCATAGGGCAACAACAGAACATGGGAGAGGACAACACAGAAAATAACACAGGGCAATACAGAACATGGCATAGGGCAACAACAGAACATAGCATAGGGCAACAGCATAACATGGGAGAGGACAACACAGAACATAGCATAGGGCAACAGCAAAACATGGGAGAGGACAACACAGAACATAGCATAAGGCAACAGCAAAACATGGGAGAGGACAACACAGAACATAGCATAAGGCAACAGCAAAACATGGGAGAGGACAACACAGAACATAGCATAGGGCAACACACAACATGGCATAAGACTACAACAGAACATGGCATTAGGACAGCAACAAAACATAGCATAGGGCAACAACAGAACATGGCATTAGGGCAACAACAGAACATGGCATTAGGGCAAGAACAGAACACGGCATTAGGGCAACACAGAACATGGCATAGGGCAACAACAGAACATGGCATTAGGGCAACAACAGAACATGGCATTAGGGCAACACAGAACATAGCATTAGGACATCAACGGAACATAGCATAGGACCTCAACAGAGCATAGATATGTTTACCAATGTTAAAAGTCTATAGTCGATCGTATACACCAAAAGCCCACTGCCCAAATAAAAGCCGTACTAGCCCCTGCTCTCAGGGAGACACCCCTGAAAAGTGTTTCTGTTTACACAGAGTATGTCTCTTCACTTACTGCGATTGCTCCACACCGGGACCACTTCCTCGTCTGATTCACGTAGTACATCAAAGAATAATGTGGGGGCGGGGCGGTACGGAAAGGGCGGGGGGGGGGGAACCACTGACTATTAGCAATCTGTTGTCACACATGTCAAGAGTGGGGGCAACTAACGAGTGTGGGGTGGAAGGTTTTCTGCCTTTTTCTTTTTTTTTTTTCAGACTTCTACTTTGAACTACCAGAAATCGGCGTTTAACGGTTGGTAGATTCACTCACTTAAATATATAGTTTCACAAGACCGTCAGATGATCACAGTTATTACCCTAATTTCTTTCGCTACAAATATGTATGGCACGAGAACAGATTTGCCCCAACCTTTATATAATAACAAAAAAAACAAATTTTGGCAATAGTTCAAAGTATTGAGAGAAGGGAAAGAACTGCGCATTCAAAATCTGAAATGGACGTGTGTAATTTTTGTTAATGAAGATATAGTTTCTAAGGATATGTTTTACATGTAAACCTTCCTTGCCCCCAAACAAAGCACAAATTATGCATCTACTTTTAAACCATTTTATAAACAAAACAAAAAAGTATTTAAAAAGATTCATTCGAGACGTATATATGCGCAAAGGCGGTTTCTTCGCTCAAGAGTTTGGGCAAGAAGAAGTAAAGGAAAGATCACTCTCTTATTTCAGCGGATAGAGTTATCCCACGAACTTTACGAGCCTTGCGTGTATCGAAGTCATACAGTATATCATGAAAATTGTATTTCCTACATGGATCACGCTCAATAGCAACAACTAACAAAAGTTTTAATCCATCTACGAGAATTGTTGAACTAAAGTAACTCTTCATTAGTTTGAGGCGCGAGAATTTTAGGAGATTTCCAGGAGCTCCTGCTAAATCGACAGGAGGCCGCGGGAAATCTGCTATAAGTTATACACTGGTTTAATTTAATAATGTATACACCTAGAATTAGCGCGGGTCCTATGAAAGTGCGGGGCCCACTGCGGACGCATAAATGCGGAGCCCACTGCGGTCACCCAAGGCCGGCCCCGCGAAATAGCGGCGTATGCTACGCCGCCGGTCGACTAGTGACGAATAATAGCGCACCCATGAGAGTGATCGTCAAGTTTGGACCGTTTATGAACAATTTGGGAAGCGTGGTCGAGAGGCTAAGAGCGCTTGAACTTGGCTTGTCTTGGCTACCTAGAAGGGGCCTCGAGGTTCGACACCCGACTCGGGCAGAGTTGTGTTTACTGAGCGCCTAAAGGCAGCACGGAAAACCAAACACTAGATACCCCCTCCCCCCCCCCACTGGTCCACAAATGAGATTAGACCAAAGCGCTCTGAGCATGCTATAAGCATGAAAGTAGCGCTATATAAAAGCTATAAATATATATATGTATATAATTTTATCCTGAACTGTTGTGTAAACCGTAAACTTGCTTTAGTGCCGTATGTGTTGTTGGCAATGTCATCTCTTCAGGACTGAATTTAAAAAAAAAGAACCTCTGTTTGTAAATTGAAACACAGTGTGTATGTTTATGCTGGGTTATATCCCCTTTCATTGGTATTATCATGAAATACTGCATTCCTCATCAATCTTCAGACTCGAAACAAGCCTTATTATTATTATTGATATTATCACGATGTTAATACACCTGCTAGATATCGTAAATGAAACACAAGCTTAAAATCTAAGGCCATATTACAAGATCTTCGGGGCTCGCAAAGACCTTCCTTCAGGAAACAGTAACAGGAAAAGACGAAGAGGCAGACAGAGAAAGCGAGGCATCTATCCAGAAGAAATGAAGAAACTAAGAGTGAATAGAATAAATGAGAAATGGATAAGCTCTCATCCGAATCAGAAGGAAGATGACGCCTATTATAAGCTATTCCGACAAGATCAACGTCAAATCTTTCCACTCAGAACCGGACACAACATACGTACCGGAAGCTCCAAATTGGAACCAGTGAAATTAGCCCATGTGGGGTGTCACCAGAGAATGCTGACCATGTCCTTCAAAATTGTGTTATTTACCAAGAGGCCCGAAGAATACACTCGCCCCAAAAACACCCCAATGGAAAGAAAAAAACTATAAGGAGAGCTCCCTGTTTTGGAAACCACTGCGCAATTTATCTCATATACAGGTCCGGTCAACTGAACGCTAAAACATAAAAAATGAGAACGAGGCAGAAGAAGCGAAAGCAAATATTACAAATAATGGGGTAGTTCCGGATCTCTTTTCAGTCACGTGGGTGTGTTGTTTACATTAATGACCTCATCGATTTCATTGTAATTTAAACATGAAAGTAGTCTAGATCTAGACATCTTTAAGTAATAAAAAGTATATTACAATAATTCATTAATTTTTATGATTATTGAGTAGGTCTACTAGATCTAGGCTAGCACTAAATGTATATCTACATCTTATCATAGGAAGATATTGTCATGTATAAGACCACAGTCACGTGACTTTTTATAACTACCTCATTAGTCGACCTAGTGCTTCAAACAGTTGCTTTGAGTTGAGCATTAGTTAGCCTAACTTCTAGATCTAACTGCTGACAACGCGCTCTGTCCTTCTTCTTCCCCAACCTTGTTTATGTTTTTTTTTTATTTCCCATCATGCCCAGCAGCAGACGATAGGATGACACAGGCGATATCCAGGAGGGGGAGGCTACCCCGGAAACCTGATCTCAATCCCGCCTTACACGCCAGTCCGGCGACAGTCCGGTAGCAGTTATTGATTGTGCTCATTAAGATTCAGTCAACTGAGTCTACTTCTGGAGCGAGGATCTATTTTTAGCATCTTCACGTCCCGGGAAAGGGGTGGGGGGGTGGGGCGGGGGCGACGAAGAAACTCGTTAGTCGCCGGAGGAAAAAAAAAAAGCCACAAACAGAAAATATTTTTCTGCTGACCTCAGATCCCCACAATCTCAACTGGGTTGTATAGGTGTGTACTGAATGGTACGATAGATTTAGGAGACGCGAACAATCATTATATTATCTAATTACTAATATTTTATTCTTCTAAATGGACTCAACGCTTTAAGTGGGGCCACGTTTCTCCCTCAAAAGCTAGCTACGGTCAGCGGGCTTTTTCAGTGCACGGACCAAAGGTTTGGAACTCACTCCCCATAGATCTCAGACAGACAACATGCTACACTACATTCAAGAAGAACATTAAGACCTATCTGTTTTAAACTTTTTTAGATTAGTTTGTCATTTTAGCTCTCGTGTTTTTGTTTGTAATGTTACTACAGCGCCTTGAGCCTACATTTTGTTTGTTAACAGCGCTTTATAAATAAAAAAAAAAAATAATTATTATTATTATATGTATAAATTATATAGTCCTACAAGGCTTTCAATAAAAAGAGACGCGGTTTTTCCCCTCTGTTTGTTACCAAAAAAAAAAAACCCAACATAAATAAATATAACTATAGCACTTAAAAGAATGTTTTCCTAGGTAATAGTGTATACATGTGTACTGATATACGAACTCAATGTCAAGGCTATGATTTAACCTCTTGAAATATTTATTTGTTTTGTGCTTGTTTTTTTTTTTTTTTAATTCTGTTGCAAGACGGAGAGGTTTGTGGAATGTGAGTGTGTGTGTTTCTATGGTGACGGTGGGAAGAGGTCAGCGATTGGTATTTTCAAATACAAAACAAAATTTTATAAAATACTCAGAAAGACACAAAGATAAAGGCACATTCCTCGTCCCATATGCTAGGACAAATTTGTACAAATACTCCTTCTTCCCTAGTGCTATTAGAGCATGGAATGGGCTGCCTGAGCTAGCCAGGAAAACCAGTGACTTGGCAGAATTTAAGTCATTGGTTAATATGCATGACTAAATGCATGACGCGTAGGACGTAATCATCTTTTTTTTTTTGAAGTAACGTCTGTATTATATAAGATAAGATAAGAATGATGCAACATAGAAAGCATTTTCGTCACTTGGTCTTAGGAGACGACTACAGAACGTGAGAATGAAAGGTTGTGTTATTGTTGTGATTTTTTGTTAAAAAATGTTATTACTAAAATCTATAACATTTATTTGGTCTCATATCAACTTAAATAAAGTTGCACGTCGAATGTCAAATTCAGGGGCCCCCGAAGAGGTCAAGCCTCCTTCGGGCCCCGCCCCCTCAAAAATGGCAAATTCCTAGCTACGTCACTTAACCAAAGTCAAAGTTCTACAATCGACTAATTGATCATTGACTTACCGGGATAATCCGCTGTTTCGTCGTCTGGTGTCGTTTGGGCACTCACGGCAAACGGGAAAATCCACAAAGTCAGGTAAATCCAGGATAAAACGTGAGTATACCTACACACGAACTGTGGTAAAAATAGAAATCGGGAATTCATGTTGCCCGAGGGTCTGTGCCCGAGCGTGAGACACTGGTCTTGAATTTCAAAAACACTTTCTGTGCGGTGTCTCGGGCGGTGCCATCTGGCGCTGTCCGCCACAGTGGGGTGAATCATAGGTCTAGCACTTTCGTCATCGATGTGAATATGATGACCAGCTCTTAGAAGGGGTCAAAGGTCATTCAAGACAGCATAAGAAGGCTGACATTGATCTGCTATCCACAACGGTTCTAGCACAGTCTGGGGGGAAAAAATGCAACATTTTCATTTTTTTTTCAGTTTAAATTTGATACTATTTCCCCCCCACACACACACCCTTTCTCTCTCTCTCTCTTTCTCTCCCTCTCTCTCTCATATAAAATACAGGGCTTCCTTCAAAAGAGAAGATAGTTACGACCAACGCGTATTATTGTGTTAATCTAGTCATTATTATTATTATTATAGCTTTTATATAGCGCTACTTTCATGCTTATAGCATGCTCAGAGCGCTTTTGGTCCAATCTCATTTGTCATGCATGTTAATTAGAGACCCTGGCTGATTCAGACAACCCCTTCCATGCTCTAATGGCACTAGGGAAGAAGGAGCTCTTGTCCAAATGGTCCTAAAATATGGAATAAGAAATGTGCCTTTAACTTTGTCTTTCTGAGTGTTTTAGTATTTTATTAGGTTTTGAGTTTTTCGTATTTCTTAGTTATATATGGTTCAGTGTTTTATGTACTATGGCTATTTAGTGTTCTGTCCTGAAGTGTCTCTAAATTTAGTGATTTTACTAATGGCGTTACTCTAGTCAAATGTGACTATGACGTGCTATCTCTGGGAGAATGGCTTTATACGTTTAAGCACGAAAATAGGGATTAAAGCTGTTTCAGAAGCGTTTCGATACTTTTCTGAAATCGATTACACCAATATCGTTTTTTTTAAGAATATTTTTTTTGTTACATTTACTTTTTGAGAAGCGGTACCCCGCTCCCGCTCCGCCCATCACCTGTTTAAAGAGTATTAGATCTGATATGACATCATCAAATAATGTGTAGCATAGTAGTCTCGAACCCCTTGCTCCATTAATGATGACAAAATTTAGATCGCCAGGAAAAAAAGTATGAGAACACCCAAGATACACAATTTTTTTTTTTACTTATAATAACATAATTTGCGCAATTGATCTATCTATCTATCTATCTATCTATCTATCTATCTATCTATCTATCTATCTATCTATCTATCTATCTATCTATCTATCTCTCTCTATCTATCTATCTATCTATCTATCTATCTATCTATCTATCTATCTATCTATCTATCTATCTGTCTGTCTGTCTGTCTGTCTGTCTGTCTGCCTATCTATCTATAAAAAAGTGCAATAGCACTTGTTCACACGATATCATCACAAGGTCCAGACTGAACACCCTGCCACATACATTTTGTTGGGGAATAATTCAATGAAGCCACAGAGGCCCGGTTCTATTGGACTCGACAACTGTTCTTAAAACTCCTGCTGCCAACCTTACTTATGGCCCCATCAATAGTCCCTCCCAGTCATTTCTCCAAAGGAAGAATACGACCCTCTGTGATGGTGGAAACGTTGGTTGTCAGGACTTGGCCAGTCGGTGGTCCCATGAATAACCGCTGTTTGTAACGCGAAAACAAAAATACAAACATTTTGAGCGGTATCTGATATGTCAGTAAACTCGTCAGCGGGAAACAAAAATCGAAACCTAGTTTGTCTGTTAGTTTTGAATAGAGATTTTTACCCCTATCTTTCACACGCCTTATAGCAGCGGTTCTCAACCTTTTATGCTCGGCGACCCTTTTTTACAATCCACCAGTCTGCCGCGACCCCCCCCCCCCACACACACATACAGCAATAGAAGAGTAGACAATTTTCGATGGTCTTAGGCGACCCCTGGCAAATCGTCATTCGACCCCCCAAGGGGGGTTGCGACCCACAGGTTGAGATCCCCTGCCTTCACGAGGAAGGTTGACAAATTCAACAGCATTCCTCTTTTCAGGACTCCTTTCTTCCATCATTGCTAGCAAGCACTTCTATGTATTCGCGGTCGGGAAAAGTCGGGAAATGGTTTCATGTCTCCAATGTAAGCGACTCAGTACCTAGCCTTACAGCCCACTCATTTTCTTGTCTCTTTTCCGTCAATATTCTCCTCAATCCTCCACTCTGGGTGTTCTCTAATAATCGCGTCACCATCCAATAATGTCGTCTTATTTAGTTACGTGTTTTGGTTTCATAAAGCTGTTTACATGCTGTATTCTATTCAAAGAGCCACTCTTTTTTTAAAAAACAAATATGTTATTTTGTTGGCTTATCAGTACCGTATGTTATTTTGTTGGCTTATCAGTACCGTATGTTATTTGTTGGATTATCAGTACCGTATGTTATTTGTTGGATTATCAGTACCGTATGTTATTTTGTTGGCTTATCAGTACCGTATGTTATTTGTTGGCTTATCAGTACCGTATGTTATTTTGTTGGCTTATCAGTACCGTATGTTATTTTGTTGGCTTATCAGTACCGTATGTTATTTTGTTGGCTTATCAGTACCGTATGTTATTTTGTTGGCTTATCAGTACCGTATGTTATTTGTTGGCTTATCAGTACCGTATGTTATTTGTTGGCTTATCAGTACCGTATGTTATTTGTTGGCTTATCAGTACCGTATGTTATTTGTTGAATTATCAGTAACGCATGTTATTTGTTGGCTTATCGGTACCGTATGTTAATTGTTGGCTTATCAGTACCGTATGTTATTTGTTGGCTTATCAGTACCGTATGTTATTTGTTGGATTATCAGTAAAGTATTTTATTTGTTGGCTTATCAGTACCGTATGTTAATTGTTGGCTTATCAGTACCGTATGTTATTTGTTGGCTTATCAGTACCGTATGTTACTTTGTTGGCTTATCAGTACCGTATGTTATTTTGTTGGCTTATCAGTACCGTATGTTATTTTGTTGGCTTATCAGTACCGTATGTTATTTTGTTGGCTTATCAGTACCGTATGTTATTTGTTGGCTTATCAGTACTGTATGTTATTTTGTTGGCTTATCAGTACCGTATGTTATTTGTTGGCTTATCAGTACCGTATGTTATTTTATTGGCTTATCAGTACCGTATGTTATTTGTTGGCTTATCAGTACCGTATGTTAATTGTTGGCTTATCAGTACCCTATGTTAATTGTTGGCTTATCAGTACCCTATGTTAATTGTTGGCTTATCAGTACCGTATGTTATTTGTTGGCTTATTAGTACCGTATGTTAATTGTTGGCTTATCAGTACCGTATGTTATTTGTTGGCTTATCAGTACCGTATGTTATTTTTTTGGCTTATCAGTACCGTATGTTATTTTGTTGGCTTATCAGTACCGTATGTTATTTGTTGGCTTATCAGTACCCTATGTTAATTGTTGGCTTATCAGTACCGTATGTTATTTGTTGGCTTATTAGTACCGTATGTTAATTGTTGGCTTATCAGTACCGTATGTTATTTTGTTGGCTTATCAGTACCGTATGTTATTTGTTGGCTTATCAGTACCGTATGTTATTTTGTTGGCTTATCAGTACCGTATGTTATTTTATTGGCTTATCAGTACCGTATGTTATTTGTTGGCTTATCAGTACCGTATGTTATTTGTTGGCTTATCAGTACCGTATGTTATTTTGTTGGCTTATCAGTACCGTATGTTATTTGTTGGCTTATCAGTACCGTATGTTATTTTGTTGGCTTATCAGTACCGTATGTTATTTTGTTGGCTTATCAGTACCGTATGTTATTTGTTGGCTTATCAGTACCGTATGTTATTTGTTGGCTTATCAGTACCGTATGTTATTTGTTGGATTATCAGTAACGTATGTTATTTGTTGGCTTATCAGTACCGTATGTTAATTGTTGGCTTATCAGTACCGTATGTTATTTGTTGGCTTATCAGTACCGTATGTTATTTTGTTGGCTTATCAGTACCGTATGTTATTTTGTTGGCTTATCAGTACCGTATGTTATTTTGTTGGCTTATCAGTACCGTATGTTATTTTGTTGGCTTATCAGTACCGTATGTTATTTGTTGGCTTATCAGTACCGTATGTTATTTTGTTGGCTTATCAGTACCGTATGTTATTTGTTGGCTTATCAGTACCGTATGTTATTTTATTGGCTTATCAGTACCGTATGTTATTTGTTGGCTTATCAGTACCGTATGTTAATTGTTGGCTTATCAGTACCCTATGTTAATTGTTGGCTTATCAGTACCCTATGTTAATTGTTGGCTTATCAGTACTGTATGTTATTTGTTGGCTTATTAGTACCGTATGTTAATTGTTGGCTTATCAGTACCGTATGTTATTTGTTGGATTATCAGTACCGTATGTTATTTTTTTGGCTTATCAGTACCGTATGTTATTTTGTTGGCTTATCAGTACCGTTTGTTATTTTGTTGGCTTATCAGTACCGTATGTTATTTTGTTGGCTTATCAGTACCGTATGTTATTTGTTGGCTTATCAGTACCCTATGTTAATTGTTGGCTTATCAGTACCGTATGTTATTTGTTGGCTTATTAGTACCGTATGTTAATTGTTGGCTTATCAGTACCGTATGTTATTTTGTTGGCTTATCAGTACCGTATGTTATTTGTTGGCTTATCAGTACCGTATGTTATTTTGTTGGCTTATCAGTACCGTATGTTATTTTGTTGGCTTATCAGTACCGTATGTTATTTGTTGGCTTATCAGTACCGTATGTTATTTGTTGGCTTATCAGTACCGTATGTTATTTTGTTGGCTTATCAGTACCGTATGTTATTTGTTGGCTTATCAGTACCGTATGTTATTTTGTTGGCTTATCAGTACCGTATGTTATTTTGTTGGCTTATCAGTACCGTATGTTATTTGTTGGCTTATCAGTACCGTATGTTATTTTATGGCTTATCAGTACCGTATGTTATTTGTTGGCTTATCAGTACCGTATGTTATTTGTTGGCTTATCAGTACCATATGTTATTGGTTGGCTTATCAGTACCGTATGCTATTTGTTGGCTTACAGTACCGTATGTTATTTGTTGGCGTATCAGTACCGTATGTTATTTTGTTGGCTTATCAGTACCGTATGTTATTTTATTGGCTTATCAGTACCGTATGTTATTTTGTTGGCTTATCAGTACCGTATGTTATTTGTTGGCTTATCATTACCGTATGTTATTTGTTGGCTTATCAGTACCGTATGTTATTTTGTTGGCTTATCAGTACCGTATGTTATTGGTTGGCTTATCAGTACCGTATGTTATTTGTTGGCTTTTCAGTACCATATGTTATTGGTTGGCTTATCAGTACCGTATGCTATTTGTTGGCTTACAGTACCGTATGTTATTTGTTTGCGTATCAGTACCGTATGTTATTTTGTTGGCTTATCAGTACCGTATGTTATTTTATTGGCTTATCAGTACCATATGTTATTTTGTTGGCTTATCAGTACCGTATGTTATTTGTTGGCTTATCAGTACCGTATGTTATTTCTTGGCTTATCAGTACCGTATGTTATTTGTTGGCGTATCAGTACCGTATGTTATTTTGTTGGCTTATCAGTACCGTATGTTATTTGTTGGCTTATCAGTACCATATGTTATTTTGTTGGCTTATCAGTATCGTATGCTATTTGTTGGCTTACAGTACCATATGTTATTTGTTGGCTTATCAGTACCATATGTTATTTTGTTGGCTTATCAGAACCATATGTTATTTTGTTGGCTTATCAGTACCGTATGCTATTTGTTGGCTTACAGTACCATATGTTATTTGTTGGCTTATTAGTACCGTATGTTATTTGTTGGCTTATCAGTACCGTATGTTATTTTGTTGGCTTATCAGTACCGTATGTTATTTGTTGGCTTATCAGTACCGTATGTTATTTTGTTGGCTTATCAGTACCGTATGTTATTTATTGGCTTATCAGTACCGATCCATTTACTCTTAACGTAGGAAACTTTATTTTTGAGGAGAGGAGATTTTCTACACTTTGCGTCGACGTTTCGGGCCGAATGTGGCCCGCGGTCCGTATTTTGGGCATCACTGGACTGGACAATAAAACTAAAGCCAAGAAATAACTAGGGGACTTTCTGGCTGAGGCAAAGAGCTTGACCTCCGAACCGAGGGGTTTCGGAGTATCGGGTTCGAATCCTCTGCCTTCTAGATCACAAGGTCTGAAAAGGGGGAATTAAGCGATAATTACATTACATCCCATCAACATTTGGGGGAGACACTTCAACCCACATTTAGATGCATGTGGATCAAATCAGGTTCTGTTCCCGATAACAAAGTTTTGAATACAACAATGTTCTATAAGGATTACATGGAATTAACAATCTCCTGAACAAAACTGTGTGCAGTAGTGACATGTGTTCCGATAATAATTGTTTGTTAGGATATCTCAGGGAACGCACAAAAAAAAAAAAAAAAAAGCAGAACACGTGTGTAATCAGCTTAAAGTCAATTCTAAGAGGCGGCCTTAGGAGCTGGCGAGTCCCTCGCCCCCGAGAAAAAGAGAATTTTGTGGTCACTGTCTGCCCATCGTTCTGGTGTACAAATATATATGGCCCGATATGACACTCGCCCAGGGCCCCGCTAGGGCGTTTGGAGGCCCGTGTAACAACACGAGACATTCAGGGAACACGGAACATTCTGGAAACATGGGACATTAAGGGAACATGTGTTACTGTACAAATGTACAAATATATATGGCCCGGTATGACACTCGCCCAGGGCCCCGCTAGGGCGTTTGGAGGCCCGTGTAACAACACGAGACATTCAGGGAACACGGAACATTCTGGAAACATGGGACATTAAGGGAACATGTGTTACTGTACAAATATATATGGCCCGATATGACACTCGCCCAGGGCCCCGCTATGACGTTTGGAGGCCTTTCTAACAACGCAAAACATTCAGGGAACATGGAACATTCTGGAAACATGGGACATTAAGGGAACATGTGTTACTGTACAAATATATATGGCCCGATATGACACTCGCCCAGGGCCCCGCTAGGGCGTTTGGAGGCCCTTCTAACAACGCGAGACATTCAGGGAACATGCGACATTCCGGAAAATGGGACATTAAGGGAACATGAGACATGCTGGTAAAATGAGATTCCCTGGGAACAAGAGAATTCTGGGAACATGGATGTGCTTATGTAGAAGTGAAAGAGAGTACCTAGCTTTCAAGATTGAGATTATCCTTTTGTTGATATCAGTTTATACACACTAAGAACATTGTTTCCTAACTGTTAATGGGCCTCATTCACCAATCGTAAATAAACACATTTAGCCACGTCATAATATTGATAAAACAATGAAAAATACGTATCACGTGGCAGCCACTATGGATTACATAATTTGTATAGAAGATATATAGAATCGCGTGACTAAATGTTGTTTGTTTACGATTGGTGAATGAGGTCCATTAAGTTTAACAAGGCTTATATCTAACCCACTCTGTCTTTAAGGTAAAAATAGGAAGTCGCCGCTTTAAAGTTTGTAGCTAACAATGGAGAACTACAAGAATTGCATGACTGATCCAAACAGATTGATACAACTACGCTTAGTACAAGCTTAATTTTTGTATAAAATATTTTATTTCTTATTATTCTTGTCATAGACCGTGAATGGGTATGTCATTCAAACAGCTTATATTCGCTGCATATTTGATAACAGGTGTCGGTACCTAGGCTGTGGTCAACGTGACCTGTAAAATGCGTCGGCGTCATATGGACCTCATTCACCAATCGTAAACAAACAACATAAGTCACGTGATCTTATTGATAAAACAACGAAAAAAAAAACTGTCACGTGACAACCATCATGAATTAAACATGAGATCGTAAATTATATAGAAGAGATAGAGCACCACGTGCTAAATGTTGTTTGTTTACGATTGGTGAATGAGGTCCATTCCCTGTGTCTGCAATGGGAGCTATTTGTTTGCTTCGCTGTCCAGGCTTTGGTGCCTTGTTTGTTGACATGATGATAGAAGGTTCGCTATAAGCAAGGCTAATCACTGTATAATACAATGATGGCGAGATTGGAGATGAGTAATTCGATATCATCTAAGCATAACATTTGATGGCAATGCCTCCGATTCTGGAAGGATGAGTGTGGCGATTCGCATGACTAGGTAAACCCAGTTGTGACCTGCATATTTTCCACATGCCTGACTTTTTGGACTTTTATGACATAAAAAGCGAGTCGACTGAGGTCTTATTGGAGCTGCAAACATCTCAGAACAGGTGAATCTGTGTTTCAATATCCTAACAGGGAAAGTAACCCATCAAAAATGGGCCTTAACACCACGACTGATAAATGAAATGTCAGTTCTTTAGTACTTACCACGCGGAAGTACTCACCACGCGGAAGTACTAACCACGCGGAAGTACTCACGTCTCCACAGTACATCCTCTCATGGGAAGGGTTGATATTAAAAGAGAAGATAGTCGATATTTAAGACAGAAGATTGTCGATATTGAAAGAGAAGATAAGTCGATATTAAAAGAGAAGATAAGTCGATATTAAAAGAGAAGATAAGTCGATATTACAAGAGAAGATAAAGTCGATATTACAAGAGAAGATAAGTCGATATTACAAGAGAAGATAAGTCGATATTAAAAGAGAAGATAAGTCGATATTACAAGAGAAGATAAGTCGATATTAAAAGAGAAGATAAGTCGATATTACAAGAGAAGATAAAGTCGATATTAAAAGAGAAGATAAAGTCGATATTACAAGAGAAGATAAAGTCGATATTACAAGAGAAGATAAAGTCGATATTAAAAGAGAAGATAAGGCGATATTAAAAGAGAAGATAGTCGACATCAAAAGAGAAGATATTTGATATTAAAAGAGAAGATAAGTCGATATTAAAAGAGAAGATAGTCGACATTAAAAGAGAAGATAAAGTCGACATTAAAAGAGAAGATAGTCGATATTAAAAGAGAAGATAAAAAAGTCGATATTGAAAGAGAAGATAAAGTAGATATTAAAAGATAAGTCGATCAAGCCAGATGTATTTGTTTACATACAAACAACTTTACCCCCCCCCCACTCCGAAAAAAAAAATGGCCTCCATGCTGAAAATCAAAACGACCGCTGCTTTACTCTAACAGCTTCCAAAAGCTCTTTAGACACTATTTATAGACTGCATCTATTTGTTACCTCCCTTCAGCCCACATCACTCCCTGCCAGCGTCCCCCACCCACACATCCACGAAAAGAACTAATCACATTCGATTGGACTACACTGCCCTATAGAATCCTTTACTTTAGAGAACAGGCAAAACAATCTTATCTTTTTTTATTATTATTATTTTTTTAAGAGTGAAGCGTAAGGGGGTCAAGAGAGGTCAAGGTCAGGATTCCATTGTTTACATGCTACGTAACTTTATCTCCAGAGGGAATTCCCGATCGTGTGCCCGTGTAAGATTAACAACTGCGTGCCCTACTTTTATGGGCTGTGTTCACTGATCTAAACTTACTCAGCTGGAGAGTGTCGTAGTGATTCCAGGAGGGGCGTAGGTAGAAAAAATGAATACTATGAAAGTCCATACTACCGAACACTAACTTAATTGCACCTAGTACTCACTAAAAGCGTGAATCTTATAAGATAAGATAAGAATGGTCTATTTCAATGAAAACGAAATGAAAATATGTTTGAAGGGGTCCTAGATTGTTAACGCTATATGCCTTCCTTTTTATTCCCCCTGCGTTGATCCATCCATGGATATGAAACACGAGACAGGCGCAAAAATGAACCAAGAACAATCTCTGTTGTTATTACCTCCCCTTGACATGCACTCAATTATATTTAGCATCCAGGCTGCCATTCTCAAGTCAGTGTTTCAATTGTGTCTCGTACTCAATCAATGAATGTATTTACCATGACTTACGATGCAGACAGACAGACAACTGATTCAAAGACAGACTATTGGTTCACAGACAGACAACTGATTCAAAGACGTATTATTGGTTCACAGACAGACAACTGATTCAAAGACAGACTGTTGGTTCACAGACAGACAACTGATTCAAAGACAGAATATTGGTTCACAGACAGACCAACTGATTCAAAGACAGACTATTGGTTCACAGACAGACCAACTGATTCAAAGACAGACTATTGGTTCACAGACAGACAACTGATTCTCATACAGACTGTTGGTTCACAGACAGACAACTGATTCACATACAGACTGTTGGTTCACAGACAGACTACTGGTTCACAGACAGACTACTGATTCACAGACAGACAACTGATTCAAAGACAATTCCGTCCCTACAAACGGTTAACCAATCACAAAGCCAGGAGAAAAAGTAATTGGATGATAAACACATTTAAAAAAAAAAGTTGTAACATCTAATGCTAGTCCCTGGTACATTCAATGCAAATTAAACAAGCGATCAGATTATTAACCATATCTGCTACTATCCTGTGAACCGATAATTGGTTAGACAGATGTTGTGGGAGACTATTCATGGTGAAACAGTTGTCTGTGAACCCACTGGCTGGTGAACCATCTGTCGTGGAACCAATTTGTTAAAGCCTCGTAGAGTGATTAAATTGATGACACTGCTCGGAGTGTCACATGCCTTACAGGTAGAAACATTAATGATATCTGTGGTAGTGATACACTTTTGTTACAAAGCGTATACAAACGTACTCTGTCTGTCTGGTAAAAAGTTTGTACAAATTATTTTTCCCACACCCAATCTCAAGTTAAATTTTCCACAATTATTTATTGCACCTGAAAAAAAACAACAAAAAAACAACGATAATTAATAAAAAAAAAAGAAATTACTTAATTAACTATTGGTATCGAACAAGAGAAAGAAATTGTACTTGACAGATGTGGTGGTGTAAGTTGAATTAGTCCCCTTGAGGAGGCTTGACCTCTCGAGCTCGAATTCAGGTCGCACATTTTTATTTTACAACGCATCTAAAACCCAATCACGGTAACATTGGAGGATGCTCCTACCTCCCCCCCCCCACAATTTTTTTTTCTCTACTGGTCGAAACAAGTGACAGGATCAAAGCGCATTGAGAAAACCTTAAAAGCATGGAATTTTGCGCCAGACAAAAGCAATTGGTACAAAATATTTCTAAACGCACAGATTTGTTGTTGTTGGTCTAGATCAGTGGTTCTCAAACTTTTTTTTTTACTCGGCGACCCCCCCCTAACACGATTCCCCACTAATTACCAATGGAAAAATAAGTCTACCTTCGTACATTAATGTTACACTCGCTAAAGGTGCTCTCTGCATCCTCTGGCAATATGTCAGTGTGCTTAATTGATATGTGTCCCCCACTTTTTTTTTGTTTTAACTCTTTCTCGCCGAACTGACGATACCAGCGTTGATTCCACCAGAATGTGGTAAAAATATTTCTAAACGCACAGATTTGTTGTTGTTGGTCTAGATCAGTGGTTCTCAACCTTTTTTTTTTTACTCGGCGACCCCCCTAACACGATTCCCCACTAATTACCAATGGAAAAATAAGTCTACCTTCATACATTAATGTTACACTCGCTAAAGGTGCTCTCTGTATCCTCTGGCAATATGTCAGTGTGCTTAATTGATATGTGTCCCCCACTTTTTTTTTGTTTTAACTCTTTCTCTCCGAACTGACGATACCAGCGTTGATTCCACCAGAATGTGGTAAAAATATTTCTAAAGCACAGATTTGTTGTTGTTGGTCTAGATCAGTGGTTCTCAAACTTTTTTTTTTACTCGGCGACCCCCCTAACACGATTCCCCACTAATTAGCAATGGAAAAATAAGTCTACCTTGGTACATTAATGTTACACTCGCTAAAGGTGCTCTCTGTATCCTCTGGCAATATGTCAGTGTGCTTAATTGATATGTGTCCCCCACTTTTGTTTTTTGTTTTATTAATTTGACACTTCAGATCATTTCAATGATTGTGATTGTAATTACGCAAGACTGCTTAATGTCCCTTTATTTTATTTATTTAAATGTCAATGTAAACCATCTATTGTACAAACGTGTTTGTTACGTTTCACCTTAAAAACGAAAAAAAAACACACAAAAAAAAACTTCCAATGAAAAATTCCGAAAACCCAAAATTTCCAAGTAAGTATTTAAAAAAAAATGTTTTCCTTGTTTTAACTCTTTCTCTCCGAACTGACGATACCAGCGTTGATTCCACCAGAATGTGGTAAATAATTACGGAGAGAAAGAGTTAAATTACCACTAGAGCTGAGGTTAGGTGTCTCGAAGTCTAGTGATGGGAAAACGTTTTTGAGTAGGCCTACACCAAAACTAATAGAAAACAAGGTTACAAAGTCAATTTGTGTGGAAACACAAACTCCAAATCGGCCCCCCGAAGTGGTCCACCCATGCAGGTAAAAAGGCATGTTTCAATATTTTCAGAAAGAATATCAGAATGAGATTCTGTCAAAGGCAAATGACAGAGAAGAATGGAGAAAGAATGTTGACAGATCATGTGTGGTGCCCCAACGGTCCAGCAGACCATGGGATAGGTGAATATGAATGTGAAGTTAGATGAGAACATGACCTAATTGATGTGTTAAAATGATTATCTAGTTCAGGGGTTCTCAACATGTGGGTCGCGACCCCCTTGGGGGTCGATTGACGATTTGCCAGGGGTCGCCTAAGACCATCGAAAATATGGATTGTTACTGTCTACTCTTCTATTTCTGTATGTGTGTTTGGGGGGTGGGGGTGGGGGCGGTTGCGCCAGAGTAGGGGATTGTAAAAAGGGGTCGCCGAGCTTAAAAGGTTGAGAACCGCTGATCTAGTTGGTGTAATTGTTTTGTAAAGGGCCAATCTCTTATTCAAAGCCTCAAAGGAAAAAAAAAACATTTCTGTAAAAAATAAATAGTCAAGTGTTCCATAGCCGCAGTACAGCCCTGCAGTTCACGCGATGATATGAAAAACTACTTATTAATTGTTGTTTTAAATTATGTTTCACTTATATGCATACTAAATAGATTTTTTTGTCTTTAAAAATTTTCCCCTTTTGGGGGCCTCTAACCCCCCCCCCTCAGAAACCTGGTCCTGTGTTGGATCAAAATGAAATGAATGTGATGTTTAAAGATTCGAGTGTTGTTATGGCTTGTTTGTGTGCGTTTCTATGACAACGGTGAGTGAAGCTAGCTATTGGTTGGTAGCTTGCGAACGCCGGTATGGACAGTATCATATGGCTTGTTTTCGAGTCCAAAGATTAATGAGGAAAGCAGTATTTCCCGTGGCTACGCAGCCCCAGCTGTGACCTACATATTTTGCCACAACTAGCGCATAACCATTGTCCGCCGGTGGTCGATTTAGATTTTCTTTTCGCCGTCTACCTCTGTCCGCGGGCATTTTTTTTTAAACCAAAAAAAAAATGGGCAGTATAGAGGGACAGTATAGGCGGTTACGCTGGGCAGGGCACGTATCCCGTATGGGGGACGAACGTATGCCAAAGGCAGTCTTTTTTTTTGGTGAACTGAAATGTGGTCGAAGTTACAGAATTCCCCCCCCCCCCTCCCCGGAAACGCTATAACTGACATAGAAGAGAGCACCTGGTTTCTAGCGGTTTCAGAGCGAGACAACTGGAGGTCACTTACCAAGGAAACACTGCCTTCCTCATTAACCTCAGGACTCGAAGACAAGTCTTTTTATTATGCAGTGTGAATGATGCAAGATAAGCGGGACTCTCGTAAGCTATCTCGGGTATGCCAGACAAGTCCAGAACGCCAGAGTAAAAAGACGCGATTTTGTAGTGAGCTAGATTTTGTTCTAAATACCATTTTTTTTATTATTGCTAAAGTCTACCACATTTATTTCATTTAATCTGAAGTTAAATTGGTTTATATTGTAATAAACGCTATACTCTACAGTTCAAAGGAAGAAGTTAATTTAAGTTTTACTAGTTAAAATATAACACGCATTCAGCGTTTTAGTTGCCTACCAGCGGTTTGGTGCTACTAGTCAAAGACCGTCAACAAGTGTTCTGAAAGTAGTTCGTCATAATTTGGTGAAAATTGGAACCTATTTATTGTTAGGAGTGAAGTGAACTGAAATATTCATTGTTAGGAGTGAAGTGAACTGAAATATTCATCCGCCAATCTATTTCTGGCAAAGATTTTTCTTAACTCTCATTGTTGAAAAACATAAGCTGCTCAAAAATGATACCCGGATGCACACAACTGCACACATTTTATTAGAATGGGATATTACATTTGGGAAATCTGGCATTCTGACAGGACCCTATTGAGCTCTTCATTTTGGAAGATTAAGAAATAATTTATTGAGCGCAAGTTAAGTTTGAAGTTTGTCTAGTTTCATTGTTAGTGTCCATATTGATAGACATAGTAGACTTCCACGTCCATTCATCTTTGAAAACAAGACATTCTGAATCAGCTCGATGACATTCTGAATCAACTCGACGACATTCTGAATCAACTCGACGACATTCTGAATCAACTCGGCGACATTCTGAATCAACTCGACCACATTCTGAATCAACTCGACCACATTCTGAATCAACTCGGCGACATTCTGAATCAACTCGACATTCTGAATCAACTCGACATTCTGAATCAACTCGACGACATTCTGAATCAACTCGACGACATTCTGAATCAACTCGACGACATTCTGAATCAACTCGACATTCTGAATCAACTCGACATTCTGAATCAACTCGACGACATTCTGAATCAACTCGACATTCTGAATCAACTCGACGACATTCTGAATCAACTCGACATTCTGAATCAACTCGACATTCTGAATCAACTCGACATTCTGAATCAACTCGACGACATTCTGAATCAACTCGACGACATTCTAAATCAACTCGACGACATTCTGAATCAACTTGATGGCATTCTGAATCAACTCGACGACATTCTGAATCAACTCGACGACATTCTGAATCAATTCGACGACATTCTGAATCAACTCGACGACATTCTGAATCAACTCGACGACATTCTGAATCAACTCAACATTTACCAGTTGAAAATATTTTGCAAACATAGTTAAGTTCCCTTTTCAGACTTAGCGGTCTATGGGGCAGATGATGAAAAGGTCATCTGTTTCTGCGGACCATGGTTAACGAGGGTATCATGTGGCCAGCACAACGACCAACCGAGTTTACTTTTCCCAAAACTATTGTCAGGTACCCATTAACTCTTTCTCTCCGCAATTATTTACCATATTCTGGTGGAATCAACGCGGGTATCGTCAGTTAGGAGAGAAGGAGTTAAAGCTGGGCGGACTCAGAGGTGCCCAAAAAAAAAAAACAAATTTAAAAGCCCAGTCTTCACCAGGATTCAAACCCGGGACCTCCGGCTCGAAAGCAAAGTGCTCTACTGCTCAGCCACCTCGCCTCCATTATGCAAAGGCTCGCAGTGACATAAAGAAAGAAATAATAAAAAAAAACACTGTCACTAATTAGCTTAAAACTTTCGCGTAAGCAATGAATCATATAAAAACTAAAAGCCGGGTTTTTAAACTCGTATTACACAAGGTAGAACTAGTACCTTGTGTGTGAAATTTATTTAGTTTGTATTATTCTAACGATACATAAGGCGGGGGATGGATTAGACATTTCAAAGGGTCGGAATTGGACTATCACTTGCTTTAGGCCAAAAGAATCTTCATCGGCCTGAATGAAAAAAAAAAAAAAAAAAAAGAATCTTTCAGTCCGAAAGAGATCCAAGCAGATGCACATCTATTTTTTTTTTCTTCTGCCGTTTTCTCTATGACATTCGGTATTAGAGGCGAGGTCGAAGGTCGAGCACTCAGAGGAGAAACTCTCATTTTCCTTCTATGTTCTGCGACTCAAAAGATTTCGTTGCAATACAATAGTATTCGTGATATTTCGTTCCGAAGCAATTCGCGTTTTCTGTTAAGATTCTTACTTTATATTACAGGGTACTTTGAATTTAGCACATATTCGATCAATATCGCTACTAGCTATTGACTTTACGATCAACTTCGATCTAATCATTTTTAAGAAAACTTTCAATATGTGTGCAAGCCACACCCCGCCCTCAGTGACTCCATCTATAGATTGGGGGGGGGGGTTGACAGCACACACACACACACCACCTAGTCATACTCTACAAAGTAACGTCACGATTTAGCGTCAAACTCTTTACACAGCCGTGACCTGTTGACCTTTCATTCACCCGCATGTCTATGTACTGTGAACTACCCCACCTTTCCCACACACAAAGAACCGAATAAAAACGTGTAGAGAGATGTGTTTGAAAAGCTATCTCCAGGTTCAGATTGAATTCGGAAATTTTGTCAGTCTGGCCAATAGTTTATATACACTTTATTTCTCCTACACCCAATCTCGGATCAAGCTGAAATTGTGCACAATTATTTCTTTTACCTGACAATACAAGAATCAATAATAATAATAATAATAACAAAACAACAACTAACCAATTAGTCAATTAACTATTGGTAATAAATTACTTTGTTTGTACAGGACTGAAGTGGTGTTATAAGCCGAATTAGTCCCCTTAAAAAGAGAAAAAAACACTACTTGACTGAAGTGGTTGCTGAATTAGTCTCCTCAGATTGTCGTGTGAGGCTCATTACAAACGGACCCCATTCACCAATCGTAAACAAACGACATTTAGCCACGTGATTCTATATATCTTCTATACAAATTACACAATACACACAGGCTATCACGTGACCGTTTTTTTTCCCGTTGTTTTATCAATATTATCACATAAATGTAACATTATTTTTTAATAGAGACGCACTAGGCACGAACTCTCTGTTGGCACAACAACAAGGCAACCTGGATCTGCATCTTTATACAGTTAAAACAACACCAAGGACTGCAACAGGCCTGTCAATCATCATCATCATCATCCAACTCCATTTGAGTGAGGGCTTGAGAGGCTCAAATCCTCTCTCGCAAAAGCCCTGGACAGAAACCCTGCTGTCTTGCGTTAGTTAGACCCGCATTCTGACAAAAGACAGAGATGAATGGAGAGAGACCGTCGACAGTTCATGTGTGGTGCCCCCCCCCCCAAGTGGTCCAAAAAAATACAACGCATATATATTGTGTACAGTAAGCGAGGGTGGTGGTGGTGGTGGCGGTATAGAGCAAGGCCAACGATCCACGGGTCTTGAGTTCAAATAGCAATAAATGCTAATAGTGCTTTAGTTCGAGATCTCAGCCCCCCCCCCTCAAATGCCTCAACAGGGTAAGCTACAAAACACATGACGTGAGTCACACCATGAGTCAGCCTTTTCTAATGGGTACTTGACATAAGTTGGGGGTCATCTCTTTCCATGCTTACTATTAACAATGAATATTAAAAAAAAAAAAACTAACTATCTAGCTGTAATTGAAAGGTTATGGAATCCCAATATGAATGAAATCGTTTTTTAAACAACAAAGCATTAGGGTTTATTAAAAGATTACGTTTTTCGAATCAAACAAGAGCGTGAAACTAAAACACTATTTAACCAAGCAACATTAGAATACGCAACCTCGGTTTGGGACCCCCTTAACTTTAAAAAAAAAAAAAAAAAAGCAATATTAAGAGAATACATAAAAACAGTGTGCGGGCCATGCTTCTCGGGCTCGACGTGGCCCACGAGTGGAAAGGGTCATTAGGGGAGACGATTGAAGCACCAAGTCCATTGCACGGGCGGGGATGGAAGAAAGGCCCCCAACAAACATGTCATCACCCACAAGGGTCCGATTTCATGTCTGACACTTGCACGGCCGAGAATGAATATTTTCCCAGGTGTGCTCGGCCTTCGGTCTCGCTTCTAACGCGAGCGTCTACGAGCCATCGGTATTAGGTATGTAAAAATGTACATCTACATGGATCTTTCCCAGACAGAAGTTTGTCCAGACTAGCAAAGTGAAGCGAGCTCCCGTTGGCCTAGAATTTCTATAATCTTAGACTCAACTCTTAAGGACAATTACGAAGAAGTCACAGCAGATTCTACTAAGCTTAATTCAGGAGAAGCTATCTATACCAGTTATTCATGATTCATCTAGGGCGCTAGGCCAGGGGTGGGCAACCTTTTTCAATCGAGGGCCGCATGAAAAAAAGTTTGAGAATATGCCTACTTAGAATATGGTCCTTCCGCGCCGTTCGGCGCATTGGGCGGCAAGCTGTCTCCACAAAGATCTGTCACTGGCAATGTCTGGAGCCTCCTCCCACCCGATGTCCAATTTTCTGAGGTCCTTTATGAAGGTGTGGCGCCAAGTTATACGAGAACGTCCCTGTTTGCGCTTTCCTTGTATTGGCCTCCACCACATGGCAATGTTTCTTTAACCTCCCCACATAAGGGATAAGGAACAGAACTTTCATTAATTTATGTAGATATTTAAAAATATTTTTTAAAATATCTTTTTATTTTTATATATGTATAATCTGTGAGCACATGTAATTTCTATAGGTGTCCGAGGGCCGGATAAAACACTTCGGCGGGCCGATGTGTCCCGCGGTCAGTAATTTGCCCACCCCTGCGCTAGGCGCATCTCTTGATGTTTTTTTTTTAGACAGAATTGGGCCAATAGCCTTTAGATTGATCTAGATAAGACTATTGAGATCTAGATTTGTATTCAACATTCAGTTACAAGCATGATTTCCTACTTTAGAATTTGACCATTGTACCCAATACAACCACACAAAGCTAGATCTAGAACATTCGAGATTATTGTAGATCTATAATTTATAGATATCTTGATTTAATATGTATATTAGTAGTACAAACCTAACTCTGCAACTCAAGAAAACACAGAAAGAAACTAGAACAGATACAATAAATAGCAGTGAGATTTATAATAGCGAATGATCCTAATTTGATTAGAGTAACACCATTAGTAAAATCACTAAACTTAGAGACACTTCAGGGCAGAATAATAAAAAGTCAAGTAGCTATAATAAATAAAGCACCAAAACATAATTAACAAATAGAAAAACAAAACCAATTTATGAAATACTCAGAAAGACACAAAGATAGAGGCACATTTCTTATTCCATACGCTAGAACAAGTGCTCCTTCTTCCCTAGTGACATTGGAGAATAGAATGGGTTGCCTGAATCAGACAGGAAAACCAAAGACTTAGCAGAGTTTAAGTCTTTGATTAACAAGCAAGACTAGATTTACACAATGTAACACATGAAAGGCGTAGGACGTAATTATCTTCTTTTTTTTTTTTGAAGTAACGTCTGTAATCTTATATATAATATATAGATCTAGATCTATAAGATAAGATTATTTATTTTGTGTAATATTATATAGATCTATAAGATAAGATTATTTATTTAGTATGTGTGCTTCTTGCTAGTAGATCTAGATCAAGATCTACTTGTTTTAAAATCTAGATCTAGGTCTTAGCTTGAAACGAATGTGAATAGTATTTCTTTTACCTGGTTTTGTCCTTGTTTGATCTATTGTAATCCAATATCCAATGAGCACTGATGCATTTAAGATCAAGTCTAGTTCAAATAATGAAAACACATGATCACAGTCTCGTCTAGTTTAATACAATCTAGACTCTAGATCTAGATATATTAGAATTATTAGATATAATCTTAAGTTAAGGATGTTAATCTAGATCTAGATTATGTAAATATAGACGCTAGACTTGTCGTGTTTAAATCTCGATCCACGATATACACTAATACAGATCTATCTATACACTACTAATACTAAATGATAAATGCTATGCCTATCTATCCCTCGTGTCGTTTGTTTATCACTTAATATGCACAAAGAAAAAGACAGATGCCCTGTAACAACACACTTGCCTTGATCTGAAATACGCGAGTACTGCACACTGGATAAACAACACACACACACGCAGACACGCCAACACTTGGTAGCGCGGTGACACACGACACACAACCAGCGAGAGCCGGGATGAAAAGTACACCTGTTGAGAGAGGAGGGGAAGATAAAGGAGGAAGGGGAGTTTTTCTTTTTTTTTTTTTTTTACTGCTACCCAGACAAACGCACATACACGATTGCGTATATTGACACGCACACACACACGCTTGAGGCGAGACATAAACACGCTTCTCGCGCCGTTTCTTCTGCAGCAGACGGTAGTTCTCCCTACCCCCTCCCCCAATTCATCGCCCCGTCTACCTGAGAGATGTAAAGAGATAGTGCCATACCATTCCAATGCTTGTCAAAATGAAGTAAGAACATTTAGAAGGACTAGATTCTAGGACATTTCACCTTCACCTATCAAGTGGTCGCAAACTGCGGCTCTCGATCCGCATGTTTGGCTTCGGCTCTTCCACACACACACACACAAAGAAAAGTTTGGTGCAGGCACAGTGGCGTAGCAAGGTACCCGTGGGGGCCCGGCTTCAAGAACATTTTGGTGGGCCCCCCTCCAGCCAATAAGACAAATTTAGTGTGAGACAAAGGATGAGTAATCTAAATGTAAAGACATTCCAATGTAAAGATCTTGCCTTTTAAAAAAAAAAAGTAATTATGTCGTAGCGTTTGATTCAGTTAGGACTGCATATAAGTAATAGTGTCTTCAAAGTCAATGTTTTTACAACAGAGTTAAACGACTTAAAAGTGTTTCAAGTAATCTACTCTGTATTCACCCGTCACTAAATAGCAGGGCCGGATTCAACCGTTGTGGGGCCCTATGCGAAACGGATTTCGCGGCGCCAAGTTTGGGTAGGGATACGGATAATAAGTGAAATTTAAAAGGTTGTTTTAGAAAATATATTCGTCTTTGCATTTTATTCATTCTTTACTATGTACAGAACTACACCACGAGCCTTGCGTGTAGCGAAGTCATACAGTATATCATAACAATTCTGTTTCCTGCATAGATCACGCAAGAATTACCAAATGTTTCAATCTATCTACGAGAATTGTTGACCTCAAGTAATTCTTCATTAGTTTGAGGCCCGAGAAGCTTCTTTCACTAGATTCCAAAATTACGGGTATTGCATAATGCCGTTTTTTTTTTATCGCGCGTAGGATTGGTGTTTCCCTTATTGAATGACACGCCAAAACGACGTTTTTTTGTCTATATATTTCAGGAGATATATTTGTTTTCAAAAGATTTGAATAAATATACGGATATTTCCAGGACTTTTTCGTATATTTTACAATTTCAGGAGATTTCCAGGAGTTCCTGTTAAATCGACAGGAGGCTGCGGGAATTCAGTTATATAAGTTATAAAATGGTTTAATTTAATAATTTATGCACCTAGAATTAGCGCGGGTCCTATGAAAGTGCGGGGCCCACTGCGGTCGTATAGCTTGCAGTGGCATAAGGCCGGTCGACTAGTTTTAGCTAAAACTCTTTGCAATCGCCATTTTAAAAAAAATCTAAATTAGGCAATGAAAGAGAGGTCATATCTTCTGCTGCAGTAAATAGTTATATGCGAAAAATCATTTTCAAACATGAGCTTTATTAAGTACAGAATACTAATTCGGCTTTAGATTTTTGAATAAAATAATAATTACATAATTATAAGTTATCCATGCGAGGCCATTGTTTTAAGTCGTACAGTATTTATAGTTGTATTTGTTGTTTTTTTTTTGGTCAGATTTACTTTCACATTATTTAACACTTTAGAGATGTTAAAATAAATAGTATCTGTATATAAGTATGGTACTAAATTTGATGTATCGCTACTTAAAATAAGTATGCCATATAAAGAAAATGTTCAGCTCGATATTGTACATTTAACCCTTAAAGTACTGAGCTGTTTTACAATGAGTGCATACCAAATGGAATTACAATTCTGATGTCTAGAGGCTATTATACCACACGCATTTTAAGGGTTAATTCTAATTATTGACATAAAAATATCTCAACTAATGAAGCACCTAGATTTGAAAAAGAAATCGGATCTTCGAATCAAGTTTGATTCTGTAATGTTTACATTTGAGCTCTTTGGATGACCAATTTCGTATCCACTTTTGTAATTCTTTTCGATAATCTCGGATGGGTAAATTACATACCAAAAACTTCAAACTAAATCAAGATTATATTAAAAGTAAAATTGGTCATTACCATAAATGGTGAATGTTTAAAAAAATATCACTTGATTTTTTAGTAAATAAAAAAATTGAATTTGTTAATGTAAATTTTTTATAATATAGAATAACATAAATAATATATGTATGGTATGCCATTTTTACTATTTATTTCAAAAATAAAATTCTTTATTACAAAAACTGCAAAATTTTGTTATTCAAAATTTTTAATAGAGTTCTCCATATAATTCTATTACGAAAGTAATCTTATCTTATCTTATATAATACAGACGTTACTTCAAAAAAGAAGATGATTACGTCCTACGCGTCATGCATTTAGTCATGCATATTAACCAATGACTTAAATTCTGCCAAGTCACTGGTTTCCTGGCTAGTTCAGGCAACCCATTCCATGCTCTAATAGCACTAGGGAAGAAGGAGTATTTGTAAAAATTTGTCCTAGCATATGGGACGAGGAATGTGCCTTTATCTTTGTGTCTTTCAGAGTATTTTATTAAATTTTGTTTTTGTATTTGAAGATTATGGTTCAGTGTTTTATGTATGATTGCTACTTTACTACCGAAAGGTCATTTTTCAAAGGTATATCACTTTTGGTTAAATACGATATCTATTTTTAATTAATGTAAGTATACTAAAATGACAATTTTAAAGGTCAACCACAAAAAACATTAGTTTTTATTTTATTAATACCGTTTTCAAATCATACATTATGATTAATTCATTTAAAATCCAACATTTTAAAGAAATATTTGTAACTTCGTTAAGAAAAGTTTAAATTTATATTTTGAAACAAAAATGGAATTCAAAGTGTGTTCATATAGCCTCGTTTTGATTTGCCTCATTTTGATTTGCCTCATTTTGATTTGATTTGCCTCATTTTGATTTGATAAACATCTCCCGTGTGGCAGTTACGTTTAAAGGTGGCATTCGAAGCCAATCGTACTGGGTTCAGAACCCAGAATGTGCACATGTTTTATTCTTTTCAATTTTAATTTTTGTTATATAATAAAGTGTAATCTATAATAAGGTAATCTAAAAAAAAAAAAAAACAACCAATGAATATATACTTATTTTTTTTTTTGCAGATGAATAAGTGATATGGTAATCGATGGCATTACCTTGTTTATTGTTTATCTAGCTTTATTTGTAATTTTATTTCTTCTGTATCTTGAAGGATGATTTTGTCATTGAGCCGTGTCTAAAAATATGACCAAACTAGCTCAGCTTTTGTCCCTATTAAGTACTGAAGTGTTCCTTTTTTTTTTTGACAAAACAACATGATTTATCGCTATCAATTTAACTCTTTCTCTCCGTAATTCTTCTCCACCTTCCGATGGAAATATTCATTTTGATCACTTGCGTTTCACTACCCTGCCATGATTTAACTTCAATTACCTTTTTTGTATGTTATCAGGAAATGTTCTATTAGGTATATAACTATAGAAGAACACATGATCTTTTTATATAACTTAATATAACACAAATTTAAGTTTATAAAACCAAAAATTAATTAATTTAATGGGGTCAAATCAACGTTGGTATCGTCAGTCAGGAGAGAAAGAGTTCATATTTTTATTTGTAATTAGTTCTTCTATTAAACTGTATTGTTTTTGAGTACATGTTATCGTAGCTTCTTGAAACTACATTACGTTTGTTAGTAAAGTTAATTTTATTTTTGTAAGAATACCTTTTACACTATTAACATTTTTATATTTATATTTGAAAAGAAAGGTATATGAAATTATATGTATATAAGTATGGTACTATATTCTAGGTTTGTGATACCAAGTCTTTAAGTGCCTAGTCCGCTTGCCCCCCCCCCCCCTTTTTTTTTAAAGGGACGTCACTCTAGATTAAGTGTTATTATTCTAAAACCATCTCTATACAGACAAGGCTTATGCAACTTGGCAAGTCACTGTAGGAAACTTGTACTGGCTGGCAGCTCAGGCAACTTAGCCAACTCCTGCTAACCATGTTCAGAAATAAATTCACAAACACATATGAGACACGTGTAGCTACTTGAACTAAAAAAACATATATAAGATACATGTAGCTACATCAATTCACATACACATGTAAAACACGTATGACACATAAATTCACAATTACGACTTTGACACATGTAGCCATACAAATTCACAAAGACACATAAGTCACATGTAGCCACAAAAATTAATTAACAAATACATATAAGACACTTGTAGCACACAAATTCATCATTACATATAAGACACATGTAGCACATAAATTCACAAACACGTATAGGACATGTGACATATAAATTCACAAATAAACTTAAGACACATGTAGCACATAAATTCACAAACACATATAAGACACATGTAGCACACAGATTCATAAATACATACAATACACATGTAGCACACACATTCATAAACACATATAAGACACATATAGCACACAGATTCACAAATACACATAAGACACACGTAGCACATAAATTCATAAATACACATAAGACACATGTAACACACACATTCATAAATACACATAAGACACATGTAACACACACATTCATAAATACATATAAGACACATGTAACACACACATTCATAAATACACATAAGACACATGTAACACACACATTCATAAATACATATAAGACACATGTAGCACACACATTCATAAATACATATAAGACACATGTAACACACACATTCATAAATACATATAAGACACATGTAGCACATAAATTCATAAATACACATAAGACACATGTAACACACACATTCATAAATACACATAAGACACATGTAACACACACATTCATAAATACACATAAGACACATGTAACACACACATTCATAAATACATATAAGACACATGTAGCACACACATTCATAAATACATATAAGACGCATGTAGCACACAAATTCATAAATACATATAAGACGCATGTAGCACACACATTCATAAATACATACAATACACATGTAGCACACACATTCATAAATACATATAAGACACATGTAACACACACATTCATAAATACATATAAGACACATGTAGCACACAAATTCATAAATACATACAATACACATGTAGCACACACATTCATAAATACATATAAGACACATGTAGCACACACATTCATAAATACATATAAGACACATGTAACACACACATTCATAAATACATATAAGACACATGTAGCACACACATTCATAAATACATATAAGACACATGTAGCACACAAATTCATAAATACATATAAGACGCATGTAGCACACAAATTCATAAATACATATAAGACGCATGTAAGACACACATTCATAAATACATATAAGACACATGTAGCACACAAATTCATAAATACATTTAAGACACATGTAGCACACAAATTCATAAATACATATAAGATGCATGTAGCACCTAGATTTACATTAAAACCCACTGAAGACAAGATGAAGTAAAGAAAGCTGGAGTAAATCAGAGACAGCTTCGTTGAATATGGACATGTAGTCGATACCCTGAATAGCCAAGCCACCATCTTATATAGAGATGGGCCATTACGACTACTCCGCACACGGATCGATACTATATTTATAAACCTGCCATTGTTCGGTCTTAATGGTTTGTCTTTCAATTCTGATGGAGACGTCCTTCACCTTTTAGTCCTCTCATCATGGCGGCTAAAATACACTGAGCTAAAAGTTTTGCAAAGTTTATATATCAACTCACTCTGTCTGTCTGTCTGTCTGTCCGTCTCGAAACAATTTTTGAACATGTTATTTCTCCCACACTTATTCTCGGATCAAGTTGAAACTTTGCACTTTCATTCATTGGCGAAGACAAGACACGAATCATTTAAAAAAAAACGCCAATTAGTTAATTTACTATCGGTAATTAATAATTTTGTTTGATATCAACAAAATAAATAAATCCTTCAATATTTAGAGATATGTCTAAATATGTGGGGTCTAGATAATTGTACACATATTTCTCACACCCCCATTCTAAGTTCAAATTGAAACTTTAAACAATTATTTATTGTAGCTAACGAAATATGAATCCATTATAATTTTATGCTTTATGTCACGTTGGGATAGACTGCCACCAGGGCCGGCCCTAGCAATTGCGGGACCCTATGCGAAACGGATTACTAAGACTAAGACTGCTTTATTGATCCTTACGGAAATTTGTTGTGATTACAAGGACTCTTCTCTACGCGGGGCCCAGTCAGCGTAGGGATAAGCATCATGTCAAAATTAAGATTTTGTATCAAACAAACCACTGCGCGGTTCGTCTAAGATATAGGATTACTGATCTGAACCATCCGACATGAAAAATGAGAACGAAGAAGAAGAATAAGAATCAGACGAATTTTGGTAAAGAAATCACACAATTTGTATTCGAATTTATTCGTCCCCCCCCCTTTTTTTCGTGGGTAAAGGGGGGGGGGGTTCAAGTGGACGGGGCGATCGCCCCTACCCCCCCCCCCATTCTGGATCCGCCAGTGGTGGAGAGAGAGAGGGTTAAGGGTTACTAGTAACTACTTTAAAAAAAAAAAATTCAGTTCGAGATTAACCTTGTCTTCAGCCTCCCACCCAAAGTCACACTGACCGTGCTGACGTAACAGCGTCCAGTGTTGACCAACGAACACAACTCACTTCCAAGAACGTGAGGCTGTGTCCACCTTGTTGTGTGCTACACACTCGGAATCTGGAAGTCCAGTCACAGTGTCTGTTGTGTACTGTGCTCTTTCCATTGTCCACTCAGAAAGTGACCATTTCATATATTTCACCATTTCGGACAAACTTTTTAAAAAGATTTACAACGAAATATTTTTGTTGAAGTTATCATGGTATGTATTGTTATGCTGCCAATTTGTAATATTTACTCCGTGTTTTGTTTCACCATGTGTATTTTAAAAGCTATAACTGATCTCATTTCCGGATCGGCCACACCTACACCACCCACTCCTTTGTGATAGAGAGGAGCCCCTACTGTGTGAGTACAGTGACTCTCGTCTCACCATGGAACATATCCTCAGTGATTGCCCCAGATACCAGGATATTAAAGGGAAATATTTTGGAGCAGACAACTTAAAAAGCAGAGAAGACCGGGAAGAGCTGGGACACCATCAAAAAGCTAGCAAGAGACCGTGGAGAGTGGCGTGTTTTTGTCGAGGCCCTATGTTCCATGAGGAACTCAAAGGAGTGATGATGATGATGATGAGACAACTTAAAAACATTGTTTGGTAATGTCGACCCTGGGAAAATACCTTGCTTTATCCGGGAGGTGGGATTTACTACAAAAAATTTATTTGTGATAGGGCAAAGGAATTGTGAGTATATAATATTTACAACAGATTATTATAGAATTATATACATTTTTACTATTTAAGCTATGAATGGACCTTATTTTAAAAAACCTTTCCTTTGAAATATAACATTTAGGAGCTATAAAGGGGAGAATAATCCTTGAGGGATTATAGGCACGACATGGCCTAAATTGTGCCGATGTGCCAACAACCCTAAAATATCAAATATCAAAATACCGATTTCATTTCCAGCTAAGTTTTAATGTATACACAGTAGTCCAAGTAGAGCACCACTCAAAGACCTACTTCTGTGTTAATGCCATCGGAATTACGACGGAGTGGCTGAGACATAAACCGCTTGTCTACGTATTAAGAAGGCTGTAGTTCGAAGCCCGACTCTAGCAGAGTTGTGTTTACTGAGCGAATAAAGGCAGAAAGGGAAAACCTCAACTGGTCCACAAATAAGATTGGACCACTTGCGCTCTATAAAAGTAATTTTAAAATTGTGCAATGTCAGAGTTACTTTGATTAAACTTATTTTGGCTTAAGTATATGGTATTGAGATACCAATAGCTTTGCCCACAATTCCGGTCCTTAATGATTTTGTTTTTGTTTTGGTAGGCCCCTTTGTTAATATTTTTCACAGTACGTCTATATTAATGAAATAATGTCTGTACTTGAGACTTGAGGCGCGGTGGCTGAGCGGTAAAACGCTTGGCTTCTGAACCGGGGTCTCGGGTTCGAATCCTGGTGAAGACTGGGATTTTAAATTTCGGGATCTTTAATGGGTACCTGACATTAGTTGGGGAAAAGTAAAGGGGCGGTTGGTCGTTGTGCTGGCCACATGACACCCTCATTAACCGTAGGCCAAGAAACAGATGACCTTTACATCATCTGCCCTATAGACCACAAGGTCTTGAAAGGGGTACTTTACTTTACTTGGGACCTGACTTTGAATGAACGCCTTAGCAAGTGCAGAATCAAACGTCAAAATTTCTCCGCTGAAGTCACATTTAAACTATTTTGTGACAACAGTGATCTTCCAAGACTAAGATTTCTTCATTGATTCAATACAAATTCTTTCAGATTTGTCTATTTTAATTCTCTCCCAAATCTTCATCTTTAAAAAAAAACAAAAACATTTGAGTTTTAAAGGGTTTATTGTATTACCCACCACCACATTTCTCTAGATCGCTTCTTTTTGTTTACATTTCTTGCAGCACTATCCACCCGAAGGTCCATCTTATATAACACCAACCTACCACCAAACTCTGCAGCCCGTGGCCGCGCCTGTAGTGACCAATCAGAACACCCTCAGCAACACGGTGGTCATTGGTCAGACTGGCGACACCGGCAATGATTTCCTGGTCATCCCAATGGACAAGATGCAGTCTAGAGACTGGACGTCTGGGATCTGTTCCTGTTTGAACGACTTCGCTGGCTGTGAGTAAAACTGAATGGAAATTACGATATTGTAGACTCTTAGAGAATAGTTCGTTAAATACTATAATAATAATTATTTCAAAACCAGTAGTATTTGTTTATTTTTATCTTTTATTCAGTATACATTGCCATAAATATGGGTTCATCCTGTTTTGTTAGGTGTAGTATACACAATAAGGATAATATATTGATTACAAATATGGTTTATGGTCATTTGAATATTTCAAGCATTATTTGCGGTTTCGTCCGGGAAAAAACTAACATCTTTTTTCCCTTCTGCATGAATTGAATATTAGACATCAGGACTAATGCGTGCACTACTATCTAAAAATAATGGCCCCAAATGTTTCATGACAAAAAAGAACTTGGTAATGAATCCAAGTGATCTGTATTGAGGTCCGCGAATCAGTTATATATGTATCATTGTAGATGTCCGAAACAGGTGTTCCGTTACATTGACTTGGTAGTCATTTCAACTGAGACCATTTGTTACAAACTGACCTGGAAGTTGCGGTCCGGAAATGGGTAGTGGAGAGCAATGGCTGCCACGCCGAACAGACCTGTGACGTGGCAACAAGCTATTGGTCTTCACTGCCCACAGGTTGTGACGTTGCAGGTCTTTCTTCAGGCCTTCTATGGCGATTGGTCTCGCTCAAACTCCAACTGTACAATGACTCTTGATTTAGGTTTAGTGCAGTGGTGTCTAAAATCCGGCCCGCTACATGGTTTCATCCGGCTCGCCGAAACGTCCTCATAAAAAAGTAGAAAATCCTCGAAAAACAAAAAAAAATTTAAAAAAATGTATCTACTTTTCTCTAATGGATTGGTACCTGGACGTTTAACATTTGTGCGTTTAACATTTGTGCGTTTAACATTTGTGCGTTTAACATTTGTGCGTTTAACATTTGTGAGTTTAACATTTGTGCGTTTAACATTTGTGCGTTTAACACTTGTGCGTTTAACATTTGTGCGTTTAACATTTGTGCGTTTAACATTTGTCAGTTTAACATTTGTGCGTTTAACATTTGTGCGTTTAACATTTGTGCGTTTAACATTTGTGCATTTAACATTTGTGCGTTTAACATTTGTGAGTTTAACATTTGTGCGTTTAACATTTGTTCGTTTAACATTTGTTCGTTTAACATTTGTTCGTTTAACATTTGTTCGTTTAACATTTGTTCGTTTAACATTTGTTCGTTTAACATTTGTTCGTTTAACATTTGTGCGTTTATGTAATGAGACTATACCGATCAGCCAGGAAAACCAACGACTTGGCGAAATTTAAGGCATTGATTAACATGCATGACTAGATTGACACATGAATGGCAGAGGACGTCATTATCTTTTTTTTTTTTTTTTGAAGAAACGTCTGTAATATATAAGATAAGATGGTTATTATTATGATGTGTGTGTGTTTCTATGGTGACTGTGGGAATAGGTTTGCGATTGGTTGTGAATGATGCAAGATGGCATTGTGGTCATTGGTCTTAGTTAGGGGAGACGACTCCAGAACGTGAGACTGAAAGGTTGTGCTATTGTAGTGAGTTAAATTTTGTTATATGACTAAAGTCTAGTACATTTATGTTGTCTAATACCAACTTGATTTTGTCTGTATTTATAAGTTTTTTTTGTTATAATGTATTACGCCTTCAGGGGTTTAGTTGTCTACCAGCTGTTTGGTGCTACAAGTCAATGACCGTCAACATAGGTCCACACAATTTTTGCATCCATTTTTACAGTGGCGTACGAATCGGGGAGTAGGCAGTAAGGGGCAGGCTGCAGCCAGGGCCGGTCTTAGGCCACTGCAACCTATGCGGTGGCAGTGGGCCCCGCACTTTCATAGGCCCCGCACGATGGGAATTCTAGGTGTAAATTATTAAACTAAACCATTTTAACTTCTTATTAAAGGGTTCCTGGAATTCTCCTGAAAGTATAAAATATAAGAAAAAGACATAAAAATGTCCTGAGATTATGAAAATCTTCTGAAAACCGATGCAAATCTTAAAACAGACAAAATTGTCATTTTGATGTGTCATTCAAAAATTCAATATGGAAAAGGCAAATACTACTCGCGATAAAAAAAAATGGCATTGTCAGCTTCCATTTAATAGAAATGTAACAATAAGACAATTTTAATCAAAACAAGAACTTCAAATACTTAATTTACTTCAATTAGTCAAGTCACTGGCACATAAATATAGATCTAAATCTATCTCGACCTCTTAAAAAAAAAGCGATATTTTGCGAGTCGATAGTAAATGTAAAAGGCAGATCTTAATGTTTATCGGCTTTTTGTTGAAAAACTAACTACCATGGCTCGTAAAGTTAATTTGACAGTGATTTTGTACTTAGTAAAGTATGAATAAAATGTAAAGACGAATTTATTTTCTAATACAAAATCTTAATTTTCACTTATTATCCTTATCACAACCCATATAAGGCCCCGCGAAATCCGTTTCGCATAGGGCCCCGCAACCTGTAGGACCGGCCCTGGCTGCAGCTGCTCTGGGAACCGGAGAGTAGGGGGCGCCAACATGGGTATCAAAATACAAACTAGCAGACGTCTCTAGATTGTTTCGTTTATTTACGCTTCGTTTACTTTAAAAGTAAGTTTTGTATTGGTTACTGCTGACTGTTAGGCAAGTACGTAATCATCTTCTTTTTTGAAGTAAGGTCTGTATTGTTATATAACCCTAGTGGCGGACTGAAAGGGTTAATGTGTGTGCGGCCCTACTAACACACATGATTCAGGCCAATCACACAGGTCAAGGGCTGTTGAACAAGGGATATTACTGCTAATGCACGCAATATGACCAATGTTTTGGTCATGTGACCAAAAAGCCGTTACAGACGAGAGACAGTGTGTAAAATAAAGGACAGTAGAGTCCAGGACAGCAAGCAGTAAGGACAGTGTGCTACGAAGTGAGTCCTCGAAAATGTAGCTGTACGAGCTAGAGAGACTTGTAGTGATCAGTTAGGCAGTTCTGTTGTGTAGCAAAACATTTGAAGTTAGTGTAGCCAATTGTGTTTATTGGCTGTTGTTGATGTAATTGTAAATAAACCGCCACACTTGAGACTTTGTTGTCAAGTTGATGTTTTACATGTTATGTTTAGCAGTGTTTTGCAGAAGGCCTGATAGAGGAGAGACGTAACAGTATTATATAAGATAAGATATGGATTACGAACACTATGGGAAGGTGGCGGGAAATTCGGGAGCGCCCCCGGGCGAATGTCACCCTCGTTACGCCACTGCGTGTTCACGTCTGCAATGACATGTACTGCTTGCATTGTTTTCTCTCCTAGGTATCCTTACCTTCGTGTGTCCGGCGATTATGATGTGTCGTCTGGCCAACAGGCTCGATGAGTGCGCCTTCTTGATGTACTGTACGCCAGGTGGCGCCATGGCTCTCAGGACAAAGCTCAGAACAATGGGAGGGATAAAGGTAGGTTACTGAGTGTTTAGATTCAAGTGGGAAAAAAAAACTTTTTGGGGAAAAGATGCTTAATACAAGCAACGAAGAATTTCTTTTCGCCGCCTGCGTCTGTCCTGGGCAGCGGATTTTCTTTTGGTCTCAAATGTGTACCCCGCGGCCCTTTGTGAGTGACCTCCTGCTGTCTCGTTCTGAGGTCGCAAGCAACTGGAGCTGCATAGCCACGGGAAATAATTTATTCCTCATTAATCTTCGGACTCGAAGAAAAGCCTTAATGTTTAAATAGTAAACTGAATTTTTTAAAAATTATACTTATATAAAGACAAATTAAAAATAACAAAATAGATGTTTGTAAAATGTCTGACATGTTTCAGGTGTTTTTAGAGTTGAATATTAACTACTTCTTAGTCCAAACGACGAGGGGTGACAGCGGGCAGAGTACGATGGACCAGGCAGCTATCTTGCTATGCTTAGTAACCCGCATTAACTGATTAACAATACTCAGGTCTCTGGTCTCCTTAGTTAGGGGAGGTATCCCTGAAAATCTTATTTTTGTTATTTCTAAAGCTAGGCCTTTGAGATTTGTTATGGTAACATATAATGATATTCTAAAATAAATAATGCTAAAAAAAAAAGTTTTTTTGAATGATGGTTGCCATGGTAACGGCGGCCATATTGTTTATTGTATACAAATTAAAACTCTGAATTTTGTAAAAACTATTGATCAGAAATACATGAAATTGAATTAAAAGATAAAACCTCTAAATTGGTACAACGTCAGAATTAAAGATTTAAGTATGTTAAATTTTTTACACATTTTTGAATTTTTATTATTTTTTAGACCTAAAAAAACAGGATAAATATTAATTAAAAATACTTAAAAAAAAAAGTAAATAAAATATTGAAAAAAATTCATTGTACGAGTAAAGTTAATGATGTCCTTAAGAAGTGTTTCAAATTTCATCAAAATCTATCCAGTAGTTTAGGAGAAATTCCTAGTAAGGCACAATGACATGTTCAAAAACTAACATTTTGAGAAAAATGAGTTTAAAGTATTAATTTTATTAAGATTTTGTCTCATAGCCCTTACATAAACATTAAAAAAACATGTTTTAGACACAGATTTAAGCAATAAAAATGATTGGAATGTAAAGAAAAATGATTGATCTACTTAATTATGTTATTAGTTAAAAATCGATATTCTAGACCTAAAACTCAATTTTCTCTAGGGATACCTCCCCTAACCAGATCAGACTGAACTCGACTCTGTACTGTGCATTTCAATTATATAAGGGACACAAACCTTGAAGGCATTTTGAAAACAAAAATTTCTTAGTTTTCTCCCTTTACTTATGACTTATTTTTCTTTTAGGGTTCAATCTGTGGCGATTGCGTCATGACTTGTTGCTGTTGTATTTGTTGCACCATGTGCCAGATGTCACGTGAGCTGGACAAGATGAGCTTGTAGCATGACGTGTACACACAAACACACACACACACACACAACTTCCACTAGGAATGTTCTACATTGAAAGATTTGCCGAAGAAAGATTATACGACCTTCCAAGATCGGATGTCAAATATATTTTTATTAACTTTAATCACATTTTTGTATAAACAGTTGACTTACATACATCCATGTAATTGACTTGTTCATTAAAGCGTCACTAAATCCTGGCCAATTCTGGAGATTTTTTTTTGTTTTGTTTTGTATTCGTGTTTGTGTCCTTGTGAATGCATAATTTCTGTGCTAGTGTATCAGACTGCTTTAACATCAAAATCATTCTAGTTGATTTCAGCTGGATTTAAGTTTTTTTTTTTTTTTGTTTTGTATTCGTGTTTGTGTCCTAGTGAATGCATAATTTCTGTGCTAGTGTATCAGACTGCTTTAACATCAAAATGATTCTAGTTGATTTCAGCTAGATTTTAAGTTTTTTTTTCATCCTAGTGGAAAATGAATGAATATAGTTGAAGTACACACATTTGGATTTAGGAGATGGCAAGCGGGGGGAGGGGGGGGGACTACTGTCCATATAAATCAATAAAAGGAAGCCCCCAACAATAAAAAATAAAAAAAAATGATAAAAACAGGGCCTGATTCTTTATTGAAATTTTATTTTTTGAGGGGAAAAAACTTTAGAAAGAATTGACAATAAAAAAAAATCTTTTATTCTGAAAATGTTTAGGGCCCTCGATACCAGTCAGACTGATGCAATCTCTGGCCAAGGCCACATTTTTATATGCCTGCGAGTCTTGGACACTGACTGCAGAGCTAGAGAGGAGGATCCTAGCAATAGAATTGAGATGCTACAGAAGGATCCTAGGTATCACATTCAAAGACCGCATCACAAACCAAGAGATTAGAGACAGGGTTACTGCAGCGATTTGACCCCATGTTGACCAGCTAACTATTGTAAAAAATGCGTAGGACGTAATTATCATTTTTAAAGTAACGTCTGTAATATATTAGATAAAATAATATATCACTCACTATATTATTCATATTGTACAAATTAATTAAAAAATTAACTTATGGTTTTTGTATAGCGCTACGTTCAATGCCTACGGCATGCTCAGGGCGCTTTAGTCCAATCTCATTTGAGGACCAGTGATGGGGAGGGAGTATCTAGGGGAGGGTTTTTCCGTGCTGCCTTTGGGCGCTCAGTAAACACAACCCTGCCAGAGTCGGGTGTCGAACCTCGAGCCCCCTTCACAGGTAGCCAGGCCAAGATATATTCAAGAGAAATTGGCCTCTCGACCACGCTTTCCCATCATAGATAATATGTAGTGAGCAATGCATAATTATATAAAGTTTCAACTTGATCTTAGAATGGGTGTGGGAGAAATAACATATTTAAAATGTATACCAGACATACGGAGAGAGTTTATATCGACTTTGTGAAAAGCCTGTGGTCTGCTAGACGGTCAGTGCTGGTTTCACACATCGAAGTTATAGCTTGGAACCCCCACTTTCTTGGACCCCTTGCAGCCGACATAATTTTTAAGAATCTCGAATTTGTGAGTCATTTCCCTTTATTAGTTTCACAAAGGATGGTAAAGGTTTTCTTCTCCTCGAACTTTTTTGTGTGTGCCTGATTGTGTACGGGAGATAATTCCTTATTGAAGAGTAGCATTGTAAAGTTGTACAACACGAGTGGTTGTTCTTTAGCTCCATTACGTGACGAAGGGTAATATATTTGCTGTATATATTTCATTCATGGCGCTTAACAGCTTTTAATGATAAACAAAAAATACTTTAAAAAGTATATTGAACACAAAAGTTTGGTGGCGAATCCATGTTTAATTTCAAAATTTCAAAGCAAAAAAAATTGTTTATGATTTAATACTTGTGAATTGTAACTTACAATTAAAAACATATTATAAAAAAAAAAGCCCACAAAAGAGGCAAGATGGCCCATAAAAGAGGCACATAAAGCCCAAAAAAGAGGCCTAAGGCCCAAGGATTCCTATGATGATAAAGCTAAAACTGAATAGCGCAAATTCTGAGGTTTCCTTTTTAAAAAAAAAAAAAAAATTATGATAGTATATATATATACAGCTAGATCAGGAAGAGTTTGTTAAGTATTTGTTCTATCGAATATTTATTTATTGTTAAATTCATCTACCATAACAATGTAAGTATTATAATCTATGTAAGTGTGTTACCATGGAGGGCATACTGTTAATCTCCAATAAGCGACTGTAGGCCTACAACTGTCATTAATGTACAGAACTTTATTTTCTTAAATTTACGAATTAAACAAAAATTAAGATATTAAAACCTGTTTTATTTCCTTAAAAAAAAAAGAATAGAAAGGTAAAATTGTACATTATTATTACATTATGCACACAATACCATTATATCAACCTGTACCGTTGGGGCACTACACAAGATCTGTCAACCGTCTTTCTCCATTCCTCCCTTGAAGAGCCCTAAACCTCCTCAGGATATTATCTTATAAAATACAGACGTTGCTTCAAAAAGAAGATGTTTGTCTTATCTTATCTTATAAAATACAGACGTCACTTCAAAAAAAGAAGATGATTACGTCCTACGATCATCGAAGTGACGACAGTTCAATCCCGCAAGTCCAATTCAATTAGTTCTGTTAATTCTTTGGACTCTGGAGTGGAGCATAGAGCCGCAGCATTTCTTCGCCATCGGACTCGGTGTTCTTTAGGTAGCTTCCTCAGTAGTGTCCATCCTGTCATGGTCTACCAATCTTCTCCATCTTTGCTTTGAGCTGCCAGCCATTTCTCTGCCCCTGTGAACCAGACGGCCACTTATTTGTTGTTTTCTTAATTGAAGATTTTTTCTTCATAATTGTTGCTTCGATTTTTCTTCTGTTAATAGCCTACTCCCAATTGGAGAAATGATTGACATTTATTCTGTGTCGTTTTTTTAAAGTTTTATTTGGTGTTTGTCATCTAGATGTAGAAGTAATTAAATTGTCTTTTAATTGGCTGTTACGAAGGTTAGTAACGTTGGTAAATTATAAACCTAAGGGAGGCCACTCATAGCAATGAATACGCACATCTTATCAATATTTGTATAGGTCGGTGGGGAAAGATTTCCAAATCTGTTTTCTTGAGTTAGAGAATGTAAAAGAGAAGATAACTCTACGTGTACTGTGGATTATTGCGCGGTGTAGGACGGGAACACTGACCTATTTGGGCATATGTTGCCTGGTTTTGTCCGAACTACTACTCCCGATGCTGTCGCTACGGACAGAGCGTGGAGAGAGTGCCGCATAGCGTATATCGAGTGTCGCCCAACTCCGAGACGAGCGTTAGGGAGGGAGGGGGAGTGTCTGGGCGGTCACTCGATACGTATGGGGGCTACGATTCATTTCGCTGGACGGCCCAGTATCTTAAGCACTACAGGAGTAGTCCTTTCTATGCCCTCAGTGTGTACTTCTGATTCGTGTTAACTGAAAGCTTAAATGCATTGGACTTCAATGTTTTTATTAGGTTTAACATTTTTGCATATTATGCTTTATGCTAATATTAAAATAAATAATTTCAATTGTAGCTGGAGGACTATCAGGTGATTGGTTGGTAGTTTCTAAAATAGACTATTTTCAATTGCAAATATTCATATGGACTATCAGGTGATTGGTTGGTAGTTTCTAAAATAGACTATTTTCAATTGCACATATTCATATTTGGCGCATTACCACAGACTTCAAGAAATGTTGATTTGTATTTTAAAAGAGTCATGGCAACTTTTGTGAACTTTTTGCCGCTGTAAAATCAAATTTGTAAATTCTTTCGTATACAGGATTCTTATTTTTGTGTGTGTTTAGTTGACATCATCGTTATTTTTAAAATAGCGTCCTTGACATTGGTCGACACATCGTGCGGTGCCCCAACGATTCAAGATACTAACGGAGGGGTTCTCAACCTGTGGGTCGCGACCTCCTTGGGGGTCGATTGACGATTTGCCAGGGGTCGCCTACGACCATCGAAAATAAGGATTGTTTTGTCTATTCTTCTATTGCTGTGCTGTATGTGTGTGTGGGGAGGGTGGGGGTCGCGGCAGAGTGGGGAATTGTAAAAAGGGGTCGCCGAGCATAAAAGGTTGAGAACCGCTGTGTAACTAACGGATATGTGAAGATGACATTTGCTAGAAGCGAAAATTTATATTGAAAATTCCAAATAGTGCTTACGAGGGTCCAGGTTGCAAAGATGAAGCGCTGTACTTGCCCTGCGATTTTTCCTCACTCCAATGTCAAGGTCACTTCAGATATGTCGTCTGCAGACAATGAACACTGCACAGGTCGAAGTGTCTTAACGCCATTGCGGCCTTTGATTCATCCCATGAAGCTCTCGGTGAAGATAGTTCGATGGAAACACAGGTCACACAGACTGACTGACTCAAGCTACACAAAAGCTACACAGCAGTTGAGCACTGACCTAGATATCTCGACCAAATCGCGTGCTCACGGGACTCTCTCTATCTTGGTAAGTGCTTTGTATAACTACCATTATCATCTTATCTTATAAATTACTGACGTTCCTTAAAAAAAAAACAAGATAGTTGCGTTATGTGCCTATCTAGGTTTCAATCTGGTCGTATATGTTAACTAGAGACTTGATTTTATCGGCTGATTTAGGCAGCCCTTTTCGTGCTGCAAGGTACCAGGGAAGAGGTTGCTTGTACCAAATAGTTCTTGCATAGGGAATTTTTTTTTTTTAAATGTGCTTTTATCTTTGTGCCTTTGGGAGTATTTTATTAGATTTTGTTTTCACATTTAAAGATTATGGTTCAGTCATAGACATAAATAAATATAGACTGGCCGATTAAAGAGTTTTACGAAACGAAAATTTGTGAATTGCAATTTTGTGTACTTTATTCATGACTTTATTATACAGCATTTATGTATAAAAGTTAAATAAAGTACACAGAAATGCAAGTCACAAATTTTCGTTTCATAAAACTCTATTATCGGCCAGTCTATATTTATTTATGTCCATAGACATATATATATATATAGACTGGACGATAAAGTAAAAATTATTATGGGAAACATTTGGGAAAAGATAAGTTTGTATAAGTTATACAGCAGTTATGAGCAGTGTAAAATTAAAAGTATTTATAGTTGTTGTTTTTTTCAGTCATAACCTATATAATTGATATAACCCCTTCTGTATTATTATATCTCAAATCGTGCCTAATTATAACTAGTTTTAAATACTAGATTTAGATCTAGTCTATATAAATACTATAGTAAAAAAAATACTACTTTTACTAGTACTATACTATACTATAAACTATAATTGTAATCTGTATAGTCTAGTCTATAGTTAGTATATAAATAGTCTAGCTAGGACTAGATTCAAGATTGTCACTAGATCATATCTATAATTAGTATAATCTATACTTATACTAGATCTAGTCTATAGTCTGCATGCATAGAATTCATAGATGATCGACTGACTAGTTTAATAGTTTGTAGTAAAAAGTATGAAAAGTATTAGAATTAGACCTAGTTATTATAAATATTAGTCATATTTATTAGATTTAGATCTATCAATATTGACAATATTAAATTAGTCACAGTCACAGTGATACTGAATTATTCTGACTTACTGAAACTAAAAGTTAATGTGTATAATATTCAATTTTTTTTCAACCTTTAGAATTTATCCTTGGCCTATCGAACTACGAACATTAGAGCACGTTCTGCTGATTTTCTTTGACTTTTTTGACTAAAAACTAATTCTAACAATTTGAATCGATAAGACGACCGCCATACATTAATAAAGAAGCCATGTCAACAAACATAGATCCACATCACAAACCTATATATATTTGCCTATGTCTATGATTATGAAACAAAGGCAAAATATTGGGAATATGGCAGTTTTGTACTTTTCAAAACTAAAGATCATAATTATATATTGGCTGAAATGTTAGTCCTAGAATTTATAGCTCAATTGCCGCCATTTTTTTTTTCACATAGATAGAGTACATAAAACATATTTGACTTCCCCCAAATAAAAATAACTTCCTACTTCCAGTCTATATTTATATATGTCTATGTTTATGTCTATGAGTTTTGTTTAATCTCTAAGAATGAAGATCATGCAACTTTTCATAATTCGGAATTTTTCAAGTTTTCAAGTTACATGAAGTTACTTCCTTCGGCCTCTCTATATTTATCTATGTCTATATTACTATGCCTCTAGTTTTTTAGTCTTCTGTCCTGAAATGTCTCTTAATTAAAAGATTTTAGGCCTACTAATGGTATTACTAATGTGAATATCATTGTATTAATCGAGTCATGCATGTTAACAAGCGACTATTGGCACTAGAGAAAACTAAGCCTCTATATCTAAATGAACTATTTAGGTCTTTATTATTTGCACAGACTAAATTACCTGGCTGGGTTGAAAACGAGTTTAGTATCTTTATTACCTTGACTTCTGCTATTTCATCAAGGTTTATCGGTAAATTTGTGACAGACACGCGCTTTGTTAATACATTAATATTTTGTTACAACTTAACTTTATTGGCCTCCTTCAGTCGTATAATGTCTGTAGTTCATCTCCTAGAACACTTTTTTTTCATTTGACCGTGGAGCCCTATTCTCCAGAGACATTCTCGTCTGCTTTACGACGCAGGTTAAGGAGACAGTATTCCTCAATCATAAGGCAAACAATGTACTGGATTAGACAAGCAATTCTTCAGACCATCAGAGTCAAGCCTAAAGGGAAAAAAAAATTGCATTCACCAAAGACCTCCATAGAATGTCCCCCCCCCCACCACCACCACCTACTACATTTATTTTGGCAATTTGTTTAAAAAACAACAACGAATATTTCAAACAAAATTTAAAAAAAAGTGCTCAAAGAAAAATAATTGACATTTTTTAAAGAAAAGGGAATCGGATCTTCATATTGGAATCACGTTACATGTTATTGACTAGAATTCTGTTTGTATGTGAATTTTTTTTTCTTCACATGCACTCCGCTTATTCGCAAAGCTCGGTTAATATCATGAACAGGTTTCACTCATTTATTTAAACGTGTGTGTGTGTGCGCGAGTAGGGCGCCAACAGGGAGCTGTCCTTTCAGGGGAGATAATTGTGACACTGACAAAGAAAGCTGTGAGTGCACAGTGCTGTCCCCGGCGCCGTAGCCTGGGAGTCAAGGGGGGATAATCGTCTCCTGGCATCCGTCTGTTGCTGGGACTTCTTAACGGAGGCAATCAATCGATCATGGACAATGCAATCATTTCCATCGATCTTTCCTGAGACAGATCATCAATTCTGGTGTTTATTAATGACACGTGACGTTAGTGGCGCCATCTATTTAACGGAGGAGGACATCAGACGATAAGAGGCGGCCATTTTTTTTTTATGGAACATAACCTACAATTGTCCGCATGGGTTGAATTTTCATACGTACAAACTTAGCTGATACCAAATGTAGCTGGCACTAAACTTAGCTGACACCAGTGCCGATTTCTAGTATATAGAACCCCCTAGGGCTGGGGTTCTCAACCTGTGGGTCGCGACCCCCTTGGGGGTCGATTGACGATTTGTAAGGGGTCGCCTAAGACAATTGCAAATATGGTCTGTTATTGTCTATTCTTCTATTGCTGTATGTGTGTGTGTGTGTGGGGGGGGGTCCGCGGCAGAGTGGGGGGGGGGGGGTCCGTGGCAGAGTGGGGGGGGGGATGTATAAAGGGGTCGCGAGCTTAAAAGGTTGAGAACCTCTGCCCTACGGATTGGACTTTACTTGGTTAGGCCAATAATAGAATATGCATCCTCCGTTTGGGACCCCTCAACTCAAGAAAACATTAAGGAACTGGAACAGACACAAAATAGCGCAGTGAGATTCATAACAAACGAATATTCGCATTTGACTAGAGTAACACCTTTAGTAAAATCACCAAATTTAGAAAGCCTTCAGGACAGAAGACTCAAAAGTAAAGTAGTAATGATACATAAAACACTGAACCATAATCTTCAAATACAAAAACAAAATTTAATAAAATACTCTGAAAGACACAAAGATAAAGGCACATTCCTCGTCCCATATGCTAGGACAAATTTGTACAAATACTCCTTCTTCCTTAGTGCTATTAGAGCATGGAATGGGTTGCTCGAGCTAGCCAGGAAAACCAGTGACTTGGCAGAAGGCAGAATTTAAGTCATTGGTTAATATGCATAACTAAATGCATGACGCGTAGGACGTAATCATCTTCTTTTTTGAAGTAACGTCTGTATTATATAAGATAAGATAAGATAAGTACCCGGTATTCCCCTACCCCGAAGAAAACATAAGAGTGTTGAATGTTTCATTTATCATTAAATTCCAGAGCGCCATTCTTGCATGCTTTCAAATCTTGGACGCTAAAGGCATCATTAGAAAGTAGGATTCCAGCCATGCCATCGAGATCCTAGAGAAGAAAATCTAGATATGACCTATAACGACCGCGCCACAAATGAAGAAATTCTAAAAGGATTACAACTGCCATTGAATCCCACAAAGAACCGCTTACCACTGTGAACAAAATAAACAACCACGCAAACTAAATAATGTCCATATATCATATGACACGCAAAGACCTTCCTTCAGGGAACAGTACCAGGGAAAAGAAAGAGAAGCCTACCAGAGAAAGCAATAGGAACAACACCAAAGAAGAACGGACGGGCTTGTGTCATTGAATGAGAGTCTAGTCTGGGCAAGAGACTGAGAGGAATGGAGAGTGATGGTCGACAGATCATGTGTGGTGCCCCAACGGTCAAACAGAATAAGGGATAGTTGATTATGAAACGCCTCCAAGGAATCTATCGATTAAAAGAGCTACTAAATCGTGCTTTACAAATATAGGGCCGTACACGTTGTAGGCTTTGAACAACCCCCCCCCCCCCCCCAAAAAAAAAAAAAAACTCCAGCAGGCTCCCGTTGGTAGTTGGGGGCCCTAGGCGGTTGCTTGGCTAGTTGCCTAGACACAGAACACAACTGTTGACACATTGAAAACGTCGTAGTTTCCCCCCCCCCCACACACACTTTTTCCCCCTATCGTACGTACACCCGCCTCAAGTGACATCTAGAAAGTTTTAACAAAGTTTTGAACCTTTTTCTCTCTTGGTAACTCTCCCCCCCCCCCACGGGGCACACACACACAAACACACACACACATACAACCAGCGCCACATTCAATCAGCACGAGTCGTGTGTGTTGTAGTTGAGTGTCTGTCTGTAGTGCGTCACGGACAGAGGTTCTCAACTCGTTCCCACCTAATGTATTTCACGTGCCCCACAAAATAAGAAGAAAATTGTGCATTGAGAAAATATTTGTTTCAAGTCAGATTTGGCATCACTCTGTTCATATTCACGTTAGTTATTGGTTCATGTGCCTTGACCAAAATGAACAAAGATAGAACTTAAACTTTATTGATTTTAATTGGAAGTAGGTTAGAAAACAAAAAAACAAACAAAAAAACGCGATTGTTTAGTCTGAGAATAGTCTGTGAGCAGGTCCGGATTTAAGCTTTCATAAAACTCCATTTAATAATAGTAATACTTCTATCTAAAAGCATGCCTTATTTTAAACGAAAAAAAAATAGAGTAAACGTAACCTCATTTCCCATTCTTAAAAAAAAATAAAAATTAATAAGTAAATTTTCGTCTAAAAATTTATATTTTTGGGGGTTTACGCACTGTCGTAAATCCGGAGCTGCTTTTTGTATATTACGATTTTCGATCCCGCTACCAGTGGACTCTTTTTTATTAACCAAGAGAGTGTTACCAACTGTATGACTTAAATGTAAAAACTCCGTAATATGGGCTTACTGTGGTTGCTGTGGGGGGCCCCAATTATGCGGATTCCCCCTGAGCAGTATCCCCACCCGCCCTGTAAGACTTAAATGTAAAAACTCCGTAATATGGGCTGCCTGGTCGTGCGGTTTGCGCGCTGGACTGTCGTTCGGATTTATCGACGGTCGAGGGTTCAAACCCTGCCCGCTCCCATCCCCCGTCGTCCTGCGGGAGGTTTGGACTAGGAAGTAAACTATCTTCAACTCTGAAGGAACATCCGAATTATGTAAAACATGGGCTTACTGTATTTACTGTGGGGGGGGCCCCTTTTTGCGGATTCCCCCTGAGCAGTATCCCCACCTGCCCTGCAAGACTTAAATGTAAAAACTCCGTGATATGGGCTTACTGTATTTACTGTGGGGGGCCCCCTTTTTGCGGATTCCCCCTGAGCAGTATCCCCACCTGCCCTGTAAGACTTAAATGTAAAAACTCCGTAAAATGGGCTTACTGTATTTACTGGGGGGGGGGGGGCTTTTTGCGGATTTCCCCTGAGCAGTATCCCCACCTGCCCTGTAAGACTTAAATGTAAAAACTCCGTAATATGGGCTTACTATATTTACTGTGGGGGCCCTCTTTTTGCGGATTCCCCCTGGGCAGTATCCCCACCTACCCTGCCCCAAATCCAGCCCTGAGTACGAGTAAAATTCACAGCCAACGCTTTGATTTTTTTCCCAATTTTATTTTCTAACCTTTAGTGCATTTTAATCAAAGCGGTTTTTTTTTTTAATTACTATTTATTTATTTTTTCTAAATTTAAAACCATCATGAAAAGTATTCGAAACAGCAATTTGTGTCTTACAATGTACCTTTTAGAAATCTTAAGTTTGGCATCCGTTGTCTGTGGAAAATCTGGAAGAGTAACATCAGCTTCCAAGTAAAATAAAAACTGTAGTCTTCGCTAGTGGTCTCCGAACTGCTATATGATTGTGAAAGTTGGACACTGAACACTGAGGCTGAAAGAAGAATCCAAGTAAATGCTACAGAAATATGCAGGGTATCAGATACCAAGAAAAGAAAACAAATGTGTCTGTACTTCTACAAACCATAACTGTGGCTAGCAAAAGGGTACTACCATCTCTCAATATTGTGGAGCGATGAAAGCTGAGCTGGTTCAGTCATATTATCTTATCTTATATGATACAGACGTTACTTCAAAAAAAGAAGATGATTGCGTCCTACGAGAAGAGGATTACGTTACTGTAAGACAAGACTCACTATCAAAAGTCTTTCCTCAAGGTACAGTTGAGGGAGTATGAAGAAAGAGTCGTCCATAGAAAAGCTGGTTGAACAATGTAAAAGAATGGACCGGCCTCTCTCTTGATAACCAGCTAATAACAGCTGCTGACCGGGAAAAAAAAGAAACGCTGGCTGGACAATGTAAAAGAATGGACCGGCCTCTCTCTTGATATCCAGCTAATTACAGCTGCTGACCGGGAAAAAAAGAAACGCTGGCTGGACAACGTAAAATAATGGACCGGCCTCTCTCTTGATATCCAGATAATAACAGCTGCTGACCGGGAAATCTGGAGGGATTTTGTTACTCGAACTGTCACAGCGCCCCCTACGACAAAAGTCAAGGGAAAGATGATGATAATGATTCGAAATGAAGATGTGTTATCCAAGCATTTGACTTATGCGTGTCACTTTTAGACCTTACCATTTGCCTAGACAATTAGGGGTGTAGGGTTATTGTTTGACTTATGCGTGTCACTTTTAGACCTTACCATTTGCCTAGACAATTAGGGGTGTAGGGTTATTGTTTGACTTCTGCGTGTCACTTTTAGACCTTACCATTTGCCTAGACAATTAGGGGTGTAGGGTTATTGTTTGACTTCTGCGTGTCACTTTTAGACCTTACCATTTGCCTAGACAATTAGGGGTGTAGGGTTATTGGTTACATATCACCAACGACTTATCTCCCCTTAGCTTAGTACATCTCTAACAACTAAAGACCTTTTTCGGTCTTCCATAGAATTCTCATGTCCTCACTAAGGGAGCCAGCCTCCCAGTTTGAGAACTCGGGGTCTAGGCTGAGTTTCCAAGTGTGTAGTAAAGTCTCTTAATCAAGTCTCAAGTTCAGAAACAATTGTGGGACTAAAACACTGGAGGTGGTCTTGTGTACACACGTCATTGTCGTCTGTTTGAAAGGATTCTGAGATGTAGCGCGTAGACAGGGCTTGTCGATATATTCTCAATATACATGCATTGAAACAATGCTCATTATCAAGTCATACAAATGCTCCCCATCAAGCAAACATCACAACTTGGGGATTCCACTCATTGCTTATTGGATGAGGGTATCGATCCTTGAGAATAAAAAATCTCCAGAAGTATCGAGTTGTGTTTCTAATTTCTTTCTTGAGGGTTTAGTCCCCAAAACAATGCGATGAAGAAAATACATGGATTGACGTCATCAGTCATTGCGTTCATTAATAGTGTAACAATGACTATTACAAGACCTTAATATCAATGCCATCGATTAGTTAAATTTTTTCAAAAGCGTTATTTGAAAGCCGGAAGCTAGACAAACGCCATTGTTGGGATGCTTATCGGATTGAAAGCGTACTCTCGAAACAAAATTTTCTTGCCTGGAAGTGCCAGCGACTTTAAGTTGGAGGCTTTGTTGAAGAATCGCGTTCTCAAAATGATGCAATAGGTGTGGCTGATTGCAAGACTTTGGGGTTGGTAGGATTCACATTTGAGGGAGCGGGGGGGGGGGGGGGAGTAAACAGTCTCTAACATTCATGACTAGGTTAACAAGAAAATGCTCTAAGACGTAATTATCTTATCTTTTGAGGGGACGTCTGTGATTTAAAATATTTTAATATTAATTAGATAGGCCCTTAGTACACTGCAAATAAAACGATTTACCCGCACCCATCCCCATTGAGAATAGTTGACTTAAATAGTTGGCTTAAATAGTTGACTTAATTGGTTGGCTTAAACAGTTGACTTAAACAGTTGGCTTAAATAGTTGACTTAAATAGTTGGCTTAAATAGTTGGCTTAAATAGTTGGCTTAAATAGTTGGCTTAAATAGTTGACTTAAATAGTTGACTTAAATAGTTGACTTAAATAGTTGACTTAAATAGTTGACTTAGAGACTCTTAAGCTCATGATGCATTTTATTGGAAAATATTTCACATTCTCATTAATATTGTTATAGTTATAATCATAATAATAATATAATCAATTATTGTTGTTTATCTTGGATTAATGTAGTTCTAATTTTACATCTTATTTTAATATTGGTTGTAAAAATGTAAAACTAAATTATACTTAAATATTTTTTTTTTACAAAAGTTACGTTACTCATTACGTCTGTCTGTCTGTCTGTCCGTCTGGTACAAATTGTATACACTTTTTTTCTCCCACTTCACAATCTCGGATCAAGTTTAAACTTTGCACATTTATTCCCTAACAAAACATGCATCAATAAAAAATAATTAATTAGTTAATTAACGGTAATTAATTAATCATGTCTGATATATATAAAAAGGGAAATAGAAATTCCATTAGTAATATCTATGACTCTAAATGTGCAGCTCTTTTCCTTATTTATATTTTTTAAAAAGTATTTTGCTTTTTATAGTTTGCATGTACATTTAACAAAACACTTCAATACAATAAGACATTGAAAGGTTTTATTTTTTTAATAGCCACAAGTGGACAGCAGAAGCAGACTGTCTATACTGAATTTCCCTCTTCAAGATGAATGCATCGCGAGCGACCTTATGTCACGTGACAGGAATATATGCAAATCATCCAAGTCGTCTGCTGGTGTCCACAAACTGACGAGAATGAAATGGATTGATGCCCTTGGCTGCTGGGTAACAGAAGATCAGGTACAAAAGATTTGATTTTGATGCTGATTTTTGGCACATGTCACATCGGCACGTCGTGACCTAGAGGTGGGAACTATTGCAAGCAGATGTACAGTCCCACATTAACATCAGGGGCGTAGCTAGGGTGGGGGAGGGTCCAAATTTGAAAATCCCCCCCAGGGCATCCACTTGAGGTCCACTCCACCCCACAATTACACACCCCTCTCTTATGATAAAGCATTATTTTACTGTCGTAGTTCTTGTAGTCAATTAAAATAACTTTTTTTTTTAAAGGGGCATAGAACAATTTACATTGAAATCAAACAGAAAGACAAATAAGCAAACTATTTTTAGAACAATCCTTTTAAAAAAGAAAACAAAGCTTATCTAAGGAAAAGAACTCCGCAATAACAACTACATCTCTCAATAATGTAGACGTTATTTCCCTTATTCGATATCAAACAAGAGAAAACAAAGCTTATCTAAGGAAAAGAACTCCGCAATTACAACTACATCTCTCAATAATGTAGACGTTATTTCCCTTATTCGATATCAAACAAGAGAAAACAAAGCTTATCTAAGGAAAAGAACTCCGCAATTACAACTACATCTCTTAATAATGTAGACGTTATTTCCCTTATTCGATATCAAACAAGAGAAAACAAAGCTTATCTAAGGAAAAAAACTCCGCAATAACAACCACATCTCTCAATAATGTAGACGTGATTTCCCTTATTCGATATCAAACAAGAGAAAACAAAGCTTATCTAAGGAAAAGAACTCCGCAATTACAACTACATCTCTCAATAATGTAGACGTGATTTCCCTTATTCGATATCAAACAAGAGAAAACAAAGCTTATCTAAGGAAAAGAACTCCGCAATAACAACCACATCTCTCAATAATGTAGACGTGATTTCCCTTATTCGATATCAAACAAGAGAAAACAAAGCTTATCTAAGGAAAAGAACTCCGCAATTACAACTACATCTCTCAATAATGTAGACGTGATTTCCCTTATTCGATATCAAACAAGAGAAAACAAAGCTTATCTAAGGAAAAGAACTCCGCAATAACAACCACATCTCTCAATAATGTAGACGTGATTTCCCTTATTCGATATCAAACAAGAGAAAACAAAGCTTATCTAAGGAAAAGAACTCCGCAATTACAACTACATCTCTCAATAATGTAGACGTGATTTCCCTTATTCGATATCAAACAAAACGATCAATTGACTAATTGCTAATTTTCCAATTGATTCTTGCTTAGTTAGACGCACTAAATAATTATTTAAAGTTTTTAACTTGACTCGAGAATGGGTGTGAAAGAAATAATGTGTACACTTATTTAAGGGGACGAAACCTACATATTTAGCCGTATCTGTGAAATTATTTCCCTTGTTGGTATCTAACAAAATAATTAATTACCATTAATTAATTGACTGTTTGGTAAATTTCTTTATGGATTCATGTCTTGTCTACGCCAATGAATAATTGTGCAAAGTTTCAACTTGATCCGAGAAGGTATGTGAGAGAAATAACGTTTACAAATTTTTTACCACACAGACAGACGGACAGACAGAGTGAGTTGATATAAGCTTTGTAAAAAAATGTAGGCCTACTCCTGGCCTACCACAAATAAAATCTATCTTAGTCTTAGTTCTAAATCCCATTAGGCCTGCACCAAATCAAATTGTCGCTCATTTAGACAAAAGACTTACACTGTAATCCAGTCAAAAAAATTGCCAGAAACAAATGTTTAACTTCCAGAGTGTCTCGGATTTAGAAACAAATTTCATTGTTGACTTTCAGAGACCTCCCGTGCCACTGACGTCACTGACCTCAAACACACAATGCTCTTACAAGAATGTCATGACGTCATCGGAAAAATCGGGAAAACCTGGTAAGACAATTTGGTCTAGTTTTCTTATCACAACGAGGCCAATCTATTAATTTAAAAAAAAATATGTAATAGTTTTTCGTCTATGACGGCAAACTAGACATATCTAGCTATTTGGTATATCCGGCGTACAGAAAATAGGTCGAGAGGCGAAGTACGTTAGCGTGGCTACCTATGAAGGAGGCTCGAGGTTCGACACCCGACTCGGGCAGAGTTGTGTTTACTGAGCGCCTAAAGGCAGCACGGAAAACCTTCTCCCAGATACCCCCTTCCCCCACTGGTCCACAAATAAGATTGGACAAAGCGATCTGAGCATGCTATAAGCATGAAAGTAGCGCTTTATAAAACTATAATAGAGGCGCTCTAAAAATCCCAAAATTAAAAATACCTTTCTTCACCAGGATTCGAGCCCGGAAACCTCGTTTCTAATGAGTACCTGACATTATTTGGGGAAACGTAAAGGCTTAGGGTCGTTGTGCTGGCCACATGACACCCTCGTTAACCGTGGGCCACAGAAACAGATGACCTTTACACCATCTGCACCGTAGATCGCTATAGAATAGAGAAGCTTTGCGATAAATTTTGAGCACTGTAAAATCAAATTCTCAATGTGGCGCCCGGGTGGAAATAGTCGTCAGAGGGAAACATTACAATGTGGCGCCCGGGTGGAAATAGTCGTCAGAGGGAAACATTAGGACAATAGAGAAGCAAATCAAAACCTTTGGGGTGCCTATGGACCGAATCCATTGCACCTGCGGGAATGAAAGAGAATCCCAACAAAAATGGATGGCTGCCTGGTCGTGCGGTTTGCGCGCTGGACTGTCGTTCGGATTAATCGACGGTCGAGGGTTCAAACCCTGCCCGCTCCCATGCCCCGTCGTCCTGCGGGAGGTTTGGACTAGGAAGTAAACTATCTTCAACTCTGAAGGAACATCCGAAACATGTAAAACAAACAAATGTCATTACTCTGACACCGTTTCTCAAGGGGACGTTTTATGGCGGACGTCCGCACTGATGGTGTGGCACAGAGGAGGAATATAGGACAGTCCGGTGTCGACAATTATTACTACTATGGATAACTTGCAGTCATTTCTTTTTTTTTTAATTCCACAAATTTTTTATTTTGTAGTTACATCAATATCTTATACACAAGACAAGCGAAACAAAGTAACGAAGTCTTCTAATGGTACAGTCGTCATAATTGAATGTCCCACAATAATTGATTCACCGGAGACAAAAGTTTTGATTTATATTGTAGAGCGGATATTGTCCACATTTTCCCCCCAGAAAAATTGTTTATATTAACATTGTTATACTCAACAGCGAGGACTATAAACAGTGAGGTAAGGACCTCTTAGGTCGCTGTTGTTCTAATTGTATGTCCATCAACAATGTTAATCAACAACCACAAAGAGGAGTGGCTCAACCAATGGGCATCAGGAAACACAAGCAGAGCCATGTACAAAGAAATGAACACGCCTAACAAACTGGACAGTATTAACTTTCTCCCCCGCAAAGAGAAATCTACAATCTTCCAACTAAAGACAGGACACACACCTCTGTTAAAATGCCATCTCAATAAAATAAATCCCACACAACTCCCCCTTTGTAGACACTGCGCCCACCTTTATGAAACCGTAAACCACATCCTCTTTGAATGCCCCTCCCAAATCCACCTTAGGTAGACTTTACTACCATTCCAGCCCAACATAACCAACACCCTGTACGGCAGTGCTGAACAACTGAAGAAAACAGCACACTATTTTTCCTTGGCACAGTCTGCAAAAGAGCTGACAGCTTAGCAGCAATAAAGCTGGCTGGAAGAAGAAGAAGAACTGTATGTCCATAATTCCCACTTCAACGGGGTCGGGGAAAGAATTACTTAGTGACAATTGTCGACAGTTCGTTGCCTAATGTTTTTTAGTTCATGATCATTTACATCAGCGGTTCTCAACCTTTTAGGCTCGGCGACCCCTTTTTACAACCCCCACTCTGCCGCGACCCCCCCCCCCCCCCAATCCTTCCGCATACACACACAGCAATGGAAGAATCGACAAAAACAATTCATTTTTTCGATGGTCTTAGGCGACCCCTGGCAAATCGTCATTCGACCCCCCAAAGGGGTCGCGACCCACAGGTTGAGAACCCCTGATTTACAGTGTTCATTGTAATACACCCGCCGCAGCTCATCAGTTATAAATTCATCGTCGTAAATACAAGGAGCATAAGCGAGCGGTCAGAACGAGATCAGTTTTTAATTTTTATCATAAAGAACCAATATCCCAGATTTCTAAACACATGCAAATCCGGCGTTGCTCATAGTTCATGGTTTACTGTTGTACTTGAAATTATTTGGGGGTACTGTCAAGGTCAAGGGTTCCTCACCACTCTGAAGAGTTCGACAAGACGAAATTATTTTTAAAGTTCATGTCACGTCTGCCAGATGAGTTTCGCTTCAAGCGAATTCCAGGTATTAGTTATTAATTGTTTCCTGAAATGTCACCTGTTGTTGTCTGGCCATGTAACTGAGGCTCGGGTTCAAATCTTCCAAGCAGAGGTGTTTGTTGATACTTTAGTTTTTGTTTCCAGTTTAAAACCCGAGATTAGTGATACCATGAGTGGATATTATGAAATGGAATTTTGCTATTCACTTAATAACATTAATTCATGAATCTCAACGGATGAATAGACACTGTAATATTCAACAAACAAACAAACAAAAAATCAAACAAACAAGCAGAAAAAAAAATCCTTTTTAAAAATACGAAGCTTATATTTAGTGTAGCTGCATCAACTAGAAAATGTATAATAAGCAGGGGCGGACTGGCTATATGTGCATTTGGGCAAATGCCCGGTGGGCCGGTACCCGAATGGGCCGGTAGGGCCACCTTAATGGCCTGATCGAAGCCATTATGGCACATTTCAAATTGTTAAAGGTTTTATAATATTCGAATTATATTCTTATTATTATTTGTATAAAAAGGCCCTCTGAGCGTCGTGTTTAAACAAAAAGTCTTTCACAGACATTACAGTGTAATACTCTTTTAATCGAACACATTTTCCGAAAATAAAATGTAGACAGTGCTACTAGTAGGCTTCATCTTTTTAGGGCCTGCATAATTGCTGATTTAAAATGACGCTATATTATCTATAGAGATATAGAGTTCACTGTATGCATGCATATTGATACATTATTAAACTTAACAATGGTTTTTAAGGACCGATACACCTAGACATGGATGCCCATCACATGATAGAGAATTAGTGGGCCGAATTTTATAGAAATGCCCGGGCCGATTTTGACACCCAGTCCGCCCCTGATAATAAGGTTTACATCAATATGTTATTTCGCTTTTATATAATGTCGTTTATAATAAAATATGGTAATAATAAATACATATACAATGGTTTTAAGTATAATCAAGTAAGAATTTGACAACTATGGCGCCATCGTTAGGGCCTATATTGATAGTGGTTCCAATGAACCCCCTAGGTGACACAGTTTGGGCCTATATGTGTCGTGGGCCCGGACGCAATGAGCCCCTTTGCACCACTGTTGCTATGACAACTTTAGTAAAATCACTAAATTAGGAAACCTTCAGGAGAAAAGGCTCAAAGGTCAAGTAGAAATTATACATTAAACACTGAACCATAATCTTCAAATACAAAAACAAAATCTGATAAAATAATCAGAAAGACACAAAGATAAAGGCACGTTCCTCGTCCCATACGCTAGGACAAATTTGTACAAATACTCCTTCTTCCCTAGCGCTTTTAGAGCATGGAATGGGTTGCCTGAGCTAGCCAGGAAAACCAGTGACTTGGCAGAATTTAAGTCATTGGTTAACATTCAAGACTAAATGCATGACGCGTAGGACGTAATCATCTTTTTTTTTGAAGTAACATCTATAAGATAAGATTACGTAAGGGCCGTTTCGGCCGATATTCGTTTTCTATATTTTAGTTTTTTTTTTTTTTTTTTTTTTTTTTTTAAAGGAAACCTCAGAATTTGCGCTATTCAGTTTTAGCTTTATCATCATAGGAATCCTTGGGCTTTATGCCTCTTTTCTTTGCCTCTTTTTTGGGCTTTATATGCCTCTTTTATGGGCCATCTTGCCTCTTTTGTGGGCTTTTTTTTTTTTTTTTTTTTTTTTTAATATGTTTTTATTTGTAAGTTACCATAATTCACAAGTATTAAATCATAAACAATTGAAAAGTGATTAACCTAAAAATATAATAACAGTAATAGAAATATTATTTAATATCAAAGACATACTACCTAACCAATGAACCCCCTGTGACGAGATGTTAATTAGTTAATATTTGGCTTGTTTATTTATGTCTAGGGGAAATTTTATTAATTTTATCCCGCTCACATATAAGATTTTGTACAGGCACACCGCAACTAACAGTAAGAACAGACCAATATTATACGTTTAAAAATAAAATAATTTAATAAATGAAAGTTTACAGGAGATAAATGATTAAATAAAATTATAATTAAGAAAATAAAAGAAGTAAAGATGCTAATATCTAAAATAACTGTTCATCATGGATTGCTAATTATTGAGTGATTGGAGGAGAAGAATGTTCCTATGTCTGCTACTTATTTTTCTTAGCTGCTAGCCCGTGGGTCGTCTTCTGGCGGTCGAAGGACTGGCACTCAGAAGGATGAGTCATCCGGCTCTGTCTTAGGACGTCGGCTCGGGATGTTCTCTATGCTATAGGCAAGCTGGCTCTAGGGTGAGGCCGCTGCCTGTTTAGCAATAGAGATGGTTGGTGCTGCAGACTAAGTTGTAGTGGGACGATCTCTCAGCTGTGATCTCTAGCTCGTAGAGAGCCGTGCTAACTCAACACCAGTTTGTCTTCTGCTGCGAAGGTTGCTCTAATCTGTCGGCATTAGGCAATAACTATTGGGCAGTGGACAGTTTGGGCCGGGTACTGGGCAGATGATACTGGGCAGTATAGGGCACTGTGGACACTGGGCAATATGTTAAGGCCAAGGACAGTAGGCGATGCCTTCTTGCTAACAGGTATGTAATGGGGGGGGGTGTATCTGGTGTGGTCTGCCTCGGTTACAGCTTTCTATGGAGATCTGGTAGTTGTAGCAATCGTGCGTAGTAACCAGGGGTAGCAATCAGGGGTAGCAATCAGGGGTAGCAACCAGGGGTAGCAACCAGGCTGGGGATAAGAAAGACAATTAGGAACCTCCTAAAGGTATTGAGCAGGGATTCCCATATGCCTTGCAATCATTCAGATGTAGGCATTGGTATCAATCCCAATAAGGCATTTAAGACAATCATGTATAAAATCTTAAAGCATGCGTATAACTCAATAGCAAACAAAATACAGGTAAGATAACTACAGTAAATGTGTCATCATATAATGTAGGATGATACTAGCTAAGATTCATCCATTAAATGAGATTACGGCAATAAGTAATCAGTTACAGTAAAATGGGGAATGAGCATATTATATACTAAAGGATAAGATGAAAATAAAATATTAGGGATATGGCTACAGTAATAAGTGTTTGATATAGTTAATCAAAATTACATTCATCCAAGGAACTATAAGTTCACAAGGGTGGGAGACATAATAACATGTTTGAGGGATATACAACAGAAATGTGAAATGACTAATTTCACATGGGCTCTGTAAGTTTAGAGCACTGTGATCTAAGTTCTTAGACAGTACTTAGATTCACGAAAGGTTATTGTTTACATCCATCACTAAAATACAGGAATGGAGAAACATAACAAAATCATATATAATAACTATGGTTTCAAATGTAGACCACCATAGCGGCATTAGTAATACTATATGAAGATATAGTATCGACATAAAATAGTACAATGTATATACATAATAAAGTCATAATGTAATGACGGGGAACGTGGCTGTGTACTAATGTGTACTCACACATTCCTATAATATAAAATAAGCATAATAAAATGTTTACACTTACCCGTTTGTCCCTAATGAAACCTCACAACTAAACTTCCTAACAGAGGAGACTGTATGAATCCTAGCGGGCCTAACTTAGAATGTTTGGGTCTCTCTATATATATATAGATGGGACTTTTCGTTTACCGGGTGGGGAAGAAAGCTAACTGATTTTCTCACATGTATCGATGTACCGGAGATGTCAGGCGTCAGGTCAGATTTATGGTCAATATTCGTTGCCTACCGTGGGAGTAAAGTCTTAAGCGAATATGTATCTGTCCAGCCCGATTGCAACGCTATTCTTAGAGCGATGCGTATTCTGCGGGGGGGGGGGGGGGAGGGGGGGAGAAATAGGTGTGAAAAGTTATTAGTCCGCAGCGCGTAGCGCAGGTGAAGCGAATATTGTGTGTGTGGGTCACCTGTCCAGCGGTCAAAATTAAAAGTTAGCCCTAGAGAAGCTAGTTAATGTTTTACGTCGAGATTCGTCCCGTGAGAAACGTGCGAGGGGGGATAAATCCTACAAGAAATTAGTTATGGGTGGACAAGAAAATAATTGTTTAAGTTAAAAATTAAAGTTTCTCACGGTTTGCTGGGAAAAACTAAAATGAACTTATGTATGCAAGTTTCGTATCGTCACATACCCACCCACTTAAAAAGTATTCGCAGAATACTATTAGTACTTGCATATAAGTTTCATTTGAGCTTTGTCGTTGTCCAGTCTAATTGTCCTAAGGGAAAAAAAAAATGAATCTGAATTCGAGGACCGGTTCGTAAGGGAGATTGGGCCTCTAGGTATCCGTTTTAAGTCTAATTTCGATCCCACCGTGGACTGTTGGGTTTGGGTGGAGAATAACGTGACCTGTGGTTGAGGTCAGGTTTGTTTTGGTACCTGTGCGTCCTACCTGAAGCAGTGAGGGGTGATGGGGTATAGTTGCAACATGATGGACTGGGCGGGAATCGGTGGCGACTACCACCCTTGTGATTCCATGCAGGTATCATATTTATACGTGGGGGCCAAGATTGTTGACCATACCAACGCCGTCTGACACTGTCAATGTCAGGAATTAGGGGTTTAATTTCCTTAGTTCGGTTGAACTGAGGTGTTGAGTGATGGCGCCCAGTGTTTGACTGATTTGGGCCATCCTTCTGTCTAGTCGTTCTACCGACTGGCAGGGAAAAATATGGCTTCTTGACATTTCCTAATGGTACGTATTGGGAGCCAAGAATAAAGTCGTACACGGGTGACTCCATAACAGCGGCGTTTATGGTCCCGTGCACGTATCGACATTCTACATGAACCCTCGCTATGGGCAAGACCATTGGAGGTGTAGTTTTGTCGACGGTTTGGATCTCTACCGTTTCACCGGTGAGATCTGCCGAATCAATCAGCGCTTCCTTTATTATGGAAGTAAAAGTGCAGGCTGTATCAAACATGATATAAGTTTGAACGCCGTTTATTAGGGCCTGCTCTACACCTGGGGGTGATGTAGAGGGGTGAGGAGGTATATAAGGGATTTCTGGGCCTACCGGGTTACCAGTCTTGGGCCGTGGAACGGCCGTCAGGGCCGATACGACGTGTGGGGCATGTTGTTGTCGAGTCCTCCTGTCGTCACGCGTGTTATGTGAGTCACGGTGAGAGGGGTGGTAGGAATTATTCTGGCGTGATTGATGGGGAGGGCGGTTCGACTGGTTGGATGGGTGTTGTGAAGGGACACGTGCCTGGCTGTTTTGATTTTGGTTGTGAGGTGTGGGCTGGGCAGGGGAGGTTTCGCTAGATTGTGGTTCTGTTACGGGTGTCTTAGCTTTCTGGTCTCGTCTGGCAGCTATGTATCGGTCTGCATCAATTGCAATGTCAGAAGGGTCACTCGCCTGTTGCTCATTGACATATATTCGAGTTTCCTGCGTTAAGCAGTCTCGAAGCTGCTCAGCCAGAATAAGGTTTCTAAGACCTTCAAATGTTTCGGGCATTTTGCTTAGGGCTAGCCATTTCCCGAGGTATTTGTCCAGCCTGTCGCAAAGATTGACATAAGTTTCTTTGCGCTCAAGGCGGGACCCTCGAAACTTCTTGTGGTATGAATCAGAGGTTAGCTCAAATTGAACCAATAGTGCCTCTTTCAGGGCTTCAAAGTCCTCCCGTTGGTATGAGGGGAGCTTTGTGTAAGCCTCGTAAGCCTTGCCCCTAAGGCATTGAGCTAGCCTGAAACACCACCTATCCTTGGGCAAGCTATAATAGCGTGCCACCTCTTCGAATCGTGTTAAATAAACTTCAACACTTTCGCTCTTCTCATCGAAGGGCTCGAAGGGGATGTTGGGTGAGCTATTTGAGGACCCTTGGCTGGAAGCTGGGCTAGCAGGCTGAGAATCAGCGACTGTGCGAGCCGTCTCATTCTCTTGAGCTATTCTAGCTCTCTCAGTTGCCTGTCTCTCCCGCTCCATGGCTAACTCGTGCTCATGTTTTTCTTTATCTCTTGCTAACTCAAATTCCCGTTCCCGGGCTACCCTCTCCTCTAATTCCCACTCATCCAACTTTTGTCGGATGTAGTCAGAGCGATCTTTCCCTTCTAATTCTAACAATGCCGCCGTCTCTGTCAACTCTTGTATTTTGAGTTTTCTGTCAGAGTCAGTCTTGGATCTTGTATTGCTGGCCATTATTTATGTATGAGAGAAATAAAATGGGAAACTAATAAGACTAAAAGGAGGGATATTACTGAAGTAAGAGCGTTCTATGAAGCCCGTATGAAACAACCACGTTGCCCGTGATAATAATACAATATTAAGTACAGTGATGCAACTTAAAATAACCACAAATAATAATATTATACTAAGTTAATACGTGATAACATCTAAAGTAAAATAGATATAAAATAAAGACTCTAGCAACACTCATCACTCCGTTTGCAATCCGTTACTTTAAGATAATGAAAGTATATTAGATATAGGAAAGTTCTACTGCTGTATGCCTGTGCCTGTCTAATAAAGGATTCTAGTTTCAGATCCCCGGACGGGACCACATTTATATGTGACGAGATGTTAATTAGTTAATATTTGGCTTGTTTATTTATGTCTAGGGGAAATTTTATTAATTTTATCCCGCTCACATATAAGATTTTGTACAGGCACACCGCAACTAACAGTAAGAACAGACCAATATTATACGTTTAAAAATAAAATAATTTAATAAATGAAAGTTTACAGGAGATAAATGATTAAATAAAATTATAATTAAGAAAATAAAAGAAGTAAAGATGCTAATATCTAAAATAACTGTTCATCATGGATTGCTAATTATTGAGTGATTGGAGGAGAAGAATGTTCCTATGTCTGCTACTTATTTTTCTTAGCTGCTAGCCCGTGGGTCGTCTTCTGGCGGTCGAAGGACTGGCACTCAGAAGGATGAGTCATCCGGCTCTGTCTTAGGACGTCGGCTCGGGATGTTCTCTATGCTATAGGCAAGCTGGCTCTAGGGTGAGGCCGCTGCCTGTTTAGCAATAGAGATGGTTGGTGCTGCAGACTAAGTTGTAGTGGGACGATCTCTCAGCTGTGATCTCTAGCTCGTAGAGAGCCGTGCTAACTCAACACCAGTTTGTCTTCTGCTGCGAAGGTTGCTCTAATCTGTCGGCATTAGGCAATAACTATTGGGCAGTGGACAGTTTGGGCCGGGTACTGGGCAGATGATACTGGGCAGTATAGGGCACTGTGGACACTGGGCAATATGTTAAGGCCAAGGACAGTAGGCGATGCCTTCTTGCTAACAGGTATGTAATGGGGGGGGGTGTATCTGGTGTGGTCTGCCTCGGTTACAGCTTTCTATGGAGATCTGGTAGTTGTAGCAATCGTGCGTAGTAACCAGGGGTAGCAATCAGGGGTAGCAATCAGGGGTAGCAACCAGGGGTAGCAACCAGGCTGGGGATAAGAAAGACAATTAGGAACCTCCTAAAGGTATTGAGCAGGGATTCCCATATGCCTTGCAATCATTCAGATGTAGGCATTGGTATCAATCCCAATAAGGCATTTAAGACAATCATGTATAAAATCTTAAAGCATGCGTATAACTCAATAGCAAACAAAATACAGGTAAGATAACTACAGTAAATGTGTCATCATATAATGTAGGATGATACTAGCTAAGATTCATCCATTAAATGAGATTACGGCAATAAGTAATCAGTTACAGTAAAATGGGGAATGAGCATATTATATACTAAAGGATAAGATGAAAATAAAATATTAGGGATATGGCTACAGTAATAAGTGTTTGATATAGTTAATCAAAATTACATTCATCCAAGGAACTATAAGTTCACAAGGGTGGGAGACATAATAACATGTTTGAGGGATATACAACAGAAATGTGAAATGACTAATTTCACATGGGCTCTGTAAGTTTAGAGCACTGTGATCTAAGTTCTTAGACAGTACTTAGATTCACGAAAGGTTATTGTTTACATCCATCACTAAAATACAGGAATGGAGAAACATAACAAAATCATATATAATAACTATGGTTTCAAATGTAGACCACCATAGCGGCATTAGTAATACTATATGAAGATATAGTATCGACATAAAATAGTACAATGTATATACATAATAAAGTCATAATGTAATGACGGGGAACGTGGCTGTGTACTAATGTGTACTCACACATTCCTATAATATAAAATAAGCATAATAAAATGTTTACACTTACCCGTTTGTCCCTAATGAAACCTCACAACTAAACTTCCTAACAGAGGAGACTGTATGAATCCTAGCGGGCCTAACTTAGAATGTTTGGGTCTCTCTATATATATATAGATGGGACTTTTCGTTTACCGGGTGGGGAAGAAAGCTAACTGATTTTCTCACATGTATCGATGTACCGGAGATGTCAGGCGTCAGGTCAGATTTATGGTCAATATTCGTTGCCTACCGTGGGAGTAAAGTCTTAAGCGAATATGTATCTGTCCAGCCCGATTGCAACGCTATTCTTAGAGCGATGCGTATTCTGCGGGGGGGGGGGGGGGGAGGGGGGGAGAAATAGGTGTGAAAAGTTATTAGTCCGCAGCGCGTAGCGCAGGTGAAGCGAATATTGTGTGTGTGGGTCACCTGTCCAGCGGTCAAAATTAAAAGTTAGCCCTAGAGAAGCTAGTTAATGTTTTACGTCGAGATTCGTCCCGTGAGAAACGTGCGAGGGGGGATAAATCCTACAAGAAATTAGTTATGGGTGGACAAGAAAATAATTGTTTAAGTTAAAAATTAAAGTTTCTCACGGTTTGCTGGGAAAAACTAAAATGAACTTATGTATGCAAGTTTCGTATCGTCACACCCCCTAAAGACAGAAAAATGATACAAGTATACTCTACTCCAGAACAATCAACACAATATCAGATATCCCTGACCCCCAACACCCTATTTCTGAAAAACTACATGAGCATTATACAGGTATATGAAAATCAAACTAGATAATTCTCTACCCTAAAATCCATTATTTTTCTAAATGTTAATTCCAAGTGATTAGGATCAAGCACCTTATTATTATGTAGACATTTGAGCCAGCTAGCCCAAACAAGATTCCTGTATTCGGAAACAATAATCAAGTTAAAGTTATGTATCATTTTATTTTTTAGTTTTGGCAGCTTGTTTAAAATAATAGACAAGTTAACATTTACATAATTGCCACAGTTTGCTTCCAATAGGTCCATTACAGTACTTCTAACTTGAAGGAATAATGGACATTCCAAATACATGTGTTTTTCGTTATCAGCATTTTCAAGGTGGCATAATATAGGTGGGTTTTAGTGGACGCTGTTGTCTTATTTTAATTTCTTAAATTTTTTTTTTTTTTTTTTTTTTTTAAAGGAAACCTCAGAATTTGCGCTATTCAGTTTTAGCTTTATCATCATAGGAATCCTTGGGCTTTATGCCTCTTTTCTTTGCCTCTTTTTTGGGCTTTATATGCCTCTTTTATGGGCCATCTTGCCTCTTTTGTGGGCTTTTTTTTTTTTTTTTTTTTTTTTTAATATGTTTTTATTTGTAAGTTACCATAATTCACAAGTATTAAATCATAAACAATTGAAAAGTGATTAACCTAAAAATATAATAACAGTAATAGAAATATTATTTAATATCAAAGACATACTAACTAACCAATGAACCCCCTAAAGACAGAAAAATGATACAAGTATACTCTACTCCAGAACAATCAACACAATATCAGATATCCCTGACCCCCAACACCCTATTTCTGAAAAACTACATGAGCATTATACAGGTATATGAAAATCAAACTAGATAATTCTCTACCCTAAAATCCATTATTTTTCTAAATGTTAATTCCAAGTGATTAGGATCAAGCACCTTATTATTATGTAGACATTTGAGCCAGCTAGCCCAAACAAGATTCCTGTATTCGGAAACAATAATCAAGTTAAAGTTATGTATCATTTTATTTTTTAGTTTTGGCAGCTTGTTTAAAATAATAGACAAGTTAACATTTACATAATTGCCACAGTTTGCTTCCAATAGGTCCATTACAGTACTTCTAACTTGAAGGAATAATGGACATTCCAAATACATGTGTTTTTCGTTATCAGCATTTTCAAGGTGGCATAATATAGGTGGGTTTTAGTGGACGCTGTTGTCTTATTTTAATTTCTTAAATTTTTTTTTTTTTTTTTTTTTTTTTTAAAGGAAACCTCAGAATTTGCGCTATTCAGTTTTAGCTTTATCATCATAGGAATCCTTGGGCTTTATGCCTCTTTTCTTTGCCTCTTTTTTGGGCTTTATATGCCTCTTTTATGGGCCATCTTGCCTCTTTTGTGGGCTTTTTTTTTTTTTTTTTTTTTTTTTAATATGTTTTTATTTGTAAGTTACCATAATTCACAAGTATTAAATCATAAACAATTGAAAAGTGATTAACCTAAAAATATAATAACAGTAATAGAAATATTATTTAATATCAAAGACATACTAACTAACCAATGAACCCCCTAAAGACAGAAAAATGATACAAGTATACTCTACTCCAGAACAATCAACACAATATCAGATATCCCTGACCCCCAACACCCTATTTCTGAAAAACTACATGAGCATTATACAGGTATATGAAAATCAAACTAGATAATTCTCTACCCTAAAATCCATTATTTTTCTAAATGTTAATTCCAAGTGATTAGGATCAAGCACCTTATTATTATGTAGACATTTGAGCCAGCTAGCCCAAACAAGATTCCTGTATTCGGAAACAATAATCAAGTTAAAGTTATGTATCATTTTATTTTTTAGTTTTGGCAGCTTGTTTAAAATAATAGACAAGTTAACATTTACATAATTGCCACAGTTTGCTTCCAATAGGTCCATTACAGTACTTCTAACTTGAAGGAATAATGGACATTCCAAATACATGTGTTTTTCGTTATCAGCATTTTCAAGGTGGCATAATATAGGTGGGTTTTAGTGGACGCTGTTGTCTTATTTTAATTTCTTAAATTGTGATCATTTTTTTTTAATATAGGTCACTACAATTATACAGTACATTACGCTATTGAGTTTTTACTATCGACTTATGAAATTAATTCATGAATCTTAACGAGTGAATACATACCGTAATATTCAACAAAAAGCACAATTAAACAAACAAGCGAACAAGAAAGTGCTTAATAAAAAACAAAGCTTGTATTTAGTGTAGTTGTATCAACTAGAACATTTATAAATAAGGTTTACATCGATTTGTTACTTCGCTTTTATATAAAATTGTTTATAATAAAATAATAAGGCTTGTCTTCGAGTCCAAATATTAATGAGGAGTGCAGTATTTTTGGTTTCGCCGTCTGCGTCTGTACTTGGCAGCGGATTTTCTTCTGGTCTCAAATGTACATCTAGCGGCCCTTGTGAGTGACCTCCAGCTGTCTCGTTCTGAGGCTGCATGCAACCAGGTGCTCTCTTCTATATCATCTAAGGCAAGTTGACGCCTAAGCTGATTTCTTGCTAGCGTATATCTTACACTGGTGTGGTATTAGAATCAAAGATGTTTTAGGCAATTAAAAGTAAGAGAAATATAGATCTAAATCCCATTGATTCACATGTACATAATATTTCAATACATTTGATTGATAGATTTTGTGCTGGTATCTATCGCTATTGGTAGTCATAAAAAGTGCAATAACTTTCCATTTTTGGCTGACTAGAAAGCCAGGTAAAAATGATAATATAATCAGCGATTCATCATCTTTTATTTACTGTTTTATGACTATTCTTTTTGATAAAACTGTAAGTATTCTAATACGCTGTTTCAACAGTAATGCAAAAATGAAAATCTAGATTTAAGTACTAAGGCTGGCATCCATTTTTTTGTTACAATGTCATATTATTTAGATTATAATTTGTATCTTATATTTAAATGAAAGTTGTTAACATTTTCAAACTCTCTAAACTCTCTACTATAGCATCATTGGTACTTAAATTACAAATTTTTTGTTTTAGTCATATTAGGAAGAAAAAAAGTTTTTCTAAAAAAGTAGCATTTTTTTGACAAAATAACACCGCACTCAATGAGTTAAAGCAATTCCGTGGGGCATCTCTGTTACGTCGACCACCTTTCAGCTCACCAAAAAAAGACTGCTTTTGGCATGCGTTCGTCCTCCGTACAGAGACGTGCCCTGCCCGGCGTAACTGTCGGACCATAAGTATAATAAAATATAAAATAAATAAATACATATACAATTGTTTTAAGTATAAATTATGTAAAAATTTGACTAATTGGTTGCCATCGTTCGGGCCTATATTGGTAGTGGTTCCAGGCCCAATGCACCCCTAGGCGCCACGGTTTGGGACTTAATTTGTCGTGGGCCCAGGCTCAATGAACCCCTTTGCTCCACAGTTGCTATGACACTAGTACAAATGCATTTGTCCTATGCAATTCATGTGTCAAATGTAGTAATGTATGTCAATCAATGGCTAAACCTTTGCTAAGTCGTTGGTGTTCCTGGCTGATTCAGGCAACCCGTTCCATTCTGTAAAGGCACTAGGGAAGAAGGAGCACTTGTACGAATTAGTTCTAGCGTTAATAAATCTTTGTGTGTTGTAGACCAACTGATGAAGTTTTTTTTTTTTTTTATCAACGAAGAAATAGTTGCAGTTCTATTTTAAGTTTATTACTTGGCAGGTTTAGTATTGAAAAAGAAAAAAAAAACACCAAGGATTTACTTTAGATAAACTGAGATAAACTGAGATAAACTTAGTTTAGTTGACTTAAAAACTGTACTCAACTACTCAGGTCAATCAAAGGCGAACACATTACAGAAGTACTCACTTACTGAAACTGAATGTATCTCTGCATGCAAGGAAGAGGTCACAGCGGAAGGTATAGATATATATAGATGCATTTAAAGAGACATAACTATGTTTATTTGTAAATTATTCCCCTTATCTGTAACATCTAAAATCATAGACATATATAGATTAAACGATTTCTGATGACGTCAATTCTCTTTAAATGATTTAAACTTATCCTTAAACCCAGAAGCTCGTTGGGTACAGCAGATACGATCAACATCGACCTATATATGAAGATATCCTTTTACATTTTAATTCTCGATCAATATGCAATCATTTTTAGCGGCCCCCGGAAGGGGAAAAGACGCTATTAGTTTTGTTTGGTATGTCTGTCCGTCTGTCCCGTTTAGATCTCGTAAACTAGAAAAGATAGTGAAAATCCGACATCATAATATTTTAGACCATTCAAAGTTCTGATGCAACGGCTACTTTTTTCTTTTCTGAAAGCGAAAAATCTAATTTTTAAATCACTTATGCAAACAATTTTTTCATAAAAATACACCACTTTACAGCTATTCAGTCAGGCCAGGTTCACATACAACTTCACATTCTTTTTCACCTATCCCGTGGTCTGCTGGGGCACCACACAAGATCTGCCAACCTTCATTTTCCATTCTTTTATGTCATTTGTCTTTCATAGAATTTCATTCTGGTGTTCAATCTGAAAATATTGAAATCTGTCTTTTTACCTGCCTGGGTGGACAACTTCGGGGGGTCCGATTTCGAGTTTGTGTTTCCACACAAACTGTCTTTGTAACCTTGCTTTTATATTTTATTTAATGAAATTTGATCATTACAAAATATTTTATAGTGGGAAGTAATTCATAGTGTGGTAGACTAAATAAGTGAGAGGGGTCGAGTTCGAGTCCTGACTGAGATTATCTATTGGAGATTCAACTCGAGCAGAGCTGTGTTAACAGCTAAAGGCAGCACGGAAACCTTCACCCAGATACTCCCTCCCCCCCATACATGTATCTAAAGAAATCAGACCAAAACCTCACTGAGTATTCTATAGAGTATAGAAGCTTAGAAGAGAGGCTACAGAAGAGCAATGAAAACATGTGATTGTTTTTTTTAAAAGTTCATCACTGTTCTTCTCCTTTGTGGGACATTATAATTTTATTATTTATCATTTATTATTATTATTTATTATTATTATTTATTATTATTATTTATTATTATTATTTATTATTAATATTTATTATTATTTATTATTAATATTTATTATTATTTATTATTAATATTTATTATTATTTATATATATATATATATGTTAGGCTCCTTCTATCTCGTAAGACAATGGATGCGCCCAGATGAGTCACTGGCTTTGGTTACGTCTTGAGACGTGGCAGAATCTGGAGTGACTGATGACGCCAATTCTGGATCGGCAGAGTTTGCCACAGTTCGAGCATTTATATTCATCTGTCCTAGGGCTCACTGACAGGGCAGCTTTCTTTCTCTTGACCGATGCAGCTTCATTTCTTTTGCATTCAGCAAAGTTCGTACCAGCACGTACACTCTGTCTCCATGCTGTCCGATCTTGGGCTATCTCCTCCCACATACTTTGGTCGATGCCCATGGCTCTCATGTCTCGCTTGCAGACATCTCTGTAAGTTAGTCTTGGGCGGCCCTTGGGTCTGGCTCCCTCTGCTAGCTCAGCGTACAGGATGTCTTTAGGGATTCTTCCATCTGGCATGCGAGTGACATGACCGAGCCAGCGTAGTCTTCTCTGTTGAAGGAGAGCATAGATGCTGTGTATGTTGGCCCGTATCAAAACTTCCTGGTTGGTGATTTATTATTATTGTTATTTATTACTATTATTATTATTACTATTATTATTATTACTATTATTATTATTACTATTATTATTATTACTATTATTATTATTACTATTATTATTATTACTATTATTATTATTACTATTATTATTATTACTATTATCATTATTATTATTACTATTATTACTATTATTATTATTATTTATTATTATTATTATTATTCTGTACAGAGGAAGCCCCAACAGAAATTCAAGTAGACAAGACAGACACTTTGGTCATAAAACTCAAGTTCAAAATGAAGAAGTCAAAACATTCAGTATCTCCGAATGCAGACAAAAACCCACTTGAGGTAGATTTAGTTAAAAATGCTAATAAAAGTCCGCCGGAAACCAACACTCACCCAGGTCAGCAGACGATAGCTAATGGCGCAGGCGTCAGCTTGAGAGACATCACCTCTAACACAACAAACAAGTATTCCTCCGCCAAAGAAAATTCAGTGACAAGGCAAAAGCAGACGACCGATGCTTCTAAGAAAAAGAAAATACGAATGAGGTTATCAAACGAAACGAAACAACAGAAACTCAAACAAAATCGTAGGTCCTACTTTTAATATTGTCTTACAAATTGTAGACTTAAAAAAAAAAAATATAAGGTCCTACCTTCTTGTATCAATTTTATATTAGACATTCATGCTAATTGTAGTAACACTATAAAGGCATTCTATTTCCTGGCTGATTTATACAGTCCCTTTCATTTCCACTATGAAAGAAAGATTTCATTACCTAAATGATATGTATATGAAATATGAAATATGCTCTTCTGCTTTAAAAAAAAATCGGTTTAGTTTTGTGTTTCGTAGTTTCGTAGTTTCAATTATGAATTATAGTTAGATACTAGTGTTACTTGACAGTATATATATCTTCTTGTTGGTCTTAGATGTTTAAGATGTGCGTTCGGAATTGAATATTATTACAAATTAGCTCATACGCCTTAGCTCATACGCCTTAGCTCATACGCCTTAGCTCATACACCTTAGCTCATACGCCTTAGCTCATACACCTTAGCTCATACGCCTTAGCTCATACACCTTAGCTCATACACCTTAGCTCATACACCTTAGCTCAAACACCTTAGCTCATACACCTTAGCTCATACTCATTAGCTTATACTCCTTATCTCATACACCTTAGCTCATACACCTTAGCTCATACACCTTAGCTCAAATGCCTTAGCTCAAACACCTTAGCTCAAACACATTAGCTCAAACACCTTAGCTCATACACCTTAGCTCAAACACCTTAGCTCATACACCTTAACTCATACGCCTCAGCTCATACACCTTAGCTCGTACTCCTCGCAGGACGGTGGGGGGGGGGGAAAGGCGGCAGGCAGGTTTGAACCCGGGACCATCAAAACGACAGACCAGAGCGCATACCACATGCCCAGGTAGCTACCCTGTTTATTTATATTATAAACCTTCTGGTATGCGTTCTGGGAAGAAAGTTATGTCAGTCCTAAAGAAATATAGGATAGCTCTTATTTTAATAAGAGGATGTAACCCCCTAACGCTTTAAGCGTGCGCTCTCTAATAAACATGAACTGATTGGGTCACTTTAATTGTTTCTAACAGAGAGGATATTCAAATTAAGGTCACCTACCAACAGTTTGACTTGGACTAAATATAGTCTAAACAAAAAAAAAGGATGGGGGAAGGGGGGCTCCGATCGTAACCCCAAATGTGTGTAGGGACTAAAATATCATTTCTATTTCTCTGATCAGCGACCAGTCCGATGGACTACACTGACCAGGTCCATACGAGTGTGTCACGAAACGAGGCTACACATGGTGAGCTATCGAAATGATTACAAATCTCTTTATCACTGCCACTTATGACTTCTTGATTTAATTCCTACATAAGTTTGACAGCCATGAGCATTCTTACCGTGACCAATTGGTATAGGAGGCCTGAGCACTGACCTGTGTAATTAGAGATCAAGTTTGTACAGAATGACAATAAAAGTTGGGAGTTGCTAGACCGTTATAATGGCGACGAGCTGTTGGTCTACTCTAAACTGTCCACAGGTTGCAATTTAACAATTTTAACAATTTTATTTATTTTGCCACAAAGTGCAAAGTCTACAAAGGCAGTCAAAGTGACAAATAATAACAATAATGAAGATGAAACTAAATGAAAAGTATTAATAATGTGGATGGTAATATAAATCATGATTAAAGCAATAATAATGAATAACAATACCGCAACTAGCAGGTCACACTATTCACCAACAGTGAATTGGTTTTCTAGAACCTAATTATAATCCAAGCCATCAGCATAGCAACACACAATATGAGAATAATGATGTCAATAATGTAGTAAAGTTCTAGATTAAAATAACAATATAAACTTCAATAGCGAAATCTAACTTCTGAAAAAAGGCAGTGAGTTAACTTTATAAATACTCTTGAGATTTTTTAAATAGTATTTTTACAGATCTAGAATTTAACAGTTCAGCGAATTTTTCAACATTGGGCCTGGAATAATTTTTTTTTTTAAATTTATCTTATTCTGTATAATTTAAAATGCTCACACAACAGCAGAAAATAAAAGTAATCACCTATTTTATGTGTACAAAATGGACATATTTTATCTTCATAATTTGTCCTGTTGCTACTGGAAAGTTAGTATTTCTACTTCTAATCTTTAAAATCAGTAAAGCGTCTTTAAATTATAGTTTTACTTCCCAACCAAGTTTACTTTTAATACACGAGTATAGCTTCCCTTTCTCACTGTGTTGCATTAGTGCTGAAATGTGTTGTATATTTATTTTGATCTATTATTCTAAGCCGACAATTACCAGTGAAATTTTGCTGTCAAAGCTTTCTGGGTATAACCCTTTGTGTCCCATACCTAACTACTCTAATTGTAATTTGACATGTAATGGACATTTACAAATTGAGAACTGATTATCTTTATTGACAAAAACGATACATTATTTTAGATATTCTGTTACATTTGCCAGTAGCTAGTCGCAGTCAGTGTTCAAAAACGGATTTCACGGGGCCAAGTTTGGGTAGGGAGACGGATAATAAGTGAAAATTAAGAGTTTGTATGAGAAAATACATTCGTCTTTGCATTTTATTCATTCTTTACTACGTACAGAATTACTTTACGAGTCTTGCGTGTAGCGAAGTCATACAGTATAACATAAAAATTCTATTTCCTACATAGATCACGCTCAATAGCAAGAATTATCAAAAGTTTCAATCTATCTACGAGAATTGTTGACCTCAAGTAACTCTTCTTGAGGCGCGAGAAGCTTCTTTCACTAGATTCCACAATTACGGGTATTGCATAATGCCGTTTTTTTTTTTTTATCGCGCGTAGGATTGGCGTTTTCCATATTGAATGACACCCCAAAATGACAATTTATGTCTATATATTTCAGGAGATTTGTATGAGTTTTTAAATTTCACTTATTGTCCGCTTCCCTACCCAAACTTGGCCCCGCGAAATCCGTTTCGCATAGGGCCCCACAATGCTTAAATCTGGCCCTTCTATTTTGTAGATTACTTGTTCTGTTTCCATCACTTCTTGGTCACAATGGTTAAGTCCGGCGCTGCTATTTAGTGTTTGTAAAATGTTTTACATGTTTCGGATGTTCCTTCAGAGTTGAAGATAGTTTACTTCTTAGTCCAAACCCCTCGCAGGACGAAGGGAGATGAAAGCGGACAGGGTTTGACAGTCCAGCGCGCAGCCATCCGTAACGACCCCTCTTTTTTTTTCGTGTGGTTACTATCCGCAGAAATAAGAGAGTGATCTTTCCTTTACTTCTTGCTCGTCCAAACTGTTGAGCGAAGAAGAAAATTATATATATAGATACTTCTAGGTCTTGAAGTATTAAAATCTCACGAGAATTAGAACCCGAGACTTACAGGTCTTCTTTTATATCAAAGGTATATGTCTATGCATTTCTAATCTGTATGTAGATCTGTCTGTTGAACAAGATAGTCATCTCAAAGAAGAGACGACCTATGTCAGTTTGATGGTAAGTCTGGCATTTCAAGAAGTTACATTTTTACTTCTTTTTTATTGTAATGATTTCTTGAAAAAAAAAAAAAAAAAAAAAAAAAAAAAAAAAAGTAATAATTGCCCAGATGTTTATTGGCCAAAACAAAAAGTCTGCAACCATCTTTGACATGTCTGTACCACAATATCATAATGTAAGAAAAACAAAGGGGGGAAAAAAGAATAAAACATGAAAACCTTGGTTTTGATTTTAGGCACATCGGCACAATTTAGGCCATGTCGTGCCTGCAGTCCCTCAAGGGCCACTCTCCCTCCACACAACAAGGGCCAAATTCCATACAGTCCAATCATTAAAATCCAGGTCTATTCACAGTTAAAATAGTAGAGGTAGTAAAAATTTAATATTTAAAACCTTGGAGATTAAAAGTGATTTGTTTGAAGCTAACTAAAATAACAATATATGCCGAAAGGGTCGTGACCTCTGACCCCGCTGTCACATTCGAGACCCAAGACATTCGAAGATCTCGTTACTCTCAGAGGGCAACATTGCTGCAGAGCTGGACATCCCCTGAGAGATGAACTCCAATTGGTGGCAAGGCTGGAAGGATTTAGTCCTCCCGTAGAGCCTTGGCGAGAAACTCTGCTGATAGGCGTTGTGCCTTGAATAAGGCTCTCATACTGGTCAAGTGACTCTGCAGACAAACTATCCCGCAGCTCTCGGAGCGCTGCGGGCACTCTTGCAAGATATGCGCCACTGTTTCCACCGACTCTCCACAGTGTCGGCAACGGGCATCAAAATTTGAACGGAACATGGCAAAGTAAGCACCAACAGGGCAGTGCCCCGTTCTACACTGCGCAATGATTGATTGTTCCGAACTTTTTAGCCTCCACCATGGATCGTCGCGGTCCGGGCGACGCAAATGGTCGAGAGGCCAAGTGCGCTTGAACTTGGCTTGGCTTGGCTACCTAGAAGGAGGCTCGAGGTTCGGCACCCGACTCGGGCAGAGTTGTGTTTACTGAGCGCCTAAAGGCAGCAAGGAAAACAAACTCCTAGATACCCCCTCCCCCCACCGGTCCACAAATGAGATTGGACCAAAAGCGCTCTGAGCATAAGCATGAAAGTAGCGCTATATAAAAGCTATAATAATTGTGAAGAAACAAGTCCTTTTACATTTACAGTGTCTTTTAATTATGGAACATTTTAACAAAACATATATACACGGCAACGTTAGATACAGATCTCATCCTTCACTCGCTGACTTCTTCTCTCTCTCTTGTTAACACACTCGTCACTTCCCCCAAGTCCCCTAACTCTCCGATACCCAACACTTGACCGTGTGTCACGGTTGACCACACAGTAACCGTGTCACAACAATAATAATAATAAAAAAAAAAAGGAATGTTACCAGACTCCACGGGCTTTGTTGGAGCCATCCCAGGATCTCAACCACTTTTCATGTACCCACTCTCGGATTAATGTCGTAGCTTGGTTAAACGTACTTGAGGGCCTCGAAAGTGGGCACGGCCAGCGCTCCTTCTCGTGCTAGAGCCTCAGCCGCCTCGTTGCCTCATCACCAGAGGATTCCTCAGTGGACACTTTTTCTTTGTTGTTTCCCTTTAACGAAGCTCGATCCTTGCAGTGCCAGAGAATCAATTTTAGTTCATTTCTACAATTACACTAGTGGCCTCCTTCAGTCGTAGAACGACTATGGTCTATCTCGAACAAGCGAGATGAGGCCTGGGTGTTGTTTACGGTCGGAACGATGTCGCCAACACAGCATTCCCCCCCTCTCCACGCAGCTGATGTATTATTAGCAGTAATTATACAAATAATAATCAATGGTACTTGAGCAATAAAATATGGTTCCGTTTTCTTACAATACTAAAAATAAAATAAAAACAAACGCGAAAACCTAAGCTCAGAGATTAGATAACTATGGAAACTGAATTAAATTACAATAATTTAGCGTATTTAGTGCAATGGTTTAGGCACTATGGTACTAGGCCTATAACCACGGTCAGGGGTCCACAGAAAGATGAAAATTTGTATACAATTAATATAAACTTTTTCACTAAAAGCTCGTTAAATCTGATAATATGAATAGTAATCAACTGGCCGCCCCCTCATTTCTGTTTACTATGTCTATTACGAGCTATTCTATGACTATTGTTGGCGCAGCGTGGTACAATAACATTGATTAATAACAGTCCTGGGGTAGAATTACATTTTGCGCATGAGTATTAGATTATTTTACAAACGAATCAATCGTTGTATCAGTATCTCTGCTATATGTCACTATTCAAAGAAGTCGACTCCGCGACAGACATCAGTCTGATTATTAATCGTGCAAATTAAATGATTAATTATTACGTAATACAGTGGCGATTCGTGTTTGTAAAATTGTTTTTTTGCTCTCCATAGAACCGTTAGATTCCATCCATCCCAGTGGCGCTACAACCCATGGAGGGACCTGGCCTGCTTTAGCACAACTCCCCATTCTGATCTATCTTGTGCTTAGCGCCTCCATGGAGAGTCCTGGCCTGCTTTAGCACAACTCGCCATTCTGATCTATCCTGGGCTTTATTTCTCCATGCCCGGACTTTGAGCTGTTGTAGACCTGCCTCTACGTCATCAAGCCACCGTGCTCGTGATCTGCCCTTTGGGGCGCCTGCCTTTTTTTTCTTTTTTTGCCGATAGACAATCTTTGCTCCTCTGTTCTCTGGCATTCATTCGAGGTAACCTGCCCATTTATTATAGATACATATTTGGAAAGTAAGCCGACATTTGAAGAAGAGAAAGAGTGTAATGGAAATAGTGACAATGAACTGAGACACGAGGCCGTAAGAGAGGCTGTAAGAGAGGCTGTAAGAGAGGCCGTAAGAGAGGCTGTAAGAGAGGCTGTAAGAGAGGCTGTAAGAGAGGCCGTAAGAGAGGCTGTAAGAGAGGCTGTAAGAGAGGCTTTAAGAGAGGCTGTAAGAGAGGCCGTAAGAGAGGCTGTAAGAGAGGCTGTAAGAGAGGCTGTAAGAGAGGCTTTAAGAGAGGCTTTAAGAGAGGCCGTAAGAGAGGCTGTAAGAGAGGCTGTAAGAGAGGCCGTAAGAGAGGCTTTAAGAGAGGCCGTAAGAGAGGCTGTAAGAGAGGCCGTAAGAGAGGCTGTAAGAGAGGCTGTAAGAGAGGCTGTAAGAGAGGCTGTAAGAGAGACTGTAAGAGAGGCTTTAAGAGAGGCCGTAAGAGAGGCCGTAAGAGAGGCTGTAAGAGAGGCTGTAAGAGAGGCTTTAAGAGAGGCCGTAAGAGAGGCCGTAAGAGAGGCCGTAAGAGAGGCTGTAAGTGAGGCCGTAAGAGAGGCTGTAAGAGAGGCCGTAAGAGAGGTCGTAAGAGAGGCCGTAAGAGAGGCCGTAAGAGAGGCTTTAAGAGAGGCTGTAAGAGAGGCCGTAAGAGAGGCTGTAAGAGAGGCCGTAAGAGAGGCTGTAAGAGAGGCTGTAAGAGAGGCCGTAAGAGAGGCTGTAAGAGAGGCTGTAAGAGAGGCCGTAAGAGAGGCCGTAAGAGAGGCTGTAAGAGAGGCTGTAAGAGAGGCTGTAAGAGAGGCCGTAAGAGAGGCCGTAAGAGAGGCTGCACAGTGTAAGACAAAATTACGTAAATATACTCCTGAATATTTACAATTTGGATTTCTACCGTACATAGGCAACAGCCTTAATGTGTCATATGTCTCGATGCGTTATGGAACGAAAGTTTGATAAGTCAGCAGATTTAGAAATATACTATCTGGGCATGTAGGGGGTCCGCTAACATCCTATGACTTGTAAAGGGATCCCTGGACAGAAAATGATTGAGAACCTCTGACCTAGCGGACATTTATGCCACCTGAGTGCAGTACTGTTGTAGGCCAGACACAAAACAAAAAGTACATATTATTATTATTATAGCTTTTATATAGCGCTACTTTCATGCTTATAGCATGCTCAGAGCGCTTTTGGTCCAATCTCATTTGTGAACCAGTGGGCGGTTCTCTTATTGAAGGGACTACAGTGAGCTTTGTTTCCCTTTTAACAAATCTCTACTAGTTTGGTTCCTCTGTTCTCTGACATCCTTTCTAAAGATTTAAATTGATCTTCATATAAATTGATGTCCCACTTTGGTGAGACGAGTGGCTAACGGATAAACTGCTAGGCTACCTCTCAGGGGAGCTCGGGTTCAACTCGAGTGGAGATATATATTTGCTGGGCACCTAAAGGCAGCAAGGGGAACCTACTCCCACTGGTTCACAAAAGAGAATGGACCATAGCTATCGCAGGGGTTCTCAACCTGTGCGTCGCGGCCCCCCCCCCCCGGGGGTCGATTGACGATTTGCAAGGGGTCGCCTAAGACCATCGAAAATATGGATTGTTATTGTCTATTCTTCTATTGCTGTGTGTGTGTGGGGGGGGGTGGAGGGTCGGACAGAGTGGGGGATTGTAAAAGTGGGTCGCCGAGTGGGTCGCCGAGCCTAAAATGTTTGAGAACCGCTGAACTATCGTCTGCTTATTGTATGTCCTCCATCCAGTTTCATTTCTTTTAACTATAAATAGATTTTATACTAAACATTATTTATTTGTTGTTTGTAAATAACAAACAATGTGTAATATTTTTTCGGAAACATCCCCCCACCCCAAATTTTGCTAATTGCGGAGTGTGTTATTGAATAAAAAAGAACTGTTTCTTTTTTTAGATTTAGATTTAGATTTAGTAAGTAAAGTTCCCCTTTCAGACCTTGTGGTTTACTAATGTCAGGTACCCATTAGAGTTGGGTGGACTCAGAAGCACCCAAAGATCCCAAAATTAAAAATCCCAGTCTTCACCAGGATTCGAACCGGGACCCCCTGTTAGGAAGCCAAGCGCTTTACCGCTCAGCCACCTCACATCTAGACTTGATAAGGCCCTAAGCTATTTGACATTTGTGGCACCATTAGGGCCCTAGACGGACTATAGCTTCTGTTGCGTATATATAAATCTAGCAAAGATTTTTTCCACTGATTCTTCTCCAGAATGACCATCACACAAAACGTAAAAAAGTTAAACCCAGGCGAGTCAAGTTTGACAAGACTTTTGATAACGAAACAAATAAGACTGAAACTCTTAATGACACAAATCTCAAGGAACAGAAAGAAAGCGATCTAGACTTAGCTAACATTACAACTGAGGAAAGTGACGCGAACAGATCTGAATCTGCTCTCTGGTCAGTGCCGGAGTTACCAGAGTTTGACTTGGGCTCACAAGAAACTAAGAAGTTGGGCATGAAAAAAGTTGTGTCCCTTGTGGCTCCTAACACGGCAAAACTTTCACGGCGCCCTAAGCAGGTAAGAAGATTGATTACCATTAGCTAATCTCCACAATTCTAGAGCTGAAAAAAAAAACTTTCACAGCGCCCTAAGCAGGTAAGACAATTGATCATCATTAGGTAATCTCCACAATTCTAGAACTTAAAAACTATCTCGGCGTCATAGGCAAGTAAATACAAGTAAATAGATGACCAGAATTAGGCTATTGTACGGCTAGTAGGGTGTATTAGGCACACTGTGAATATTGCATGTCATTAATCATTTGCTGCGGATTGGCGCCTCGGGATTTTATTGCTTCTTTTACTGGTCTACATCTTCCTGAATATCTCTGTAAATATAGGAAAGGAAATGCATTTGCGTGTTTACATTTTTTCTTCGTCTGTCATATATAGAATAAGTTGACTCCGCCCTGTCCCCCCCCCCCTCACACACTTCTATCTCTTGTTAGATTGATCCCGACTTCTTGAAAGCCATGTTCCTACAACAACTGGCGGAAGAGAGACGGAGGAAACTTTATTTTGGTTTCACCAAACGGAGGTCAAAGTTCAATGTGCACAGTGCAGACAAACAGATGGATAAGAGCAGAAGTCTGGAGCATCAGGTTGAGGGTAAGAGGTTTGCATTTAGTTGTTTTATGCAGAGTGCTGTAGACCAATATAAGATCATAGTTTGTTATTAAGCCTATATTTTATTAGATCAGACTATATCAACATACAGTGCATATAGAGAGAAGCATGAAAAGGACCAAGATGCCTGTATGTTGTGTCTGTTCTATTTATATGAGTGTTTCTGTTGTGTTATGTTCACATTGCTCATTGTCCTAATCATCACAACAAATTTCCGTAAGGATCAATAAAGCAATCTTAGTTTTAGTCTTGGTCTTAAATGATATGAATGTCAGATTTGAAAAGCACTGAAACAGACGAATTGTATATATTCACAGGAGCCAAGGCTTATTTTTTTATAAATATATAGTCGGAGTTTAAGATTGAGTTTATCATCATTCCAAGAAACTGAACATGTATTTTACATTGTTTTGCTTATTGTTATGATTAATAAAGTCAAACTTTTTATAGTAGTTTTATGCATTATTCGCAGATGACCATCTCCATCAGTACTGTATATACCAGGAGGAGAGTCTCCACAGATACCGCCAAGTCTTTGACGCGGTAAGTTGTGCACTGAATCTGTTGTTTGATATTAACTTCTAAACAACCAATATGGTGCTACTTTAGACTGATTAAAGCTGTGTAGGATGAACCACTGTCTAAGCTTAGTGATTATCGTGCTAATAATTTAAAATAATGCTTCCAATTATTTCAGTTTGACGACAAGAGACGCGGTTGGTTGAATCACAAAGAAACTATGAGGGCTTTACAGGTTGTCAACTCGGACATGAAAGGGACAGAACTCCAGTATTTGAATAGAGTGAGTTACCGGTATTGAAGTAGATGATCAAACCATCATTGTGCAAGCTATGCTTCCGTCATAACCCAAGACCAATGGTTATCGTTGGCCTGAACTCTGACCTGTGACGTCATAACCTGTTGGGAGGGGAGACCATTAGCCCGTTGCCAAGTCACAGGTCTGTACCGCCTGGCAACGATCTTTTGGTCTTCACTGTCTACAGGTTGCGACGTTGCTGGCAGTATGCAGGCCTTCTGAGACAATGGGTCTCGCTTAATCTCTCTTCGTTTTTTTACAATATTCAAACCTTTATTCAACACCATAAATGATGCTCGTATTTGCAACAAACAAGGTCTCTTGGCCTTCAGTTCGAATAGAAAATCCTGAAAAAAAAAAAGATCGAAAGATTTTAAACATTAATAAAGAGTCTTCGTAAATCGATGTTATCCTTTTTATCTCTATGTTCACTTTGAATTGATCCGCGAAAACGCTCTTTCAATGTTGGCATGACCATTCCATATTCTATGACAAACTCATACAAGTGCTCCTTCTTCCCTAGTATTATTAGAACATGAAATGGGTTGCCTGAATCAGCCACGAAAACCACCTTTTGCAGATTTTTTAAAGTCACTGATTAACATTCATAATTACTTGACACAGGGGTAAGCAGGGGACGTAATTATCTCTTTTGAATTAACGTGCTTAGTTTATTGCTTGTTTGTTTTTACATGTTTCGGATGTTCCTTCAGAGTTGAAGATAATTACTTCCTAGTCCAAACCTCCCGCAGGACGAGCGGGGGATGGGAGCGGGCAGGGTTTGAGCCCTGGACCATCGATAAATCTGAACGACAGTCCAGCGCGCAAGCCGCACGACCAGGCAGCCATCAGCTAAGAGGATATTGCAAAAGAAAAGTTTTAGATTTTGAGGAGCAACAGATTTTTTTTTTTTTTGGAAAAGATTTGAATATACGAGCCCCTGTTCATAAGAGAGGCTCTCAAAAATCTGAAGATTTGAAAGATTAAATTAGATTGATTTATACAAGTGCAATAGCTATCACATTTTAGGACAATGGCTGTCGGACTGAGGACACGACACCAAAAAGGAGAACATGTCTTCCTTTTGCCGGATGTCTGGTAAGACTAATAAGGAGGACATATCTTCCTTTTGCCGGATGTCTGGTAAGACTAATAAGGAGGACATGTCTTCCTTTTGCCGGATGTCTGGTAAGACCAATAAGGAGGACATGTCTTCCTTTTGCCGGATGTCTGGTAAGACCAATCAGGAGGACATGTCTTCCTTTTGCCGGATGTCTGGTAACACCAATAAGGAGGACATGTCTTCCTTTTGCCGGATGTCTGGTAAGACTAACAGCGTAATAGCTAGAGTTAAAAAAAAAAATTCATTTTTTGTTTTTTTTTTGTTCTCCCGAATGTGTGAATCAGATTCTTGAACTTATGGATTGTGACGTCAGTCAAGGGACAGACTTCCAGGTGTTCTCAATTCTGTGTGCCCTGTCTCACAAAATCGTGTCATTAGAGTGAGTATTTTACCCTAGTATTAAGACTTGAGATTCATCAATACAGGTATAGAGAGCTTATCAAGTGGAAATGTATTCAATCTTTCTGTACAATATCGTGGAACTAGGCCGTATCATAGAGCGTATATGTTTCAGGCCCAGTCTTAATTAGTCTTATAAATATCACCTGATTAACAAATATCTATATAGTAAAAAAAAAAATTAATGTAGACTGCAATTTAAATTTTCACTGCATTACTTTAATATTAATAATATGCATCAAACTGATATCTTTTTTTTTTATTATTAAAGTTCTTGGATAAAGTTAAAGACTTGTGACGTCAGTTATAGTCTGCTAGACATGAAGGCATTTCTCTGCAAGGTAAGCAGACGTGACCAATCAATGTTTTTTGAATTGTAGATCTACAAGAGCGAGTCACTATCTGCACATCTTACGTCTTAATATTGACAAAGTTTTACAAAATTTTGCTATTTGCACGCCAGGTTGTAAAACTGCTTGTCCGGCGAACTGAACAATGAAAACATTTAAAAACAATGAAAGCTTTTGAGGAGGCCCATATTTACGTTTATGCAAACACATATTATAGTCATGGTGAAAATATTGATTGTCAAAAGCGAAAACAAAAGTAAAGTAACTATAATACATAACACACTAAACCATAATTTACAAATAAAAAAAAAACTAATGAAATACTCAGAAAGACACAAAGATAAACGCACGTCTTATTAGAACAAATTTGTACAAGTGCTCATTCTTACCTAGTGCCATTAGAGAATGGAATGGGTTGCCTGAATCAGCCAAGAAAACCAACGACTTAACTGAGTCATCGATTAACATGCATGACTAGATTAACACATGAAATGCGTAGGAAGAAATTATGTTCTTTTTTGAAGTAACGTCTGTAATATATTAAATAAGATAAAAATATCTATTTTCGTTTGAAAACAAGATTAACCCTTTAAACGCGTGTGGTAGTTTAGCCTTTAAACATCATAATTGTAATTCCATTTTGTATGCAATCATTGTAAAACAGCTCAGTACTTTAAGGGTTAAGATGCCTATCTATTAAATGTTGATAGAATGTTGTTTATAGTTTTAATGTTGCCTTTAAGAATGTTGTTTATAGTTTTAATGTTGCCTTTAAGAATGTTGTTTATAGTTTTAATGTTGCCTTTAACAATGTTGTTTATAGTTTTAATGTTGCCTTTAAGAATGTTGTTTATAGTTTTAATGTTGCCTTTAAGAATGTTGTTTATAGTTTTAATGTTGCCTTTAAGAATGTTGTTTATAGTTTTAAAGTTGCCTTTAAGAATGTTGTTTATAGTTTTAATGTTGCCTTTAAGAACCATGTAAAGTTTACTTTTACCATTATTTCCTCAGACATTGTGGGAGATTTGTGTGGACCAGGAGAAGAGAGCTATCACCACTGACCAGTTGGTAGTGCTGCTGCGGTCGGGTGGTCTAAGTGACCGCCAAGAGAATATAGTCAAGGAAATGTTCAGTCAAAGATCACATATTGATTACTTGACCTTTCTGACTTACTCGCCATTGTTTGTTATGCTTCACCAGTCCGTAGTTGAACGTCCATTGTTTGACTATTAGGAGATTAGATTGTACTTTGGAAATATACTAACCCACGGCATGCAGGCATTACTGATCTAGTAAATTGGATTTAGATCTAGATCTATGTCAAACATGGCGAATGTTTCCTTCACTTTTTTTTTTGCCAAGAAAATATAATTGTGAAAATGGGTTTACCCGTTTAGCTGACATAATCATCAGATATAAGTACTGTAAAAACGGGTTTATCCGATTTATAAAATAAAGTTTCGTTCTTTAATAGAGATACATTTATGTATTTTCTTTCGTTTTTAGGGCCCCCCTGATTCCAACTCATTGTGAGCCATGTGGGGGTACATTAAACATACACTACGGTCTTATCGTCATGATGTAAGGAACATTTATGCCAAGTTTTATCAACATTGGTCAAACATTTTTTATTTCTATGCAGCACATACATACATGCATACACCTTAAATCCATCCACAAAAGAGATTGGACCACAAAGAGATTGACCACAAAAGAGATTGGACCACAAAAGAGATTGGACCACAAAAAAGATAGGACCACAGCACACTAAACATGCCATAAGCATGAAAACAATATCAATTTCAAAAACTTGATTAAAAATATACAGCCGACAACACGGAATAACATCCACATAGAAATAGATTAAATCTGATGTACTTCCTAGAAATAGGTGAAATCTGATGTACTTCCTAGAAATAGGTGAAATCTGATGTACTTCCTAGAAATAGGTGAAATCTGATGTACTTCCTAGAAATAGGTGAAATCTGATGTACTTCCTAGAAATAGGTGAAATCTGATGTACTTCCTAGAAATAGGTGAAATCTGATGTACTTCCTAGAAATAGGTGATATCTGATGTACTTCCTAGAAATAGGTGAAATCTGATGTACTTCCTAGAAATAGGTGAAATCTGATGTACTTCCTAGAAATAGATGAAATCTGATGTACTTCCTAGAAATAGGTGAAATCTGATGTACTTCCTAGAAATAGGTAAAATCTGATGTACTTCCTAGAAATAGGTGAAATCTGATGTACTTCCTAGAAATAGGTGAAATCTGATGTACTTCCTAGAAATAGGTGAAATCTGATGTACTTCCTAGAAATAGATGAAATCTGATGTACTTCCTAGAAATAGATGAAATCTGATGTACTTCCTAGAAATAGGTGAAATCTGATGTACTTCCTAGAAATAGATGAAATCTGATGTAGTTTCTTACAAGGAAAGCGATGAGAAGACATCAAAGAATGGACAGGCCTGTCGGCGAATGAAAGTATATCCGAGAACAGAGAGAAATGGAGAAAGACGGTTGACAGTTCTTGTGAGGTGCCCCAACGGTCCAACAGATTAAGGGATAGGTAAAGTTCCTAGCCTAATAGCTGATAAAAGCCTTCCCCAAATTACTAGCCAATAGCAGAGTGACACGTCATCGAAAAATCGTTTTATGAGTGAAGCCAGTGGTAATAAATCTAAAAGCAAATCTAGTCTTTACATTTTACTTTGAATTCTACTTGTGTAGATTAAAATCTCGGCTTAATCTTTGTTGATTTAAAGAAATAAACATTGTTATTTTCATCTAATTCTTATCTTTGTTAATTTTTTTTGTACAATTCCTCTTATACGCTTGCTAACTCTTCAAATGTGTGAGAACGGAAACTGGATGGACACGGATTTCGATATCGACTTATTTTTGTTCACTCAAAGAAGCAGACATTGTTATTTCCATCTAATTTTTTTTTATATTTTGTATCTACAAACCTTCTGAGATGTCATCTAGAAAGTCGTATGTCAAACCTGTTGGCTTTCTCAGCGGACACTCTGTTGCTTTCCCTATTTCCTCTGTAGACCTGGTCTCCACTTCTGATATTATCCAATGCCAGTTATACGAATGTTTCAAAAATTCAGTTCCTGTTTTCCACTTAAACCAAGGCCTCCACATATTTAAATCCGGCCTTGACTGAAACTAAGTTGCAATCTGATTGCCATTCCGTCATTTCGTGGATAATGATTCTTTCATACCATTTCCCCTTTTACACTTGAACAGAAGATTCTCTTCAACTCTAAAGGAACATCCCAAACACGTACAAGAGTTTACAAACTGTTTGTGTTTGTATGGGTATTTGTTCCTGGCTAGCTATTCTTTTTTTTATGCCGAAGATAAGATAAAATAATTCTATTGGTCCAAACAAATGGAAATTCAGCTGATTACTATTGTCAGAAATAATAATAATTATTATTATAGCTTTTATAAAGCGCTATTTTCATGCTTATAGCATGCTCAGAGCGCTATGGTCCAATCTCATTTCTGGACTAGTGGGGGGAGGGGGTATCTGGTAGAAGGTTTTTCCGTGCTTCAATTATGCGCCCAGTAAACACAACTCTGCTCTAGTCGGGTGTCGAACCTCGAGTCCCTTTCATTGGTAGTCAAGCCAAGTTCAAGTGCTTAGCCTCTCGACCACGCTTCCCACTCACAGAAACAAAGATAGAGGTACATTTCTTATCCCAAACACTAGAACATATTCATACAAGTGCTCCTTCCTCCCTAGTGCCGTTAGAGAATGAAATGGATTGCCTGAATCAGCCAGGAAAACAAACCACTTTGCAGAGTTTAAGTCATTGATTAACATGCTTGACTAGATTGACACATGAAACGCTTAGGGCGTAATTATCTTTTGAAGTAACGTCTGTAATATATAAGGTAAGATAATAATAAGATAACAATATAGATAAAAACATAAACAACATAAGACACACAAGCACGTCTGGAGATTGATAAGTTGGGCTTTTAATGTAGGCCCACATCTAGGTGAGCGAGTGACACTGAAACACCCAGACATAAAGGGAGGGGAGAGGGAGGGGGGAATAAATGAGTTTTCAAATCTTTTAGTCCAAGCCTTAAGAGCAGACGACCACTTCGTCCAGATCTGATGTGCGTGTGGTTTGATGGGGGCAGACTGTCCTTAAGGATTTTATAAGCTTTGTAAAGGGAAATTTAAAAAAACAACAACTCTTTAAGAGATAGTAGCTGTGAAGCCTGTGATAGAGCTATAGAAGAGATATTTCAGTTCGTTTATTAAGTTCAAATGTCTTTGTGCCATTTAAAAAAAAAAGTTATTTAATTATTGTTTTCTCAATTTCTTAAGTTGTATGCTCATGATCTAATGATCTATGATGTCTGACAATTGTGGCCATTAACTGTCGGGTCATATTGTTTTAGGTCAATATGGCATATATATGTGAGTTGTAAATGTGTAGGCCTATACTATTTAATAATATTCATCATATTCATCATATTGTCGCTAGTAATGCAGATAAAAGTTAACGGTATTTAACAGTTAGAGATTATTTTTATAATATTGCTAGGTGCCTAGAGTATTCTTTTAGGTCAAATAACAAACGAATATGCACATTTGATTAGAGTACCACCTTTAGTAAAATCAAAACCTAGTAATAATCTCTTTCACTGATAGTCCCATTTTAATCGTTATATATATATATATGGTTTTTCACACACACCCCCTTTTATTTTTGCTTTGCATAGAATGTCTTTCAATGACTGGCCCGTCCATTCTTTTATGTTGCTTTTTTTTAACCATCGCTTTCTCTGTCTGCCTCTTTTTCTTTTTCCTGGTACCTGTTCCCTGAAGGAAGGTCTTTGCAAGTTTCGAAGACCTTGTGTTATGGCCATAAAGCTTTTGTTTGAGTTTTTTTTTTTTTTGACAGTGATTAGCAGGGCGTCATGGAGTCCAATTACTGACAGATAATTTTTTTTTTGGTCTTTTGAGTCTGTGGTGATTCTAACAGACCTCCAGGATCTCTCAGTCTCAACTGGCGGGTAATGGTTGTTCCCGAGTGTCATCTAGTGGGTACTGGTTGTCCCGTGACCTCCGTGACCCCATATGGAAGGTGCCGTTTGTCCTCGAGTGTCAACTGAAGAGTAATGGTTGTCCCCGAGTGTCCTCTAGTGGGTATTTGTTGTTCTCAAGTTTCACGGAAAAATTACTAAATAATAAATACAACTATGATTTCTGAAGGGAAGATTATAGCAGATCCTATCGGAATCTCCCAGGCTTTGTGTAGGCCTATGAGCCTACATAACTAAGAAGATTTGTGTTTTTTAATCAGTCAAGTTTAAATGACTAAATACCCAATCTTATATAATCAGTGGTTGAATAAAGTGCACCCCACTTGTCTGGGTGGGGGGGGGTCCCAAAAAAACAACAACAACAATTGCCTTAAATTATGCTCATTCCAAGGGGCTCCATTTCTCAAATACCTTAGTGTCTTGTCTTATCAGGCCCTGGTAGTGTGCAAAAACCTCTCAATGGACCTCATTCACCAATCGTAAACCAACAACATTTAACCACGTGATTCTCTATCTCTTCTATACAAAATACGTAATCCATAAAGGCTGTCACATGATACTTTTTTTTTCATTGTTTTATCAATATTACCACGTGGCTAAATGTTGTTTGTTTACGATTGGTGAATGAGGTCCATTATTTACAACGCAATAACATAAAGGGCTCCCAATATACATTTTCTTGTCCATATGTTGGCTGTAGCCTACAGCTGCAGACTTTCCTTATCTTATAAATTACAGACGTTCCTTCATAAGCAAAATGCTCATTGAATACTGTTTAAGAACGTAGGCCTATAATGATTCCTTTAACGAATCTCGGCGCTGGCCAGATTATGAATGTTTGTAAAATGTTTTGGGTGTCTTACATGTTTCTGGTGTTTTACTCGTTTCGGGTGTTCCTTCAGAGTTGAAAATAAAAGTAAGGACCCAGGACCATCGAGACGACAGCCCAGAGCGCATACCGCACGACCATATATATATATAGTCATGACAAATAAATGCCTCTCATAACAATAGCATCACTAAGGTACCGAGGTTATAGAGAGAAGAAGGGGAAGAAACTATGGCGAAACAGAGATAAGCCCCGCCCCGAGCAGGTCATATTTATTCATTTACGACAAAGTTAGAAAATGACTATTAAGCACATCTATATATAAAGAGGTACATATGTTTCTTTATTTCAGAGGAACACTCACAATACATTTTTTTTATTTCATTAGCGAAGACAAAGTCATGTAGGCCTAATCTATCTTTCTAAGTGCATTATTTAGCATGAAACGGGTTTCTAGGAAAACCAATGCAGTGCAGGTCACGTCTCTATATGCAAAACTAGATTGGACAGATTGACACATGTGACGTAGTCATAGTGTTGTCTTCTTCTTTGAAGGAACGTCTGTAATTTAAAACAAGATAAATTTTATTGATCCAATCAAATGGAAATTCAGTTTGACTACAATTGACAACCTCAGCGTAACTACTGTACAATAACAATATAGATGCAAATACGAACAACATTCACACACGAAACACATACACATTCACAACCAGCGCATTATGAATTTGACTTCTATGTAGGCCTACTTCTCGATGACAACAGATGATCTTGTAACACTCTGACCGACAGTGGGATAAACGAGTTTTTAAATATTTCTGTTTTAGTTCTAATGGAAAGGAGACGACTACTTCGTTCAGATCTGATGTAACTTAAAGGGTGTATGTTGTCTTTGAGAATCTTGTGCGTTTTGGAAAGGCATATTTCATGAAAAAGTTCTTCTAGAGATGGTAGCTGTGTTCGTCTGTTCGAGTGATATACGATGCTTTTTTAATTATTCTATGTCTTTGTGCCAATGAATTTATAAATTTATAAAATATGTAGAATCCATCTGAAAAAAAAAACTCTTACAGATGACGCAGGATACAAATTTAAGTATAGTAGGCCTAATAGCAGGCCTAATGTATACAAGAAGTATAAAGTAGAATCATTGTGTCAGGATTTTGTGATTTTACCATCACAAAAGAGATACAAGACACCGATAGCAAAGACAAACAGACACAAACACTCTTTTGTTCCCCTGGCAATCAAATCATTAAATAAGAACAATCTGGTATAAACTTTGTCACATGTAAATTATGAGTGCGTCTGGTGTGAATGTACACTTTGGTTTCTTATAGTTATAATGTTTTTTGTTTTGTGTAATGCACAAATTGTAAGACAAATTTCCTTACGGATAATAAAGATTATTATTATTATTATTTGAGTAGAATATATAGACAATGGATAGTACTAAGGGGAACTACTCTGGGAAAAGCAAAGTCTTTACATGTTTTCAAAGTCTGAAGAATCAAAACAAATTTGCGACTGTAATGATTTTCTTAGATCTACAACTTAAAGTAGTTAAAGTAACGAGACATTAACATTAATAACAAAAATAAACTTATAACAGACTGTTGGTGATGCCTGATCTTAAATATGTTGTTGTTGGTGGTGGTATAGCGGGAGTAACCTGTGCAGAAACGGTATGATTTGATCTATTTCTATTCAAAGTCAAAGTTATTGTTATGACTATGTAACATGTTACGTATGTTACAGTTACATACTCATGTCTCATGTTATTAGTATTACTATTAGTATTACTATTAGATCTAGTTAGTTAAAAATCAGTGTCTGAGTCAGTGAGTGTCGCTTCAAATTTCAAAAAAAGAAGATAATTACTAAATTAGATATACGTACTACACATTTCAATTTCATATGTCAATCTTAGTCTAAGTCTAGTCATGCTTGTTAATTTATTAATTAATTAATGACTTATCTGGCTGCTTCATCAACCCATTACAATCATTACATTTTATTCTCTGATTAAAAAGTAATTAGTAATTTTTTTGTATTAGTTAGATTATTACTAGATCTAGATATTCTAGATACTTAGATTAGTTAGATACAATAATTGGCAACTTGACTTGAGACTTGGCAATACTTAGATCTAAATTCTAATACTTATCAGTTATCTTTATAAACTCTTAGAATCTATGGCCCTTTATTATGCTTTTACTTACTATACTAATAGTATAATAGACTATACTACTATACCAGTACACTTGTGTCTTATCCTAATAATATTATATAGTTATAATATCTTATTTATCTTATACTACTTATAGATTACAAACGTCACTTCAAAAAAGAAGATAATTACATCCTACCCATTCCATGTGTCAATTTTGGTCTTGTCATGCTTAATTGTTAATCAATGACTTTTAAAAACTCTGTCATTGATTTTCCAGGTGGTTCAGTCAACCCATTACATTCTCTGATGGTATGTCACTAGGCCTAGGGAAGAAGGAGCATTTGTACAGATTTGCTAGTACACTTCTAGCATATGGAATAAGAAATGTGCCTCTATCTTTGTATCTTTCTGAGTATTTCATAAATTGGTTTTGTTTTTCTATTTGTTAATTATGTTTCTTTTTTTCTTGTATTATAGCTACTTTAATTTGTATTCTTCTGTCCTGAAGTGTCCTAAAATTAGTGATTTTAATAGTGATGTTACTCTTTTGTTATAAAATCTCACAACTTCTCTATTTTGTATTCTAGTTTCTTTTCTAGTCTTTTCTTGAGTTGAGGGGTCTAGATCTAGATCTGTTCATCTTTTTTTTTTTAAAGTAATGTCTGTATTTTATAAGATAAGATCTAATAAACCTATATATAGCTCCTCCTTCGTGACTGAAGATGAGCACATTTCTCATTTCCTATTGACTTGAACATGACTGTAAAAAGCTGGCTGCATACATGGCATGAGTAGATTTGATCAGTAGCAGATAGACCTCCTTCTTCTCTCAGCTTTTTGTTGGTTCAGCGCTCTTTCATCCATATTTTAATATACCAGTACTGGTCATTTGGTATGCACACTGGACTGTTCCATCCATCCATTCCAGTGGCACTACAGTCCATGGTGGGCTCTGATCTGCTTCAACACATCCCTCCATTCAGATCTCTCCTGGGCCTTTTGTCTCCACGCCCTAACCCCAAGCTGTTGTTGATCTGTCTCCACATCATCAATCCATCGCATTCGGAGTCTGTCTTTTGGTTTTTACCTGTATATGATTTTTGCTCCTCTGTTGTCTGACATTCTTTCAAGGTGACCTGCCCAACGTAGTCTGTTCTTTTTTATTTCTGTCACTATCTGTGGGTCTTCATACAATTGATATATGTCTTGGTTTGTGCGTGTCCTCCACCCTGTTTCATCTTGTATAACACCATAGATTTTCCTTACAATTTTTCATTCCCAAGTATTTTGTAGATTACTTTGGACTGTTATCTCCACCAAATCATGATGGTCTCAGGTTCAAACTCTGCCACTGCACCCCCCCCCCCCCAACACACACACTATCCTGCTGAGGGCTGAGATTTGGGCTAGGGTGTAATAATCTTCAATTCTGAAGGAACGTCCAAGACATGTAAAACTTACTTTTCTAAATAAACACAGATCTAGATCAAATTTTAATACACTTAATACGACTATATTTAGAAATTAGTTGAATCTAGAATCTATAGATCTTTAGAATTATTCCAATCATTTATAAATTATTAGCTGACTAAAACTTGTGATTTACACACTGTTCACTTGTGAGTCCTAGTGCCACTAAACTATTCACAATTACTTAGGTAGACTACTTTATTTTCACTATTAATACAGGTTATTTAACCTTGGTTAGGCCAATAATAGAATATGCATCCTGTGTTTGGACCCCTCAACTCAAGAAAACATTAAGAAACTGGAACAGACACAAAATAGAGCAGTGAGATTCATAACAAATGAATATTCACATTTGACTAGAGTAACACCTTTAGTAAAATCACTAAATTTAGAAAGCCTTCAGGATAGAAGTAAAGTAGCAATTATACATAAAACACTGAACCATAATCTTCAAATCCAAAAACAAAATTTAATAAAATATATACAGAAAGACACAAAGATAAAGGCACATTCCTCATCCCATATGCTAGGACAAATTTGTACAAATGCTCCTTCTTCCCTAGTGCTATTAGAGCATGGAATGGGTTGTCTGAGCTAGCCAGGAAAACCAATGACTTTTGATTGACAACATCTGTATATTTTGTTTCAGCTTTCTCTATTTGCAGAGAACGCCACTATTACATTACTGTCAGCGTCACCACTCATCAAAACTGTGACTAATCTGATACAGGTGACTTTAATCGTTTGTTTTGTTTGAGATATTTTATGTAGCTTAGCTGTGAAGCAGTGTAGGCTATTCATACAAAAGTTCTAGACACGAATCTAGCAGATGATTACTAAAAATAGTTTTTTCTTGTCAAATAACACTTTAAGCCATTATTATTATAGCTTTTATATAGCGCTACTTTCATGCTTATAACATGCTCAGAGCGTTTTGGTCCAATCTCATTTGTGGATCTGTGGGGGGGAGGGGGTATCTAGGAGTTGGTTTTCTGTGCTGCCTTTAGGCGCTCAGTAAACACAACTCTGCCCGAGTCAGGTGTCGAACCTCGAGCCCCCTTCTAGGTAGCCAAGCCAAGTTCAAGCGCACTTGGCCTCTCGACCACGCTTCCCACCATTATCCAGAGAAAATTAATGTCTGCTTCATCTTGCCATAGACATGTGGGTGTTCATGTTAAATAATGTCTGCTTCATCTTCCCTATGGATGTGGGTGTTAGGGTTAAAACATATTTGCTAATTTAATCAAGCAACTGCTACTTTACTTATGTTTTTATTATTTTATTTATATGCAAAATTGGTGATGACTGCAAACACAGCATTAATAAAGTCATGCAAAATAAAAATTTTGTTGCAAAGAATCATTAATGATTTAATGTTTAATATTTAATTTCAAAGCATTTCAGTCCACGACACCGAAGCTCTTGTTTCAATTCTTTTAGATCAAGTTCAGCAAGCAGTTTTACAGAAGCCATAAGAGATCCCACTTCTGACACCAGTGTTACGATCTTCTCAATCAGGCCTTCTGCAAACACTGCTAACAACACAACAGCACATCTAACACAAGAACTTGACAACAAGAGCTTCAAGTAACAAAGTGGCGGTTTAATTACAAATACATCGACAGCCAATTCAACACAATTGGCTACATCAATTCAAATGCTTTCTTGTACTTAACACAACTGCCTAACTAAACGTTACTAGTCTCTCTAGCTCGTACAGCTACATTCTCGAGGACTCAAATGTACCACAAGTCCTTACTGCTTTGCTGTCCTGGACTCAACTGTCCTTTTAAACACACGGTCTCTCCCAGTGAAGGCTCTTGATCACATGACCACAACACAGGTCATACTTGCGGTTATTAGCAGTACTGTCCCTTGTCTATCGACAGCCGTTGACCCGTGTGATTGGCCTGAGTCGTGTGTATCAGTAGGCCGCACACACATTAACCCTTTCAGTCCGCCACTGGAGTTACAACAGTATATAATAAAAAACAACAGACAGGGCTACCTGGTTGTATGTAAGGTAATCTCTGTGAACTGTTGTTTTGATGGTCCTGGGTTTGTACATGCCTGCCACCATCCCCTGATGTCCTGCTAGAGGCTTGGTATCGGATGTAGTAATATTTGAATTTGAATGAACATCTGAAACATGTCAAACAAACAATTGCAAGAAAGTAAACCAGCTATCTGCTCTACTTTTTATTATCAAACTTTAAACTCTCCGTAATTATTTACCGCATTCTGGTGGAATCAACATTGGTATCTTTAGTTAGGAGAGAAAGAGTTAAGTTTGAAGTGCCGGTGTATATTTTAATGTGTATATGTCTACTGATATTTCAGATAACTCCCAACATTGAAAGTTTTGATGTAGAAGAACAGCCGTACAAACATGTGAAGGAAGGTCACTGTAAAGTTCAAGTCATCCACACAACGGTCAACTCTCTCTGTGCTCAAGAAAAGGTAGTCTGTAACTTGACATGAGGCATTTCTTCTTCTTCATTCTGATTGTTCATATCAGTAACCCTATATCTGAGATGAACTGCGCAATGGTTTCCAGATCAGGCAGTCTTCCATACAGTTTTTCTTCTATAGGAGGGTTTGGGAGCAAGTGTAATGTTTGGGCCTTTCCGTATACAGCTTTGTAGGGCATGATCAGCATTCTCTGGTGAGGCTCCACAAGGGCAAGTTTCATTGTCCAGACTTTTAGCTACTGGAACATTTGTTGTCTTATTGTGTTGTGTTCTCATTCTGAGGTGAAACTGCTGGAGTTGTTGGATTACTTGATATCAATCAACTAAATGTATTTTCTTTGTCAAGAAAAGAGACTTAGTCAATGATAAAAATCATTCTGATGCTTTAATCAGAGATATTTTAATAATACTTTGTTGTGTTTTTTTTAAACCAATTTTTAGCAAATATATTTTTTAAAATAATGTTCTGTGCTTTTTAAAATAATGTTTTGTATATATTGTTTTTCATTAATTCTAAGATATTCTGGTTCATACATTTTTAAATTTACACTCTGTGTGTCTGTCCAGTGAAAAGTTTTTGCACATTTTTTCTCCCACGCCCTTTATTGGATTAAGTTCAAACTTAAAACAAGTATTTATTGTACCTAACAAGACATGAATCAGTAAAAAAAAAAATTAACCAATTAGTCAATTAATTATTTTGTTTGATATTAAATAAGAGAAATAAATTCTACATTATTGAAAGAATTATTGATAGATATAGTTGTAAGTGCAGAACTCTTTCCCTGAGATAATGCATGATTTGTTATTTTTCACTTTTCTTTGTGTACAGAGACTACATCTGTCAGACGGTAAAACTTTGGACTATGATCAATTATGTATCTGTACTGGGGGCAAGCCAAAGGTGAAAATTGTTTTTGTTGCTCAGTGAAACAAAATGCAAGCCAAAATTAAATATTGCAATTTATTTTAGAGCTTTGTTCATTAGAGATTTTGAGTTGACCTAATTGAATGTGTCTGTCCCGCAGCTCATTGCAGTCGATAATCCGTATGTACTTGGGATACGTGACACAGAAAGTGTGAAGGTAAAATAGATTTACTTTAAGTACACTCAATTATTTCATGGACAGTATTTTATGTATTGAGTGACAGCTATTTCTACATTATATTTTAAAGCAAAAAACTACTTTATTTCTACCTTATTTACAGCAGTGAGTACATTTTCTTTATTTGATTTGACTTACTTGACTCTGTCTTTTTGGCTCCCAGTTTAGCGGTGGGCCATGACAGTACTATGCCATCAGACTGTGTTCTGGGCAATTCCCCTCATACTGCCATCTTTGTCTCTTGGTCTACTGCTTTTCATGTTTGCTTTGGTCTCTCAGCCTTTCTCTTCCCGCTGTGTTTCTAGTCTTGCAATATTGTCTGCTACTCTTCTCATTGTATGCCCAGTCGAGCCCCATTGAAATCATTTAATTTCTCTATTTGTGTTAGCTGAATTGTTTCTCTGTAGTTTTGAGAATTTGTTCTACCATCTAACATCAACTATATAATGCAAGTATTGGTCGGTAAAAGCCTGGAGCTTGTCTGCATTGTTAGTTGTTGCTCCCAAGTCTCTGCACCATAGAAAAGAACTGCTTTCACATTTGTGCTGAAGATGTGGATTGTGTTGTGTAGGGGCAGTGCTTTTGTTGCCACATTGGTCGTAGATGATTAAAAGATTACCTAGTCCTTTTGATCTGATTTTCGACATTTGCATCTACTCCAGCTTCTTTGTTTATGATGCTTCCAAAATAGACTAAGTTGTCAGTTTCTGTTAGGCTCTCTACTTGAAGCTGTAGTCATGTTTATTGGGTGTTATTCATTCTCATCACCTCAGCTATCCATTTTTTCTTTATTTGTATAAAATTTATATTTATATAAAATGTCAATTCAAAGATTTTTTTGTTATTTAATGGAATTATTTCTTCTTACAAAAGTTTTCTTCAAACTATGTGAATCGAAATTCTTAGAAACATTGTTAATATAACAATGATGCCTATTTGAAAGAGTTTGCTATAAATAGTTCTAGTAAATCGGCACTTAATTTGAAGAATAGTAATCATAATATTTAGGGAAATAACTAAAGATTAAAAGACACAGAATAGGCGTCAGAAATGTGGTGGGCATGAAAACATAAGAGTTGGCATCTTCAAAACAGTTTTAGATTGAATGAAGTAGATTAAAAGTATTTTATTGGTGCTAGATTAAGACAGTTTTAGATTGAATGAAGTAGATTAAAAGTATTTTATTGGTGCTAGATTAAGACAGTTTTAGATTGAATGAAGTAGATTAAAAGTATTTTATTGGTGCTAGATTAAGACAGTTTTAGATTGAATGAAGTAGATTAAAAGTATTTTATTGGTGCTAGATTAAGACAGTTTTAGATTGAATGAAGTAGATTAAAAGTATTTTATTGGTGCTAGATTAAGACAGTTTTAGATTGAATGAAGTAGATTAAAAGTATTTTATTGGTGCTAGATTAAGACAGTTTTAGATTGAATGAAGTAGATTAAAAGTATTTTATTGGTGCTAGATTAAGACAGTTTTAGATTGAATGAAGTAGATTAAAAGTATTTTATTGGTGCTAGATTAAGACAGTTTTAGATTGAATGAAGTAGATTAAAAGTATTTTATTGGTGCTAGATTAAGACAGTTTTAGATTGAATGAAGTAGATTAAAAGTATTTTATTGGTGCTAGATTAAGACAGTTTTAGATTGAATGAAGTAGATTAAAAGTATTTTATTGGTGCTAGATTAAGACAGTTTTAGATTGAATGAAGTAGATTAAAAGTATTTTATTGGTGCTAGATTAAGACAGTTTTAGATTGAATGAAGTAGATTAAAAGTATTTTATTGGTGCTAGATTAAGACAGTTTTAGATTGAATGAAGTAGATTAAAAGTATTTTATTGGTGCTAGATTAAGACAGTTTTAGATTGAATGAAGTAGATTAAAAGTATTTTATTGGTGCTAGATTAAGACAGTTTTAGATTGAATGAAGTAGATTAAAAGTATTTTATTGGTGCTAGATTAAGACAGTTTTAGATTGAATGAAGTAGATTAAAAGTATTTTATTGGTGCTAGATTAAGACAGTTTTAGATTGAATGAAGTAGATTAAAAGTATTTTATTGGTGCTAGATTAAGACAGTTTTAGATTGAATGAAGTAGATTAAAAGTATTTTATTGGTGCTAGATTAAGACAGTTTTAGATTGAATGAAGTAGATTAAAAGTATTTTATTGGTGCTAGATTAAGACAGTTTTAGATTGAATGAAGTAGATTAAAAGTATTTTATTGGTGCTAGATTAAGACAGTTTTAGATTGAATGAAGTAGATTAAAAGTATTTTATTGGTGCTAGATTAAGACAGTTTTAGATTGAATGAAGTAGATTAAAAGTATTTTATTGGTGCTAGATTAAGACAGTTTTAGATTGAATGAAGTAGATTAAAAGTATTTTATTGGTGCTAGATTAAGACAGTTTTAGATTGAATGAAGTAGATTAAAAGTATTTTATTGGTGCTAGATTAAGACAGTTTTAGATTGAATGAAGTAGATTAAAAGTATTTTATTGGTGCTAGATTAAGACAGTTTTAGATTGAATGAAGTAGATTAAAAGTATTTTATTGGTGCTAGATTAAGACAGTTTTAGATTGAATGAAGTAGATTAAAAGTATTTTATTGGTGCTAGATTAAGACAGTTTTAGATTGAATGAAGTAGATTAAAAGTATTTTATTGGTGCTAGATTAAGACAGTTTTAGATTGAATGAAGTAGATTAAAAGTATTTTATTGGTGCTAGATTAAGACAGTTTTAGATTGAATGAAGTAGATTAAAAGTATTTTATTGGTGCTAGATTAAGACAGTTTTAGATTGAATGAAGTAGATTAAAAGTATTTTATTGGTGCTAGATTAAGACAGTTTTAGATTGAATGAAGTAGATTAAAAGTATTTTATTGGTGCTAGATTAAGACAGTTTTAGATTGAATGAAGTAGATTAAAAGTATTTTATTGGTGCTAGATTAAGACAGTTTTAGATTGAATGAAGTAGATTAAAAGTATTTTATTGGTGCTAGATTAAGACAGTTTTAGATTGAATGAAGTAGATTAAAAGTATTTTATTGGTGCTAGATTAAGACAGTTTTAGATTGAATGAAGTAGATTAAAAGTATTTTATTGGTGCTAGATTAAGACAGTTTTAGATTGAATGAAGTAGATTAAAAGTATTTTATTGGTGCTAGATTAAGACAGTTTTAGATTGAATGAAGTAGATTAAAAGTATTTTATTGGTGCTAGATTAAGACAGTTTTAGATTGAATGAAGTAGATTAAAAGTATTTTATTGGTGCTAGATTAAGACAGTTTTAGATTGAATGAAGTAGATTAAAAGTATTTTATTGGTGCTAGATTAAGACAGTTTTAGATTGAATGAAGTAGATTAAAAGTATTTTATTGGTGCTAGATTAAGACAGTTTTAGATTGAATGAAGTAGATTAAAAGTATTTTATTGGTGCTAGATTAAGACAGTTTTAGATTGAATGAAGTAGATTAAAAGTATTTTATTGGTGCTAGATTAAGACAGTTTTAGATTGAATGAAGTAGATTAAAAGTATTTTATTGGTGCTAGATTAAGACAGTTTTAGATTGAATGAAGTAGATTAAAAGTATTTTATTGGTGCTAGATTAAGACAGTTTTAGATTGAATGAAGTAGATTAAAAGTATTTTATTGGTGCTAGATTAAGACAGTTTTAGATTGAATGAAGTAGATTAAAAGTATTTTATTGGTGCTAGATTAAGACAGTTTTAGATTGAATGAAGTAGATTAAAAGTATTTTATTGGTGCTAGATTAAGACAGTTTTAGATTGAATGAAGTAGATTAAAAGTATTTTATTGGTGCTAGATTAAGACAGTTTTAGATTGAATGAAGTAGATTAAAAGTATTTTATTGGTGCTAGATTAAGACAGTTTTAGATTGAATGAAGTAGATTAAAAGTATTTTATTGGTGCTAGATTAAGACAGTTTTAGATTGAATGAAGTAGATTAAAAGTATTTTATTGGTGCTAGATTAAGACAGTTTTAGATTGAATGAAGTAGATTAAAAGTATTTTATTGGTGCTAGATTAAGACAGTTTTAGATTGAATGAAGTAGATTAAAAGTATTTTATTGGTGCTAGATTAAGACAGTTTTAGATTGAATGAAGTAGATTAAAAGTATTTTATTGGTTCTAGATTAACTTGTATACACATCGTTTTCTTGTTGAATTCTAAAATTATTTTGTCTGATTGTGACTTAGGAATTTCAAAAGAAATTAAAAACAGCCCAAAGGATTGTGATAGTTGGCAATGGTGGAATCGCAACTGAACTTGTGTGAGTGTCTAAGACATATTATTATCAGTTGGTTTTATGCAAAACAAAAATTTTTTTTTTTACAAAAGCATTTTAGGATTGCTTTTAAACTTTCTTGATTCTTTGGTTTTATATTATATTTCAAAAAAAAAAAAGTCTGTAGTACTGCTAATTTATTTCAATATATCTGAATTGTAAATTTTTTTTTTTACAAATCCTCTATTTAGCAAATTCATGGGTGGTACCTGGAACCTAGGTGGCTCTAATATGTTTCCTAGCAATTTGACAGTTGATGTATATTTTTGGGAAAACAATTACTAGCTAATTGTCCAATAGGGAAAACTCTACTTTGACTGTTATAATTTTTGGAAATGTTGTCTTCTAAAATTAAATTTGGTCTTGAAATTCTTTATCTTGAATAGATACGGCAGCAGATGTTTCTGCATTTAGACCCTATTCATTAAAGAGTTTAATAAAATAAACATTCAAGAACATCTTCTAAGTATGAATCTATAGGCCTATCATTACAATTTTATAATCTCTGAGTAGATATGTACCTTCACTTTTAAGCAGATTGATTTCATGGAAGGGGAGGTAATAATGTTCCAATTCTTAAATTATCATTCCTTTGGCTATCTATTTGACATTTGGCCATCCATTTGATAGAATCTTATTGATTTAACAATGTTCTTGTGCAGGTACGAGCTTGAAGGCTGTGAAGTTATTTGGGCCATCAAAGACAAGTCTATCTCCCACACGTTTGTTGACGCAGGCGCTGCCGAGTTCTTCATGGCTCACCTGAACAAGGCCAAGGACAATTCTCCCGAGGGGCTTTCTAAACGCTTGAAATATACAACCAATGGTTAGTGTGGCTTTTAGCTGTTTAATGAGCCAACAAGGATATCTCCTGTAGTAAAGTTTGAGACTTAGGATAGAAATTTATAAAGCAAAATAGCAATAACACTTATGGAACCTTTATTAAGAAATAGACAATTGTAATGGATGAAGAGAAATAAATTAAATAATTGCAATAGATTAAGAAAATAAATAATAGCAGCCTGGTCGTGCTGTTGTCCTGTGGGAGGTTGGATTAGAAAGTATCTCAACTCTGAAGGAACATCCAAAACATGTCAAACATTTTACAAAGAAACATGAAGAAAAGAAATAGACAATAGTAATAGAAAAGAAAGGGGTAATAGTAATAGATGAAGAAAAGAAGCAGACAATGGTAATAGATGGAGAAATGAAATAGCTTTAGCATCTGAATGTAATTTTTGTCTGCAAAGTGTCATGTGACTTAGGCACCCCGCTGCACTTCATCCAAATGCCTAAAATTGATTAATTAGTTTAAGCTTTTTAGTAATTAAAACAGTCTGGGGCATGGTGACTGAGTGGTTAAGCACTTGAAGGGATTTTGAATTTCTGTATTTTAAGAACCCCCACCCCCCTCCCCAAGCCAACTGTGATTGGTACCTAAGATTGGTTGGAAAAAGTAAAGGCTGTTTTTCATTACACTGGTGACATAATACCTTTGTTAAGCGTAAGCACTAGAAATAGATGTCCATTACATTATTGGTTTGATGTAGTATTGCTAGGCCTTATGGGATATTTTACTTAACCTGCTTAATTTATTGCAAGGTCTGATGGGATACTTTGCTTTACTTGTTTGATGTATTGCAAGTTCTTATGGGATACTTTACATATTCTATTTGATGTAGTGAGATATTTGATGCATGAGATACTTGAATTGTTTGATGTATTGCAAGGTCTGATGGGATACTTTACTTATTTAACTTTTACTAGTAAATGAAAAAAAAAAAATTTTTTTATTTTAAATTATTTTTCCTAGAAGAATGTGAGGTCATGATGTCTGACAAGAAACCGGTTATGGGTAGTGCCCTAGGTCCAGACTGGGCAGCTCAGTTGGACATCCGAGGTGCTCAGCAGGTACAGAGTTTCATTACTTTAAGTCATACTTTTAGATCTTATCTATGTACCATAAATTTCATTTTTCCTTGATATACTGTTACCTGGCAGCCTGGTCAGGATGCCTGGTCATGTGATATACACTCAGGACTGTCACTCCGTGGTCTCAATGCTCACTGTCTTATTGGTAACATCAATAACTGGTTAGTGGTCACATGTTGCTGTGCTTTGTTACATGTTTTTTCTTCAGTAATATGTTTCAGGCCGGGGGGGGGGGGGGAGGCTCATTAACCTTCGTTGGCTACCCACAATCCTCTGCTGAATTTCAGCTAAACCCAAGCATGGGAAATACAAGGGGGGGTCAACTCTGAGAAAAAGTCCTGAGCCGCTGACCCTTAGGTAGCTTGCAGCACACAGTTATGCCCTGGTAGAACCTGCAGTGCCCCTGATCCCAAACGTATCAGTTATTTGTTGCCCCTGATCCCAAACGTATCAGTTATTTGTTGCCCCTGATCCCAAACGTATCAGTTATTTGTTGCCGCTGATCCCAAACGTATCAGTTATTTGTTGCCCCTGATCCCAAACATATCAGTTATTTGTTGCCCCTGATCCCAAACATATCAGTTATTTGTTGCCCCTGATCCCAAACGTATCAGTTATTTGTTGCCCCTGATCCCAAACGTATCAGTTATTTGTTGCCCCTGATCCCAAAAGTATCAGTTATTTGTTGTTTCAACCAATTGCTTGATGGGGGGAGGGTGGGAACTTCTGTGTGGATGACAAGAGTTTCATCTCATCTTATTTGATGAACCATAGTCGTCATAAGGCTGTAGTCAGCCTACAACAGGATCTAAATTGGACATGTGTCAGTCTTGTTTTTTGTTTTCTATCAGAAGTATTTGAACAAGATTTGGTTTCTTTTTTTTTTTTTTTGTTTCTTTTTTTTTGTGTGTTTCTACACATTTGTAGATGTCTCACAGAGTCCATGTCGAACATGAAGTGGAAGTGGAGAGAGTCCTGTCCCCTGATGACCTCACTCTGTTGGGGTTAAAAGCTTGCAGTGTGGATCAAGGTCAAGGTAATTGTTTTTGTGCTGACCTCATTGTCTGCCACTTATTATCTTGCACATTTTTTTTTTCTTTTCTGAATCTTTTGGCTCTTGCTGGTCTCTCTGTTTTTCATTATTGAAGAGATGAGGTCTGTCAGAACTGAAGGGATGTTTAAATATTGATTACATCTTGCAACACAAAATGTGTACCGATTTCTTATGTCTGCACTTGCACATTCAAATATTAACCAGAGTGTAAGAATGAATATTTCACTGTGAACATGATTCATTCATGAACAAGTAACTTCCCCTTTCAGACCATGCTATCTATAGGGAAGATGATGTTATGGTAATCTGTTTATGTGGCCCACGGTTACCAAGCAGGGTATCATGTGGCCAGCACAACGATCAACTGCCTTACTTTCCTCAACTAAAGTCAGGTACCCATTAGAGTTAGTTAGACTCAGGGGCACCCTAAAAGTCCCGAAATTCAAAATCCCAGTCTTCATCTGGATTTGAACCCGGGACCCCAGGTTTGGAAGCCAAGTGCCTAACCACTCAGCCACCGCGTCCCCTTCATGAACAAATAAATAAAAAAATTAATTTCAAAGAACCTAACGTTGTATGATCTGGGTTTCTGTTCTGATATTAGGCACTCAGTGGAAAACTTAAGGCAGGATTCAAATTCAAGCCCCCTGGATTGGTGGCTTATCACTTAAATAGCATGTTTATGGAACAAATGATAAATAATATTTAACATTCAATGTGTTTAGCCTTTACCTCCATAAACAACTGTTTTAACCCCAAGTATTTTATTTAGTTATTTATGACCCACAGATTTCACCAACTGGCCAGTGTATGTACAACTGACCAATTCCAAAATCTATGGCTGTGACATCATAGTCAGTGCTACAGGTGTGGAGCCATTCACAGAAGTCTTTCTGCCGGGTAACAATATTGACCTTGCTCCAGATGGTGGGATGAAGGTTAATTCCAAAATGGAGACGAGTGAGCCACATGTTTATGCCGCAGGAGATGTGTGCACTGCATGCTGGGACCCCTCACCATATTGGCAGCAAGTATGAATTCTTCTTTCCTTAAAAATAGTTTTGCGATAAATTAATATAAATGCATGATGATAAAGTGGGGGCGCAGTGGCTGAGTGATTACGTGCCATACTAGGGTTCGAATCTCAGTGAAGACAGGGATTTTGAATTTCTGGATTTTAGGGGCCCTTTAAGTCCACCCAACTTTAATGGGTACCTGACTTTAGTTGGGGAAAGTAAAGGCGGTTGGTCCATATAGTAAAAGCTATAAATTTATAATCTTTGACACTTGTAAGCGTCCAGTTAGATGAGGAAAAGTAAATAGACTTTATGTTGACTATAATTTACTTTGAACCATGTTCAAATACTTTTTTTTCTGGTTGCATCTGATTATTCTCTTGTAAAATGACCATATTAAATGTAACACATCTCGAATATGTTAAAATTAAATCTTGAGTTTATTTTCATTCATTTTCATAATGGGCATTTAAAATCTAGAAGCTTTTTTACTTTTTCGACAGATGAGGCTGTGGTCACAGGCCAGGCAGATGGGTTGCTATGCAGCTAAATGCATGGTTGCAGCTACCAAGGGAGAGAACATCACTTTAGACTTTTGTTTTGAGTTGTTTGCCCATGTCACAACATTCTTTAATTTTAAAGTGAGTCTGTTTAGTTACTTGTAATTAAAGTAAAACTTCCGAGTGAGACTATTTATCTATTGTGACATTTGCTTTATATAAAAAGCGCAAAGTCTTTTTTTTTTTTTCTTTGTCAAAAGTTTACGGAATCAATAGTTCAGTAGAGCTTGAAAAATATGAAGTTTACTTAGCTGTTCATTTTTTTTTTATATGTTGTAAAAGAAACTGTAAATTTAACCAAACATGAATGGTGATAGGCTGACATTTGTGACTTATTCAGGATGACAATGGCTGTGTGACATTAACTTGGTTAATTATAGTTATGAGTCTTAAACACTATTTCTTGTTGCCTATTACCACCCTTTATGAGATTTTGGCCAAATGACAATAAGATGGTGTGCTAAATGTTTAATTAGGCAAAGAATTTAATTTGCAAAGAAATGTTTTAGCGTACTGCTGTAAGCCGATAGACATAAGTGCTGACATTTTTGTCTTGCTATAAGCCAAGTGGCATAGGCTGTGTCAAGTATGTTTGCTTTGATCGTTCAAAGCACTTTCATTCATAAGAAGATGTGCAGCCAAAATGAATTTTACCATAATGAAACATGTTTAAACCAATATAAAGGTCGACCTCGAATTCTCCTAATGTGGCCAATGAGCTTAGACTTTCTTATTTAAATATATCAATTTCGAAATTTTAAAGAAAATCATTGGAGCCGTTTTGGAAAAACAATTTTCTATATTTTAAAAAGGTATACACATACATGCATAAGTACATACTTCCAAGAATTATTTATTTCAGGGTATAGGATAGGTAGGTGAGATAATGCTACAATATACATATTCAGTCTTCTTTAATTTATTATTTCCTAAAAGCTCCAAAAGACAAAATGTAATTAAATATCTTATTCTTTAAAAATTACATTTTATATTCACTGTATTAGAAGTTCAGTTGCTACAGTAAAAATTATTTAATTAAATCAAAGATATTTCTCTCGCCTAACTTAATTATTTCCCCCTGATTGTTCTTTCTGTGTAGGTTATTCTCCTTGGAAAATTTAATGCCCAGAATCTGTCCAACGACTATGAAGTTTTGTTGAGGGTCACAAAAGGTAGAGTTCATTGTTCTTGTTTGACCTTTGACCCCCGTGGTCTTGTAATAATGTTTTTTTTAACACAGAAACAAAACTCATGGGCAACAAAGACTTACTGAAGGAAAAAAGACCAGTTAATACATTTTAATTATTACTTCTGCCTGTTGACATTGGGTTTGTACGTTGTTTGCATCTAGGATTATTTCCCTTGGCAAGGTTGTTAATATTATATTGTTGTATGATTTGTATCTAATGTGTGTTGTTAGTCAGTGTGCAGATAAAATAGGCTTATAAATCTATTGTTATAGCATTGGCATTGTTCAGTGTTACCTAATGTATCATAAGTTACCAGTGCCAATATGTTTATAGAAAACTAATGACGTTTTTAAACATAGAAATATTTTTAATTCTTTAGATAGTTATTTGGAGCTTAGGAAAATTATACGGTTAATTACTGTAACTGGAGAACAACAGGATATAGTGAATACACGTTTTGGAATTTCATTAAGAGTGTGAAAATATAAGCAAGTAAGTAAGTTATTCATTGTCACTTGCACCACATGTTCTGCAGATCGTGGAGGGATCTTGTTTCCAACCAGGAGGTTTTGAAACTGGCCAATAGGTACAGCATCGATGCTCTTCTGATACAGAGAAGACTACACTGGCTTGGACATGTAACCCGCATGCCAGATGGAAGAATCTCTAAAGGCATCTTATATGCTGAGCTTGCGGAGGGAGTCAGACCCAAGGGCCACCCAAGACTAAAAGATATCAATGAAAGTATGTGGGAGAAAATAGGCAAAGGTCAGAGTGCATGGGGACAGACTGTGCGGCATGCTGAGAGAAAAGAGAGAAAGAAATGAAGCGGCCTTAGTCAAGAGAAATGAAAAGGAAGCTGCCCTATCATCTAGCCCTAAAACAGTTGCATATACATGCATAAACTGTGGCAAACTCTGATGCTCCATAATTGGCTTGATTACTCACAACTTTCTGCCCTCTATCAAGACGAAACCAAAACCAGTGACTCATCTGGGCTCATCCATTGTCTTCTGACATCTCTCTGTGGCATTTTACGTCTCAAGAGATGATCTTTTCCCTTTGCAACTTCTTGTGTGACTAAAGAGGCCAATCCTTGATACACAGCTGCGATCGCAGGTTGGGCATATATAATCACCAGGTGCCGTTGCATTTTCACCCTTCTTTCTGCTTCTGTTGTGTATGACATCTGCAATCCGTGACCCTTCCTTTATGCTCTCTCTCCATGTGTATCTGTCCAGTGCCACCTCTTCCCAGTTGCTAGTGTCGATTTTGAAGAGCTTCATGTCGCGTTTGCTCCATAATTGGCTTGATTACAAACAACTTTCTGCCTCCTATCAAGATGAAACCAAAATCAGTGACTCATCTGGGCTCATCCGTTGTCTTAACCGGCATAGAAGGAGCCATATGCACCACGTCAATAGGACTTGAAAACATATGGCTGCCTGGTAAGTGCTCTGGAATGCTGTTCCATGATTTTGATGGTCCTGGGTTTGTACCATGCCTGTGGCCATCCCCTGCCATCCTGTGGAATGTTTGGAATAGGATGTAATAATTTTTCAATTTGACGCAACATTCAAAACATGTAAAAGAAAAACTTTTGAGTGGATTTCCAAGGCTGCTAATGTTTTCACTTACAAGTTACTGTATGTTTCATCTTGTAAGTGCTGAAGTGTCACTTGCCTATATATCCATCCCCCAAGGCTACAAACTGAAATAGACACAAATATCTCTGAAAAGCCTCACTGGTTTTGTTTGCTTCACAAGTGATCAGCCATGCATGAAACTGCTGGTCAGATGTTGACCTTTGAACCCACTTCTCAGGCTAGTGATGAGATCAGTTTTCTTCACTTGTTTTGAGAATTTTTAAAATTTTGTTTTTCAAATTTTACACACCATAGCAATGGACCTCATTCACCAACCGTAAACAAACATTTAGCACGTGGTGCTCTATCTCTTCTATATAATTTACGATCTAATGTTTAATTCATGATGGTTGTCACGTGACAGTTTTTTTTTATTGTTTTATCAAAAAGATCACGTGACTAAATGTTGTTTGTTTACGATTGGTGAATGAGGTCCATTCTTCCCTATGAATCAGATTTTAGTCTTAAGAAGTAAATAATCTTATGCTTATGTAATAGAATTTGTGTCAGCCTGGGGTTGTACTGATAAAGAGAATATCCTATTAAGTAGCATTATGTGGGTTGAACCATATTTAATTTGTTCAAGTTTGATTTTTGTAAAAAAAAAATAATTATATGACTTTTGTTTGTTAGGAAAGGGACATTAGGATTATGAAAGCACATTGCTGTCAAGATCTGCTCCTTGAGATGTTTAAATATTATAATAATAATAATACAAAAAAAATAAATATTCTTTTTTAATTGGAATTTTGCAATAGTTTTCTCTCCAATTTGACTTAGGTTAAATTCATCTTGAACTGAGTATGAGATTTTAAATTTTAATGCAAGCTTACAGTTAATTCATGGTCATCGCTCAAATACATTACACTACCTGACACTTTGCTGTTTTGCTATATTGAGGTTTCTGTAGCAGCTTACATTGCCTAGTGGTCTCTTTCTTTCTCAACTTCCATGTGACTCAAAAGGCCAATCTTTAATACACATCCATAGTCCTAGAATAGGTATTTGTAAGCCCTAGACACAGCAGCTTTTACACCCTTTTTCACATATTGGCTTTTATGTTATAATGTATTCAATTACCCTTTAACCTTACAAGAGATATTCAATAAAAAGTTTGTTTCTCTTGCCATTTAATTTTTCTTAGTGACCAATGGTATAATAGGATCAAAGAATAATTGTATTTGTTTGATATTCCTAGCAAAGAGACTATAAGCTAAAACTTTTATCTCCATGCATATAATATTTTGTAAAACTCAAACCAGATACAACTAAATAGAACACTATAGAAAAAATGTTCAGTAAGAGATCTACCTTACAACTTTCTAAATGGAATTTTAAAATTAAATGAGCTTTTGAAAAGTTGCAGTTAAAATGTGACCAAAAAAGTTCTATCACAAAGACATGATTTTACAAAACAAAAAGTATTATTGTTTCAATTTTAGTCAAACTGAATTTCCATTTGATTGGACCTTCTTATCTTATATCTTATATAATACAGACGTTACTTCAAAAAAGAAGATGATTACGTGATGATTACGTCCTACGCGTCATGCATTTAGTCATGCATGTTAACCAATGACTTAAATTCTGCCAAGTCATTGGTTTTCCTGGCTGGCTCAGGCAACCCATTCCATGCTCTAATAGCGCTAGGGAAGGAGTATTTGTACGAATTTGTCCTAACATATGGAACGAGGACCAATAAAATTATCTTATCTTATCTTATATTTGTCATTTGTTCAACAACTTAATTTTGATAGAAGATGAAAATTTCATTGAAATGAAATATAGAGACAACTAGCAGCCAACTATTTGACTCTGAAGTACTACCTTCAACATATCACTAATGAGCTTTAGAATACAAATATTTTAATTCCCTTTGACAAATGAATTAAAAACTAGATATTTCTAGATCTGTGTTTTACTTTCCTAACCCTTAACCTTGTGGATATAACTTTTTTTTATTACTTTATTTTCTATCATAGGGCACAGAGACTCAATCTATTAATATTATTCTTTTAATGTTATATTGAAATGCCATAATTTCGGTATTCTTAATTAGCATATTGTAATAATTTACGTCTAATAATTTTTTTAGCAACTACTCTTTTTCTTTCTCTTGGAGTTGATTGGTTTACATCACATTATTTTGTATAGTCTAGTGCTATTATAGAACCATTGTGTTCGGTAATCTGATCATTTATGGATTGTAGAGGCAAGCAGCAGGTGTTATTTGTAACATTATTTTGTCTTTTGACTTCCAGGTCAAGAATATGTCAAGGCCATTTTACACAACAACCGACTTGTGGGAGCTATTCTCATAGGGGAAACTGACCTTGAAGAGACTTTTGAAAATCTAATTCTGAATGGCCTTGACCTGACTGCATTCAAAGACAACTTGCTGGAACCTGGTATAGATGTAGATGACTTTTTTGATTGATGGACTATTTTGACTTGACACCACGGTGATATAATCTTTGCGTATAAAAAATAAAGCTTACTGCCAGAAAAGCAATGAAGTGTAACATACAGATAAATAAAAGTTGAGAATATATCTTGCTCTCTTATTTTTTTTTGAATTTAAAGGAAATTTATGATTATTGAAAAATCATGTATTTGGCCCAGAACAGGGCCCCCAAATCCATCCTCTTGCTTGCCCCACTTTTTTTTTCTGGGCCCCCTGACCAGGGGCGAACTGGCTATATGGGCATTTGGGCAAATGCTTGGTAGGCCGGTACTCAAATGGGCCTAAAGGGCCTCATGAATGCCATTATGGCAAGCATTAAATTGTTAAAGGTCTTATAATATTCTCATATATAAGGGGCTATGTGAGCGTCATGCTAAAAACATCTTTTACAGACTACAGTGTAATACTAATTAAATCTAGCACATTAAAAAAAAAATAATGTAATTAATAGCCTAAATCCTGAGACCTGACAGTGCTATTAGTAGGCTTCATCATTTTAGGGCCTAAAAACATAGCGAATAAAAAGCAACATTTGAGAATAGATAGGCATATAATTGGAGGCCCATCTTATGATATACAATTTATGGGCTGTACTGTATAGAAATGCTTGGGCCGATTTTGACATTCAGTCCGCCCCTGCCCATGACTTAGCCCAAGCTCAGCCTTAAGAGTCCCGGTTTGGGCCCCATGTGATTAGTATGATATGGGTTGGCCCAGTTGGGACCCTTATGGATCCCAAAATCTTTGCCATCCGGGGCATTCCCCTGTCGTCTTGCAGGAGGGTTGGGCTAGGACATAATAATCTTCATTTCTAAAGAAACTTCTAAAACTTATAAGACAATACAACAAAAACATTAAGATAAGATATAATTGGTCCCAACAAATCAAATTCAGCACCTTGGCAGACGTCAGAAGCTTATAAGACAATACAGCAAAACATTAAAATAAGATATAGGCCTATATAACTATATATAACTTTTTAAAAATGATTTCCACAAACTTTAAGCCAAGGTTTCCCTTCAACATATTTTGGGGTAAATCCTTTTCTGTTGATTGGTTTCAACCAAGAGAGAAATCTTTTTGGAAGTAATCTCTTCAACGCTAGTCTAGACTAGACTAGACTGACTAGACTTAAGACTAGCGTTGAAGAGATTACTTTGCCATGAAGTTATCACTCTTCTAGTTCTAGTATTTGAGCACCCTTTCATGCAGCAGTAGCAAGGAATTTTGTTTAAATTAATGCAATAAGAGAGTACAGATTATGTTTTGGAAACTTAAACCCGATTGTATTATTAGATCTAGTTACTCGTCTATAGTCAGAGTAAGGTAACTAGTGTAAACTTACAGACAAGATGGCGGATCAGCTTAGTACGCAGAAACTGTCGCGTCATATGTCTACCAACCCTAACAAATGTAAATTCAGCACTATGGCAGAAGTTTTTAAAGAACTTCAGAAACTTATAAGACAATAAAGCAAAAGATTAAGATAAGATATAATTGGTCCAAATTAATGTCAATTCAGCACTTTGGCAGATGTTTCAAGAAGTCTGATAACACAGTGTCTATAAGTATAAGGGCCGGATATACCAGCGGGTCGTAATATGGGCATTAGGGCTTACTGCTATAGAGCATACATTGGGGCTTTTTAGTAGAGCTGATCTCTAGAGGATGAAGGGGGATGGACTTGTAAAAATAAACATTTATGGTTCAAGAGTGTGGGCTTTCTTTTACTTTCATAATACACTCGGTGACTCGGTATAACTTTCAAGCAATTTAGCTAGCTATGCAAATACGAATTATAGAACCTAAGAGAAAGGGTCAAGGCCGTAAAATGGCGCCACTTGCAACATTTTGATGATTCATTTATTGTGTTACTTGCTAAAAAAAATAATTCTTAAGACGTTAATAACTTAATCAAAATTCTCTCAGATGAATAGACTAGATGTCAATATCAATGTTACATCCAACTCGAATGTAGACTTCACTTCCTGTTTGTGCAGACGATCTGCAGTGCAGAAAGCTTTCCATTCAATTTGAGACAAAAAAAAAAGATATATATATGTCAGTATTGTCTGTAGGGTGAGAAGGGAGGAGGCGGTGCATTAGGTACACAAATAAATGGATGCAGAACTCGTGCTAGCCCCCGGGGAGTTGTCTTTTCTTGGCTTTAAAATTGTGGTTTAGCTACATGTACATGTAGCGTAGGCCTATAGACATTTCTGTAAGTTCGTGCAACATATAGACTTTATAGACCATTCAACTTTCATGGAATGCAAAATTCAATGTAGTCTCTATATCAGGGGCGGACTGTGTGTCATCATCGGCCCGGGCATTTCTATACCATCCGACCCATAAATTGTATATTATATAATGGGCATCCAAATCTAGGTCTAACTGTACTCAAAATCATTATGAATCCAGCATCACATATCCCACAGAATGTACAACTGGATAAAGGAATACCTAAATAATAGAAAAGCCTTAGTTTGCATGCAAGGACAAAGAAGCCACACAGTGGGTATAAAAAATGGTGTCCCCCAAGGAGGAGTCCTATCCCCAACACTTTTCCTAATATTCATAAACGATCTAAATCAAAACCTACCCAAAAAAGTTAAGAGCAGCATGTATGCAGATGACCTTGCCTTAATTAGCACAGAAGAATATGTAGGAACATCGAAATTTCGATTACAAGATGCTCTTGATAAACTCAATAATTGGTCCAAAGACTGGGGCATGTCCATTAACACAAAAAAGACAACATATACCATATTCTCACTGTCAACAAAACAACAAACAATAAAATTAACATTAGATAAGGAAGCTTTAGAAAAAAATGACAGCCCTACTTATCTTGGAGTCACCTATGACCCGAGACTAACCTGGAAAAACCAAATAGATAAAACACAGAGTAAAGGCATCCAGAGACTATCTCTCTTGAAAAAATTAGCTGGCACAGATTGGGGAGCAAATCACAACATCCTGAAAAAGACCTATACCAGTTATGTAAGACCTGTACTAGAATATGGTGCCACAGCATGGGGCTCAGCAGCCCAAACCAACCTTAGACAAATAGACAAGGTTCAAAATATTGGTCTAAGGATAATGACAGGAGCAATCAAAACAACACCCATAAGAGCTATGGAGGAAACCGCTGCCCTGATCTCTCTGGATGAAAGAAGAGAAATAAAAATCCTTTCCCAATTCACAAAATTGGAAACCTTGGAGAGGCACCCACTTAGAACAAAAATCCACAAAACTGGCACAAAAAACCGTCTCAAAAGGACCAATTTCATACAGGAATCTCTAAACCTAAAAAAGAAACACCAACTTGAAAAAATTACTCTGGAATCCTCGATACACTATAATGAATCTCAACCCTGGGACGAAAGCCCTCTTCCTACTATAAGGGACCATATTGAAAACATAAAAAGAAAATCTGATTACAGACCAACAGAGCTCAAGGAAATAGTGAACTGTTTTCTACATACCAATTACCCTAGCAATCAGTGGATCAGAGTTTACACGGATGGCTCATCCCATAAAGCCACCACAAATGGAGGAGCTGGAATACTTATCGAATGGCCAGATGGAGGAAAACTAGAAAAATCCTTTGCAACTGGAGAGCTCTCTGACAGTCACAGAGCAGAAAGGGAAGCACTAGCACTAGCTGCTACCATGCTAGCAAATCATCCAAGTTCCCCTCACAGTCAGATTGTCTTTCTAACAGACTCAAAAACAACCCTCCAAAGCCTGCAAAACTCTGGTTCCCCTTATATTAAAAACCTCAGAACAGCACTCACAAAGCTCAACCACAACAGCAAAAAATCTGTCATTCAATGGATACCAGCTCACATACAACTAGCAGGAAATGAGAAGGCTGACACACTCGCCAAGAGTGGGAGAACAAACTCACAAGTAAACTCTGCTCTCTATCCAGAAGAAATGAAGAAATTAATTGTAGATAAAATAAATGAGAAATGGACGAGCTCCCATCCAAATCACAAGAAAGATGATGCTTACTATAAGCTATCCCGACAAGACCAACGTCTAATCTTTCGACTCAGGACCGGACACAACAGAATGCGACAACACATGTTCCGGAAGCTCAAAATTGGAACCAGTGAAATCTGCCCATGTGGAGTATCACCAGAAAATGCCGACCACGTCCTCCAAAACTGCTCTCTCTACCAAGAGGCCCGTATAAGACATTGGCCCCAAATCACCCCAATAGAAAGAAAACTATATGGAGAGCTCCCTGATTTGGAAACCACTGCGCAGTTCATCTCATGTATTGGTCTAGTCATATGAACACTCCAACATAACAATGAAAACGATGAAGAAGAAGAAGAATTATGACATGGTTGATAATTTATCGATAGATGTAGACAAGCATCATGTGTAAATCTAGTCATGCATGATAATCAATGATTTAACTCTGCTAAGTGTGATAAACACTGTCTTATAGGCCTAGTTGTTGATGCCTGTCTGACTTCGGCAGATTATTCTGGAGATGTCTGGGTTTCTTGTGCGGGTATATTCCTTGCAACTAACTAAAAAGAACAAAGACTTAAACAATTTAACAAGATAAAGAAACAAAGTCCAAACCGTTGTATAACACAGATGGTGTTTTAATACTAATGACCAGCTAACTATCGTAAAAAAAAAAGACAAAAAAACGCAAGCTTAAAATCTATGGCCTTATTACAAGATCTTTGTGGCTCAAAGACCCTCCTTTGGGGAACATTACCAGGAAAAAGAAGAAGGGGCAGAGAAAGCGATGGGAGGATAACATAAAAGAATAAACGGGCCTGCCATTGAAAGAGGTTCTAACTTAGGCAAAAGACATAGAGAGGAATGCAGAAAGACGGTCGACGAGTCTTGCATGGTGCCCCAACGGTTCAATAGACTAAGGGATAGGTAAAGGTAAAAGAAAAAAAATTAAACAAAATCTGGTAAAAAAAAATTTGAACAAAATCTATCTCACTACAGAAACACTCTAACAATCTGGAGTCGTCTGTTATACCTTAGACCGCTGACGACAAATCCGCTTATATTGCATCATCCACACTGCATAACCACCCAATCTCTAACTTCTTCTCACCGTCACCATGGAAACACACACACACACACACACGCCATAACATGGACTCAGGGGCTTAGAATACCGAGATTCAAAATCCCTGTCTTTACCATGATTTCAAAGGTCACGCTCTTTATTACTCGGCCAGCACAGGGTCAATTGTAATCTCAAGCTCAGATACCTAAGACTAATTATCAGTACTTTGATTACTTAGACGAGCCGTATGACGTCCTACTGAGTTGGAAGATATATGTTTGGAAGTCGATTTTTTTAATTGTTGTAACTCTAGGCTAGGCACTCAACGTAAAGGCAGACAACTCAACACAGTTTAACAGGAAATAAATAGATGTGTTTATTCACTAGGACAAACACATAACATCCTTCAGCTTCCTCAGAGTCTTACTACTAAGTATACCAGTCCTTTGCTACTTAACCCGAATGTGGACCAACGACAGCCTTCCCCGCTTTGCTCCAGGTCCCATCTACAACCTTCATGCAGCACCAAAAGCTGGCTTCTTATTTTCCAAACATTCAGACTCTTCACAATCCCTGATGCACTGTTCTTCTCTCCATTCTAGTCTCTTCCTGTTTACGTTCACTAGTGCGCTAGTGCGCACCTCAAGCACTGGTGCAAGGCAGGGTTACAAAGATCATAATATTTTTTTTTTGTGTAGTTACATCAATATTTTATACACAACACAAAGAACAATAAAACAAAGTGACGAGGACTTCTAAGGGCGAAATAGTCATTATTGAATATTCCACTATAGCCGCTTCACCGGAGCCTTAAGTGTTGATATGTGTAGGTATCTTACACAGAGAAGACTACGCTGGCTCGGTCATGTCACTCGCATGCCAGATGGAAGAATCCCTAAAGACATCCTATACGCTGAGCTTGCAGAGGGATGTCAGGCCCAAGGGCCGCCCAAGACTAACCTACAGAGATGTCTGCAAGCGAGACATGAGTACCACGGGCATCGAATAAAGTGTGTGGGAGGAGACAGACTACGTGCTGGTATGAACCTCGCTGAGAGCTAAAGAAACAAAGCTGCGTCAGTCAAGAGAAAGAAAAAGAAAGCTGTCCTGTCCGCTAGCCCTAGGACAGAATTATGTAGCCACGGGAAATACTACTGCACTAGTCGACCGGCGGCGTAGCATACGCCGCTATTATGATGGGCCGACCTTAGGGCACTACAACCTATGCGACCGCTGTGGGCCCCTCGATTTTATAGGACCCGCGCTAATTTTAGGTGTATAAATGATTAAATTAAACCATTTTATAACTTATAACAGATTTCCCCCGGCCTCCAGTCGATTTAACAGGAGGTCGTGGAATTGTAAAATATACGAAAAAGTCCTGCCGGAAATTATTAAAATCTTTTGAAAACTCATACAAATCTCCTGAAATATACAGCTGAAAATTGTCATTTTGGGGTGTCATTCAATATGGAAAACGCCATACTACGCGCGATGAAAAAAAAAACGGCATTATGCAATACCCGTAATAGTGGAATCTAGTGAAAGAAGCTTCTCGGGCCTCAAGAAGAATTACTTGAGGTCAACAATTCTCGTAGATAGATTGAAACATTTGGTAATTCTTGCTATTGAGCGTGATCTATATAGGAAACATAATTCTTATGATATACTGTATGACTTCGCTACACGCAAGGCTCGTAAAGTAACTCTGCACGTATTAAAGAATGAATAAAATGCAAAGACGAATTTATTTTCTAATTCAAGCTCTTAATTTTCAGTTATTATCCGTATCCCTACCCAAGCTTGTCCCCGCGAAATCCGTTTCGCATAGGGCTCTACAATGGTTAAGTCCGGTTCTGCTATTTAGTGACGGATGAATACTACTTCTCCCCCCCCCCTCCCCCTCTTTTTTTTTTTCGCCTCTTAAATTATCTAGGATAACTCCCTCCGTCCGAGTTGCAATAAAAATAAAAGAGTGACCTTTTCATGGTGTCCAAACTCTCCAGCGTGCTTTGTAGCCTCGATGGTTACTACAGAGTAAATTACTCCCCCCCCCCCACGCCTTTTTAACGTGAGGTAGAAATAAAACAAAAAAAGGAGTGATATTTCCTGGTTACAACGGTCCGGCCCTGCTATTTGGTGACCACGTGATCTTTCCTTTACTTCTCCTCGTATACACTGTTACGGGTAAAATGAGAATGTACGGATAGATTCTTCGGATAAGCTTTCTTATTCATATAGAATGTTAAAGGAATCATCAAAATTCAGTTCGATGGAATTATACAAAAATTCGAAATTACTGCTTTCTCATAATATTAATTTATGTATTTTAACTAGTAGACACCGTAATATTTAAATTTAAAAAAAAAACAATGACAATTTAAAAAACAAAAATAATTTATCTAGTACAGTACTTTCACATTGTTTAAAAATGTTTCGAAATTTTTATCATTATTATTTTATTTAAAACTTAACAACTGAATGAAACGCTATAGAGACACCATAGACATAAATAAACCGACATTTTAAAGAGTTGTCTCCCTTTAATCGAGTTCATACACATAGTAATAAAATATTACTTCGATTTGTTCTTTTGCTATTTGATAAATATCAACTTCAGACCCTTCACCTGTCTCTTAGTCTGTTGGACAAGAGTTGTCAAGCGTCTTTCTCCATTCCTCTCTGTCTTTTGCCTCTTTCAATGGCAGGCCCGTCCATTCTTTTAAGTTGTCTTCCCATGGCTTTCTCTGTCTGCCTCATCTTTTTTTTTTTTTTTTTTTTGGTACTGTTCCTTGAAGGAAGGTCTTTGCAAGCCACGAAGACCTTGTAATATGGCCATAGAGTTTTTTTTTTTTTTACAATAGCAGGTTATCGTGGGGTCCAATCGCTGTAGTAACCCTGTCTCTAATCTCTTCGTTAGTGATGCGGTCTTTAAATGTGATCCCTAGGACCCTTCTTCAATTCCGTTTCTAGGATCTTCCTCTCTAGCTAAATAGACTAGAGTAACACCTTTAGTAAAATCACTAAAGTTAGAAAGCCTTCAGGAGAGAAGACTCAAAAGTAAATTGGCAATTATACATAAAGCACTGAACCATAATCTTCAAATACAAAAAAAAAGAAAATACATATAAAATACTCAGAAAGACACAAAGATAAAGGTACATTCCTCGTCCCATATGCTAGGACAAATTTGTTCAAATGCACCTTCTTCCCTGGTGCTATTAGAGCATGGAATGGGTTGCCTGAGCTAGCCAGGAAAACGAACGACTTGCCAGAATTTAATAAAATACTCTGAAAGACACAAAGGTAAAAGCACATTCTTCGTTCCATATGCTAGGACAAATTTGTACAAATACTCCTTCTTCCCTAGTGCTATTAGAGCATGGAATGGGTTGCCTGAGCTAGCCAGGAAAACGAACGACTTGGCAGAATTTAAGTCACGGTTAACATGCATGACTGGAATGACACACGAAACGCGTAGAACGTAATTATCTTCTCTTTTGAAGTAACGTCTGTAATTTATAAGATAAGATAACCTTGGTTAGGCCAATACAAGAATATGCATCCTCTGTTTGGGATCCCTCAACTCAAGAAAACATTTTTTTTTTTAAACTGGAACAGAAACAAAATAGAGCAGTGAGATTCATAGCAAACGAATATTAACATTAGACTAGAGTAACACCTTTAGTAAAATCACTAAATTTAGAAAGCCTTCAGGAGAGAAGACTCAAAAGTAAAGTAATAGCCATTATACACATAATATTAAAACAAAATCTTCAAATACAAAAACAAATCATAATAAAATGCTCAGATAGATAAAGGCACATTCCTCATTCCATATGCTAGGACACATTTTTACAAGTGCTCCTTCTTCCCTAGCGCTATTAGAGTAGGGTTAAGCCAGAAAAACTTTGACTCGATAGAATTTATGTCATTGGTTAACATGCATGATTTAACATAGGGACACACCGTAATCATCTTCTTATTTGAAGTAACGTCAGTATTTTATAAGATGAGATAAGAAAAAGGTGAGATGAAATTTCCCTCATAATCTATAAATTGTATTTGTAAGTCACAGCTTCCCCTCCCCCCACCCTCTCACACCAGTGTAGATGTTTATTGACCAGAAGATGCATTTTTTTTAGTCCAAAGATAGTTTCTTCGAAGTAAGCCCCCCCCCCCCCCCCTCCTTCGCCTTAAAAATGAATGATGTGATTATGATGCGGCTGACCGCGCTCCACACTCAGTGTGAGAATCGATGTGAACAGTTGGTATCGCCTTTGGGCCTACTGTGAATTTATTAACATTTAGATCTAGATTTTACTTTACTGATAAGAAAAACAACAACATTTGTTTGGGTTGCTATAAAATTGAATAGGCTCCCAGTGGTTGCCAACCCGTTTCGACACGGGGGCCAAATAAATGACAGACACAAGTGTCGAGGGCAAAGACCAATTGTTAAAGAAGGCCTCAGCACTGACCTGCAATGTCAAAACTCTATGTCGAAGGCGTCGGATAGTAACGCGTCATGAGCTGGGTGTGGCACGCGGGCGTAGCGTGAGCATCCCTGTACTAAGATACAAAACTGCCATGGAAAGAAATGTCTTCTGATTGAAGATGTAATCTACAAAGAGAAACTTTTTGCAAGTGTTTTCACGCATGGTAGAATGTTCATTCACCTGATAGTGACGTCAGTCGAATGTTGTCAAACTAACCTTTTTTTCGTTGAATCTTGTTTCCTTTTTGTTAAAATGTGCTAATAATAATAATAATAATAATAATAATAATAATCTTTATTATCCGTAAAGAAATTTATCTTACAATTTGTGCATTACACCAAACAAAAAACATTATAACTATAAGAAACCAAAATGTACATTCACACCAGACTCACTCATAATTTACATGTGACAAAGTTTATACCAGATTGTTCTTATTTAATGATTTGATTGCCAGGGGAACAAAAGAGTGTTTGTGTCTGTTTGTCTTTGCTATCGGTGTCTTGTATCTCTTTTGTGATGGTAAAATCACAAAATCCTGACACAAAGGGTGATTCTTTATTTCGAGGATCTTGTTACCTTTTTTATAGATGTTTGTCTCAAACAACTGCCCAAATGAGTTTGTTTTTTGCCAATGATTTTGCCAGCATAGACTTATATATACTATACATAGGAAAGGCCCATCAGCGAAATGGCATATAAAGCGAACACCTCCCCGTAATTTCTATCCATTGTTATTTATTTCAAAAGTAACTGCAGAACTAATAAAATGGTATTACAAAGACTCCATTTTACTACATTTTCCATCTATTCACTTTCGTTTTCCCTCATAAAATAAAGCATAGCTGAAGGTCAAAGTTGACATGCATGGAAATTTCATTCTCAAAACGTTTCCGGATAAAGGAGAATAGGTCCGAACTTAAGGCGATTTTAAAGCACCAATGGACATCGGCCGAAAAAAAATTGCCTATTATGCTTCTAAATAGATGAGGAAATAGTTAGCTAGAATAGCTAAGGCTATTCATTCCGTGGAAAAAAAAATATTATGGGGTGTTCGCTCAAAATGACCTTTTAACTGAAAACCTATTCAGCGAAACCCCTATTATAAGCTTAAAAAGCCATTAATAATAATTTAGTTACTGATTTAATCTGTTTTTCTTTTTGTCTTACCTATTGTTATTGTTTGTAAACTGAAATATTAAAATAATAGGCCTATTTTTAACCTTAACCCAATGTCTTCGATTTCGAAGATTAAGGAGGAGTGCAGTAGCCTACATGTTTCACATGTCTACCCCCAGTTGCGACCAGCATATTTTCCCGCATTTTCTTTCCGTCTAAAATGTTTGACTCGCAGCTCTCCAACAGTCTCTCAGAGGTCATATGCTGGCAGTTACTTTCCTCTATGCCAGTGAGGGAAACGACGCATCATTTGATCTTAACAGCGCTTAGGCCTATACGGTTTATACGGGAGGGGGGGGACCTCTGTTTTGCCGTCCTCCTTTTTTTTTAACTGGCTGGTTAACCTCTTGTTACTAATTAATGATATTAATATGTGTATAAATGTTTAAAAGATCAGAATTCATTTTCACTGGGTTCCCCCACCATTCTGAGATTAGGATTTCAGGAGATTTCCAAGAGTTTTCCAGGAGAAAATATTCGATTTCAGGAGCGGAAAAAAAACGCTAACTATATATTTAGTAATAAATATAAGAATTACCATATAATATACATGTATAAAATTACAAGATCTCTCCTGAGCCTTTCGTCTCCATGCCCGAAACCCAAGTTGTTGTAGATCTACCTCCCATACATCATCAATCCATCGCATTCGGGATCTGCCTTTGGGTCAATCAGCGCGCTTGTGTGTGTGCGGGGGGGGGGGGGTGGGGAGGTCGAGTTGATGTTGATTAATTTAAGTGCACTGAACATGTGTTCTTAAAAAAATAGTCGCAGTAACGAGAGTTTATGAAATGGGGAGTAAAATGACGTGGACTAGCCTATAGGGAGGAGGCGAAATAGAATTTTGTAGTTTCTTTCTTTCTCTTAAAGAAAAATATTTGATCGCAAGTTTCGTAGGCTATATAGACATCAGTTCCAAGCAGAGAAAGGATATGTGGAGCACGAGAAAAGTGAAAACAAATTTAGGCCTAATGTCACAAGGAGGACAATAGTTATAATGCTTCATGGAAGAAGTTAGATGATAGAACTAATTGAAGCATAATTTCCTATATTTTAACATGCTATTTCGCTATTTTTTACGGCCTTTCGCTCATTATGACTCCCGCGAAAATTGCGTTCGCTGATTAGGTCCGACCCCTACCGCAAGTTGACTTGAATTATAAATTTAATAGCTGATATGGAAAAAAGATTCAAATTTAGTTTTATCGCCCAATAGCTGAGGAGTCCGCAGATGTTTTCATTTTTTAAATAACTTTAACCATTGCGGAGTTATAAATTCTAAACTAAAAACTGGCACAAAAGCGTTCGCCATTGGTTCTTTCCCATATATCTAGACTGGACATGGAGACTTTTTAACACTACAAAAAATGTGAAAATTTTGTAGAAAGTTGGATCAAGACGTTGTTTTGTAAAGTAGTTAAAAGAAGCAAAGGCTATTTATTTTTCAACCCTAACCTATGTAACATATAATTTAATTTTTAGAGTCTAGATCTAGTAAATGAACATCAAAAATATGAGTACTCTCGTCTCATGATTATTATTTTGCAATTTTTAGATACATAATCTTCTTTATCATAAGACTGAATGCAACACTAAATTGTGATTTTTTAAAAATATTATTATTGATAATCAGTTACTAGATCTAGATCTAAAAAGTAAAATTATATGTTACATATGTTAGGGTTGAAAAAACAAACAACCTTACTTCTTTGAACTACTTTACAAAACAACGCATTGATCCAACTTTCTACAAAATGTTCACGACCGATCAGTCGCGGATAAGAATTTATTTCCGGTTTCCAGTCTAGTAGTATATATAAGTCTAGGGTGCTAATATTCATACACAGGCCATTTTGGTCTTTAACAAAATTAGGTCGAAGGCAAGACAAAGTGTGTTTTGATAAGGATTGTCCAAAGATATTTTTTTGGCAATAATGAAATTCTCAACTTGTGAAAACGTTTGAAAAAAATGACGTGATAAGAACTTTGTCGGGAACCTTAAAACGAAGGATGTGCCAATATGTTGATATTACGTCATCATTTGTTGTGCATGTGTCGTGAAAAGTACTTGAGCGGATGTGACGTAACAAAATGATTTTTCAATGTCTACCTATGCCATGCTTACATCAACACGAAGTCTCCGTTAATTAATTGTTATGTTTAATTGTCTGCAGTCATTTATTTCTCTGTGAGAACAGAACATAAACTTCTTCAACAGAAGAACATGAACAACGATAATAACTGAGTGCATATTAAAATGATCAATCAAAGCGTCGCAACTTCTATTTGAGGCGAAGGCTTTGGTCTGGCACCCAAGTACTAGAGATCTAGAATAATTATGAAATCAACTGTCTGCAACATACTGTGGGCAACATTAAGTTGGCATCATATTGCGGACTGCATATTGCGGACTGCATAAAGCGTTCAATATATACTGTCGGCTGCATAATGTGAGCAACATGCTGTGGCTACACAATGTGGGCAACATACTTTGGCCAACACGTCGTGGCTACATAATGTGGGCAACATACTTTGGCCAACACGTTGTGGCTACATAATGTGGGCAACATGCTGTGGCTACACAATGTGGTGGTGTGGTGTTGTTGATTTGAGGCACATCGGCACAATTTAGGCCATGTCGTGCCTGCAGTCCCTTAAGGACTACTCTCTCTCTAAACAACAAGGGCCAGATTCTATACAGTAATATAATTAAAATTAAGGTCTATTCACAGTTAAAATAGTAAAGGTAGTAAAAATTTAAATATTTGATGTGGGCAACATACTTTGGCCAACATGCTGTGACCCCAGGCTACATAAAGTGAGCAAAATACATTGGCCAACATGTTGTGTTTACATAATGAGGGCGATATAATTTAGCCTACATAGGCCTACTATGCCCCCGGGCTTTATACTGTCACAATACTGTGGGCTACATAAAGTTTGTACCATAGGCCTACTGTAGGCAACATATTGCGTGCTATATACCGTGGGAAGCATCTGTTGGCAACACAATATAATCTATATTATACGGGCAAGTTCCATATACTGGTCAACATACCGTGAAAAACATTACAATGATTGGTATCCTGCAATACATTTTTTCTATGTATCTTGTTGCAATGAACTGTATGTCTATGAACACATTATAATTCCCAGAGAGGGAAAAAAGGGAGATAAGTCGAATAACGAAATGTGTATCTGACCTGTAATGAACCAGTTGAGCAAGTCCATCTTCTCCTATTGCTAAAAAATAAATGACGTCTGTGTGCGACTGACACCTTATCACTTCCGAGGGGAGATGTCAGAAGTAATGAACAAGGGCATGAACTCGTATGTGCTTTTGAACACGCTTTTGTACTTTAAAATATCTGCATCTGGTATTTAGAATTCCACGAGTTGTCTCCTGTCACAGTGTTGAGTGTGTGAGTGTTATTAATTAGTTTCATAGGTGTTATCAAAGCTCACCGATATATTTGACAGAGACCAGACAAAGGTTAGGGCAATGCCAGTTAAATAGATGTTTGTCTTGTAGAGCGACTGACACATGGGTCTGGACAGACACAGACAATTGTTAATGTTAGTTTTAGGCGTGGGCTAGATACTCAGGCTAAATAGAGAGAGGTTTGGGGCAGACCGGGACACAGCGCCGTTTGGCGTTAGCAGGGGCGTGTGTCGTGTGCCAGAGATGCTGTAGCATATAGGGGTAGCTCTAAAAGACCAGGAGTGACAGTCTCAGTTGGAGACAGTCTTTGAGTCAGTGACAGTCTGAGTTGGCGACAGTCTTTGAGTCGGTGACAGTCTTTGAGTCGGCGACAGTCTTTGAGTCAGTGTCAGTCTGAGTTGGCTACAGTCTTTGAGTCAGTGACAGTCTGAGTTGGCGACAGTCTTTGAGTCAGTGACAGTCTGAGTTGGCGACAGTCTTTGAGTCAGTGACAGTCTCAGTTGGCGACAGTCTTTGAGTCAGTGGCAGTCTGAGTTGGCGACAGTCTTTGGGTCAGTGACAGTCTCAGTTGGCGACAGTCTTTGAGTCAGTGACAGTCTGAGTTGGCGACAGTCTTTGAGTCAGTGACAGTTTGAGTTGGCGACAGTCTTTGAGTCAGTGACAGTCTGAGTTGGCGACAGTCTTTGAGTCAGTGACAGTCTTTGGAGGGACAGTCCGTGAAGTCAGTAGAGATAGCCTGAGTACTTTATGATGGAGATCATTGACGGCAGTAGATGGAAGCTCGAAAATGAGCGACAGACGATAGTCTACACAAATGACAGACAGACAACATATGTTGAACTCATGTAGCCTTGTGATGTTGGGCCCAGGAGCGTGCATTGAGGAGGGAACTGGTTGGTCTGGCTGAGCATGGGTAAAAAACTATTTTTCTTGTTGTTGTATGCTATTCATTCTACATGCATTTATATTGTATTATTTTATCATTAATCATACATTCTGCCATTTGTCATAGAGTATTTAAATAATCAATCTTTTATTACATGTAGTACTTGATTTTAAAGTGGTCATTGTTGCCTTAAATAGAATATTAAATATTAGTTTTAATTAGGAGTTGACTTCACGAGTTATATATATATATATATATATATATATATATATATATATATATATATATATATATATATATATATATATACATGTTGTCATTTAGATGTTGTGAATAAGTTAAGACACTGTAAAGTAATATTGGTTTAAAGTACTGAGTAATTAGTAAATTATTTAAAGTAACACATTCAATATTGAAACAAAAGTAACTTCTCGCACCAAAGCGTGAGAATCATTGCTAGATGAAGAGAGCCAAGAGAATAAAGTGAGGATGTGATGTGAGGTAAGGGGGCTCGTGACATCTCCCTTAAAAGTCAGATGTTGCTGTTTTTTTTAAATTAAAAACTCCTTTAGTAAATAATAATAATGTCAGTGACTTCGATTCCCAAGGGTGAGTGCAGGGTTTCACATGACTACAAAACCCATATTTTGAACTGCATATTTTGTCACATCCAGGACTGGATTTAGACCTAGATTTAATGAGGCCCTAAGGTAATTGAGATATGGGGCCCATGTAATCAACATAAATCAATTTTTCCAACAATTTTTCGGCCCCTCCCCCCCCCTCCAAAGCAAGCTATCTTGTCTTGCATATAGGTAAATTCAGCAAATGGACTCACATCTAATGCAGGGCAGAGCCATTGTAAATAAAAAATACATATAAAAATATTTAAATACATAAGTGTAAATTAAGCCTCAGATCAACTGGTGAACTCGGATTTTTAATAGCGCTTTTCGTTGTCAGATATGATATTGACAAATGAGCTGACAATACAAACAATAGCGCGTTTTTCTAAAATGCAGTTTAAAAAAAAAAAAGTGCGCTTTCATCCGGCGACTTTGAGGTCACGTGCTTATTGTGTTGTAAAAATAGCTCCACTGTTCTATTTATAGTACAAAAGTGGCGCTTAAAGTAAACGCACACTAAAGATTATGTTTAAGGAGATACTACAACTGTGATTGGTGGTTATTTGTCACGTGACCAGCGATGCAAATATTAATAGATTTGATAAGCTCCGACTAGATCTAGTGACGATTTTTTTCCCCCCAACATTTTATGGACCCGAAGCGATACGTGTTGACATCACAACTGTCGGCCCGCTAAATGTTCGTTGCGTGCCACATTGTCCAGGAGGCCGCTGGTTGACATGCCTGGACTACCTCTCTAATCCACCTTGTTGAATTTTAATGTCAAGTAAGGAAACATTATTTGTTCAGTCATCAGTATCGCTCTGCGCATGTCCCGCGCCTCGCTTCGTTTTCTGTTTCTACAATCGCGTCGCTTGAACCCTTTTTTTTTTTTTCCTTGAATCGATTACAAGTCAATGTGGGAGAGGTATGGAAGAAAGAGAGAGAGAGAGAGAGAGTGGGTACCGAAGGGGGTGGAGAAAGGTGCGTACGAGAGCCGAGTTAACCTCGGTCCCAAAGTGTTTCCCTAGCAGACGAAGCGAGATCATGGCCGAGGGCGGGTGCCTAGCTCAATCTGAAAGGAACTACATTAGTCAAAGATGGATTACCTACCGTTTGTGACAGCTTTGCTGGCCTTAGTACTCTACCTGAACACATTAGAGGCAGGCTTCGCATACGACGATAGGTAAGTCACCGGTTCTTGTGATTGACCTTTAACATGATTAGGTCTCGTGTCCGAGTGTGTTCCGACATGTGTAAACATTTGTGTGTCAAAAAATCGACAACTCACCTGCCGCTAACATGACACACAGACTGTGTGTGTGTTTCAAGCGAGAGCGTTACCGTACACGTACCATTACAGAACTCACACCAGCCTCTTAGTTAGCCCTAATTTAAATATGCCAACTTTCTTTGGGGTTCTTTTGATCTGCCTGAAAGGAAGAAAATATTCAGAGTCGTGTCATGTAACTGCAGAAACTAAACTTCGCTTCTCTAAAGTACCATAACCTATATAGATTAAAGTCTAGCCAATTAATATGCAATTGAACTTTTCATTGATAACAACAATTCCATGGCCTTCCATACATTAATATTGTGATAATATTATATCTGCCCCCTCTCATTTTAAATAGAATATCATCGATCTATATGTTTTAGTCTGAAATAATATTTAGGTCTAGATCTAGATCTATAATAAATTGTTTATGGTCTTGTAAATGTGAGAGATCTACATTAGTAAATGCACCTCATTCACCAATCGTAAACAAACAACATTTAGTCACGTGATAATATTGATAAAACAAAGGAAAAAAAACTGTCACGTGATAGCCGTTGCGTATTAAAAATTAGATCGTAATTTGTATAGAAGTGATAGAGAATCGCGTGGCTAAATGTTGTTTGTTTACGATTGGTGAATGAGTTCCATTGTTTTCAATAATTCGGATAACGTCAATGGGGGATAGATGTCAATACGATATGTAATTATCTTCTCTTTTTGAAGAAACTTCTGTTATTTATATGATAAGAAAATAATCTATCAAATTACTTTTGGTATTTTTAATGGTATTTTGTATTGTCAGATTTAAATAGCTGGAAAAAAAAAGGGACATTTAGTCTTGAAATCCCTATAATACTTTATATACCGTATTAGCAATTTAGTCTCTGGATGAACAGAATGGGGACGATGTATATTTAGGGGGCACACACACGTATTTGGTACTACGGAAAAAAGTGAGCGGTGTAAAGTGTACAGACGTGTGTGTGTGTGTACAAGCGTGTCACCTGTCCCCGGTCTGCGTGTACACGTGAAGTAGACTGTACACAGTAGCAGCAAACACTCGGCACGAGGTGGTGCCATGTTTTAACTTTCATTTAACCCGATCAGTCTTGCTTGACACCACTGTAACATTGTTCAATTGGGAGGGGGGTGGGGTGGGATTCACTTAGTGGTGCAGCCCCGCGCAGCGTACCTTTGGGGACACGAGAAGAGGGGGGGGGGGATTCACACATTTGCTCCCTCTCTCCTAACCTACCTCTTGGTAATTCTTCCTAAAACATTTTTGGATTTAGGGTCATTAAAAAAAAATTGTTAAAGTAGGCCTACCAATAGATTTGTTTTCTTTAAAAAAAAAACTGTTAAAAAAAACAACAACTCATTTGGAAACTCTCATCTGCCAACTAATCATTTTTTCCTTCTAGATTTATCAATTTGTATAGGGCCTATACATACAATGTAATTTTTGTCAATATTTACTATCAGATTCTGGTCTTTAATTTACGAGTTATATTGCTGATAGTATTAGTTCCCCTTTTAAGTCATTGCGCTGTATAGGGCAGAGGATGTAAAGCTCATATGTTTCTTTGGTTAATGGTTAACGAGAGTAGGGCCGGCCTTAAGGCATAGGCAAACTATAGGCAGTCGCCTAGGGCTTCCGATTGGTGGGAACCTGGCAAGGATCAAATCTCGAATATCTCAGAAGTCTTACGACTCGTCTACTAGCCTAACTCTAAGTCTCTACGCTATGATTCAAGATGCTCTACGCTTGTGCAGCGGTTCTCAACCTTTTATGCTCGGCGACCCCTTTTTACATTCCCCCACTCTTCCGCGACCCCGCACATACACACACTTACAGCAATAGAAGAATAGACAATAACAATCCTTATCTTCGATGGTCTTAGACGACCCCTGGCAAATCGTCAATCGACCCGGAAAGGGGGTCGCGACCCACATTTTGAGAACCCCTGCGCTTGTGGAATTGCGCCATATGAATTTATTTATTTGTTGATTTAGATGCATGAAGGTTTTAATTAATTTTCGTTCTTGTTTTTTTTTTAATTTCATTTTGGGCCAGCTAATTTACTTGGCCTAGAACCTCCAATTACTTAAGGCCGGTATCACTGGTCAGCACAACGTCCAGCCGTTACTTTTTCCTCACTAATGTCAGGTTCCAACTAGACTCAGATGCGTCCCTAAAATGCGAAATTTAAAAAAAAGTTCGCAGGCCAAGCGCTTCACCACTCCACCACCCATTGCTGGTATGAAAGTTTAATAAAAATTTATGTTTCAGAAATAAGAAAGTTCAAAGACTAAAAAAAAAAATACAACAAAGATTTACTGTTGCAGGGGAAAACGACTGTATAGAAAATGCGAAAATCCTGCATATATGTAACCAACATGCTGATGAAGGCCTCGTGGCCCAAACGTCCTTTGTTTTACTTGGTCCGGCAGGGTTACATATATGCAGGTTTTTTCGTATTTTCAGAAATTAGGTATTTATTTTCTATTACTACTGGTAGTAACTAAAAATAGTCGATTCTGGTCTTGCAACTTTCAACATGAGGTGCCTGAAAGTGCAAAGAAATGTAGACTACAAAATAATAGAATTTGAGAACTAGTGCAGCGTGTCACGTGACAACGTAGACCCAGCTGTAAACTACGTATTTAGTCCTCTACTGACACGGACAATTAAGCCGTTGTTTGCCAAGGGGAGTCGATTTAAGCCCTCTCTTTCCACCATCTGGTCCTGATTTTTCTTGGGTCTCAAATATAAGTCACGTGGTCTTTGGTCAAGAGCCCCCCAGCTGTCTCTTTCACGAGCAGAGTGCTGCCGCTGCACTGGCATGTGTTACAATGAAGATTAAGCTGGTCCGGTCATCCCTGACACACACGAGGAACGTTTTGTTCTAGGCCAGCGGTTCTCAACCTTTTAGGCTCGGCGACCCCTTTTTACCCCCCACTCTGCCGCGACCCCCCCCCACCCCCAGCACACACACAGAAATAGAAGAACAGACAATAGCAATTCATTTTTCGATGGTCTTTGGCGACCCCTGAGAAATCGTCAATCGACCCCCCCCAGGTTGAGAACCCCCCTGTTCTAGGCAGTGCCTCGAAAAATTACCATACAGCGCTCCGATTTGATACACTTGTAAAAGTTGCCCATCCTGCGAGGCATATCGTAGAGCCCAGTGTTAATGTTCGTGCTGAGATGGAGAGCACGCTTACCCAACACACACTAGAAAATATTAGACTGAAAAAAAAAATTAAAAGATTGACTGCTGCGGGGGGGGGGGGGGGAGAATAGTTGTAGGCCTATTAGAATACAATAGACATGCATATAGAAAACCTGATAGACCAAAGTAAAAAAAAAAAAAGCAGAAGGTTTAGTTGTTTGTTTGACATGTTTCGGATGTCCCTTCAGATTTAAAGATAATCTCATCCTAGCTCGAAAATTGCTGCGGGATTACTTTGGCGTTTGGGCCACAAGGCCTATTTTATAGTGTATTTTTCGTTGTTTTTTTTTTTTTTTATAGCTGATGAAGGCCTTGTGGCCCAAGCATATCCTTTATTTATTGTTTTTTTTTTTTTTTTGTTAAAATAATCTTTCATCATTATTTTTCAAAATGTAATGTGTGTTTAGTTTGTTCACATGGAGCTAGGTGCAACTGGAGAAAGTTTTGTATCAAATATGTTTCTCAATGACTGCCCCGTACTAACCTACACTCATCACTCCCCCCCCCCTCCTCGATATTAACGGTCATTTTGTGATTAGACTGACCCAATGATTTCAGAATGACCTGCCATTTTAAATAAAACTATTAAGGGTCGAATCAGGAATCTGATATCCTGGTCCATCTCGGCTACACCAGGGGCGTAGCTAGGGTGGCGAGAGAGAGGGGGAGAATTTGAAAATCCCCCGGGGCCCCCACTTGATGGGGACCGCCAAATTAGAGTTTTTTTTACATTAAATATTACGCAAAATGCAGGGGCCCCTAAAGTGGTCAATCCCCCCGGGCCCCCAAATGATGGGCAACCTTACAGGGCTACACCATTAACGCTGTAGCCGTGATTGTCTGTAATAAACAAACTCAGGAACAACTTTGTAAGTTTGTAAAGTGAACTCTGTCACAGAAACTGAGACCGGAAGCCAACGTTGTTCAAAATGTCTCTGTCGCTATACTATGTTGTGGGTTGTTTAGTAAACACTGATTACAGATGTCTGAGAAGTAGATTTAGGTCTAGATGGAGTTCGTTCAACCAACTAATGTCTTACTAATGTCTGCTACAGTTAAAATCCATCCCATAATTCCTTATTTAGTTAATTCCCATAATTCCTAGGTCCGTCTAAAATAGTCTAATTATAATCTCGTCAAATTCCCAATAAGGTCTATTAACAACTAATACAAGATGCTCGCTCTTTTGGAGATTTTCATATATGGCGGGAAAACGTTCACATAGCAAGTTTATTGGTTCATCCGGTATACAAAACAAAAAGGAAAAGTTGAGTAGCTATGTTTTTTAACAGGTTACGTCATCAAATTTTGCGCTTATTTTAGCACTGCAGAATCACAATTGTTTTTTAAACCTCTTCTGTTTTTGGACTTTTGTTTAGTTGGCACTTTTTGGCAGGATCAGTTTTAGCGTCCTTGACATTGGTAAGTTTATCGTGAAAGTCTCCAATGAGAGCCCTTACGATTTTTTCTCTATCACTAAACTATCTACACCAGCGGTTCTCAACCTTTTCAGCTCGGCGACCCCTTATTAAAATCCCCCACTTTGCCGCGACCCACCTCAACACACACACACATAGCAATAGAAGAATAGACAAAAATAATCAGTATTTTCGATGGTCTTAGGCGACCCCTGGCAAATGGTCAATCGACCCCCCCAAGGGGGGTCGCGACCCACAGGTTGAGAACCCCTGATCTACACTCTACACTCTCTGTCTCGGTTGTGACGTAATTTTTTTGTCTCTTTCATAGACGGTCCCCTAGGGTGCGTCTCTACAATATATTAGGATCAGAGCAGGATTGAATTGGAGGCCTCTATCCTGTTTTGAAGACTTTGATAAAATGCACATCAATAATGCCAGAGTAGTGGCACATTAGAGTACTTCTATTTTTAATCTCATTTTGTTCATATTTAGCATCAGTAGTTTATTAAGTTTTAATATTTATTTTTTTTAGTTTGTAGGTGCCTCCCTTCCAGGATGGATGCTCTGTCGTAACCCCCCCCCCTCTCTTGTTGTGGCTATTTTAAGAATGTAGGCCTAATCTCTGCTAGAAAGAAGTCTAATAGCTCTTGTGGCTGCCCCATTTCTAAATCTTATATGTATCGCCTTCACCTATCCCAATAGTCTGTTGAACCGTTGGGGCACCACACACGATTATTCTCTGTCTTTTGCCTTAAATAAAATTTCATTCACTGACAGGCCTGTCGATTCTTTTATGTTGTCTTTCCATCGTTTTCTCTGTCTTCCTCTTCTCTTTTTCCTGGTACTGTTCCTTGAAGGAAGGTCTTTCCGAGTCCTGAGAACTTTTTGATGTGGTCATAGAGTTTAAGTTTGCGTTGTTTGACAGTGATTAGCACGTCATCGTGGGGTCCAATCGCTGTATTAATCCAATTAATTAATTATTAAATAATCCTATATCATTTCTATTCATTTGTGATGATGTCTTAGTAAGAGATACCTAAGATCTTTCTGTAGCATCTTTGTTCTATTGCTAGGATCCTCTTCTGGAGCGCAAGCACCAGTCGGATTTAGTGTCGAGGGCTGTGCTTTTGTCTGTCCAGATTGTTTTGAGTTTTGCAAGTGATGCTGTGGATTGCGCAATGCTGGCCACGTATATGTATATTACAGTTCAAATAAATCTATGAACTAAACTTTGTCGGAAGTGTGTGTGTGTGTGCGTGTAGAATACTCACATTAGAATGATTGCTATGACAACTCCGTTGCCATTCTCACCATTACATTTCCGCTCCTGTTAGAGACGAGACTGTAGGTGAACTTTAACCTCAACGGTATAATTAACATTGTTGAGGCTCCTGGTTAACCCTACAACACACTACGGTGATCACGGGGATCAAGTGACGGCTAATGGTGGGGTTCAAAGGGTTAAACAATTTAACAGAGGCCTACTTCTCTACCAGACACGAGGACACACAGTAAATTACCCACATGGGCGGCACTATCATTAGGCTAATAACATCCTCGTTTGGCGACAACGCCCACAAGCGAAACCGAATTCAACATCTGCTTATTCCTGGACTACGTTTGAGGTGGGAAATGTTTTGTTGTCTACCTTGTGCAGGGCGCCGATACGACTGTATCCGGCTCAGTGTGTGGGAACCAGAGCGTAAAATTGTCAACTTGCACACACGCTCACACGGCGACACACCTCCACAGCGACACACACACACACGTGACCTACTCACACAGCAGAGGAGACCGCTTACACATACACATATTGGCTATCTGACATTAGTTGGGGAAAAAATATATTGGCTACTTGACATTAGTTGGGAAAAAATATATTGGCTACTTGACATTAGTTGGGGAAAAATATATTGGCTACTTGACATTAGTTGGGAAAAAATATATTGGCTACTTGACATTAGTTGGGAAAAAATATATTGGCTACTTGACATTAGTTGGGAAAAACATATTGGCTACTTGACATTAGTTGGGAAAAAATATATTGGCTACTTGACATTAGTTGGGAAAAAATATATTGGCTACTTGACATTAGTTGGGAAAAAATATATTGGCTACTTGACATTAGTTGGGAAAAAATATATTGGCTACTTGACATTAGTTGGGGGAAAATATATTGGCTACTTGACATTAGTTGGGGAAAGTAGAGGCGATTGCTCATTTTGCTGGCCACGTGATACCCTCGTTAATGGTCTCGGCCATAGAAACAGATGAGCTTTACCGATCTGGCCTATAGATTGCTAGGTCACAAAAGGGGTACTTTACTTTACTTTTTTTTTTTACATGTAGATCTAGTAGCTGCTAGACTCAATACTAAACATTGAAATCATAGACATAAATAAATATAGACTGGAAAAAGGAAATAACTTCATGTAACTTGAAAACATGTATATCTATTGTATTCGGATTTCCGAATTCTGAAAAATTGAAAAATTGCATGATCTTCAGTCTTAGAGATTAAACAAAATTCCTAGACATAAATAAAGTACACAGAAATGCAAATCACAAATTTTCGTTTCATAAAACTCTATTATCGGCCAGTCCATATTTATTTATGTCTATGATTGAAATGTAAAGGGAGAGAACCACAAATAGAGAAAATAGATAGAAAATAGATCTTTAAGGTCGATTCTTTGTGAACGCTTCCCTTCCTATCCATGCTATAAGTTGGATTCAGCTCAGTTGCTTTGTTGTTTAACAAATCTTATATTAACTCAGTCCGTCTGTCTGTCTGGGTGGATTCTTTTACACTCTCCCCCCCCCCTACTTTCCATTCTCGGATCAAGTTGAAATTCATTGTCGATGACAACTCATGAATCGATCAAAAGATTAACCAATTAACTATTCAATCAGTGGTAATTAATTCATTATCATCTAGTAAAATGGGAGATAAAACTTGCTATATTGAGAGTTATGGCAGCGATTGTACGGTGCTATCATTTCACTTCGTAGATTTTTTTTTTAAACATAATTTTTTTATATTTTGCTTGTCAAAAGTGTAGTAATTTTAGGGTAGAGCCTTTTTTTTTTTTATAAATTTTTATTTCAACTGAAGTCCCCCCCCCCCTTTCCCCTGACCCCAGCAGTACCGCTATTTAACGTAACGCCAGAGTTGTAGCTCTTCGGGAGGTCAGGGGTCACGAATATATAATTTCGAATAGTGAAGCTGTCGGCGGTCTTCTAACTCCACAAAAGCTGTTCACGTCTGCAAAGAAATGATTTAAAATGAGGCTAAATGTCATCCATTGATTTCGCCACCACCCTCCCCCCCCCCTCTTTGACACGTCTCGTAGAATCTCGCCTCTTAGCGTCACGTGGGGGTAGAGACGTGAGTGTCAAATTATTTGTTTTTTTTTATTCGTTATATTTGAAGTTTGGGTGTGTATGTGTGCTAATGTACACGTGTGAATGTGTTTATCGGTTGCCACAGGGCCGGCCTTGGGTAAATGGCGGCCCCTAGGCGAAGTGAATTTGGTGGCCCGAAATGAAAATTAAAATAAACAGCGGAACAATAAAATCAGACAATTTGTTAAAAACATACATGTATAAGTAACGAAATAAAACAAAATATGTTTTCGACACGTTCTTTAATGCTCATTGAAGATGACTATTATTATTTTAGCTTTTATATAGCGCTACTTTTAGCATGCTCAGAGCGCTTTGGTCCAATCTCATTTGTGGACCGGTGGGGGGGAGGGGGTGCCTAGGAGTTGGTTTTCCGTGCTGCCTTTAGGCGCTCAGTAAACGCAACTCTGCCCGAGTCGGGTGTCGAACTTCGAGCCCCCCCCCCCCCTTCTAGGTAGCCAAGACAAGCCAAGTTCAGACTATAAGCCTAGATCTTTCCAATCGAAGCCAGTATGTTAGGTCTCCCCTGCATCGCTTGAGCCTGGTTCTTCCTTGACCGTGTTCACGTCTGTTTCCTGCAAAAATAGCCGATTTCGTTTGACCAAAAGAAACTTCTTTTAACTCTTTCTCTCCTACCTGACGATACCAACGTTGATTTCACCAGAATGTGGTAAATAATTACGGAGAGAAAGAGTTAAAGCTGTCTGCTTTTCGTTCGCCTTCTGATTCGCCAGGCTCTAAATAACGACTCCACATCTTTACCTAGAACTCTTTCTAACATTGGCGGTCGAACAAGTGAATCTAAACTTTCGTCAATGAACCTAGAGTTAGGGTAAAAAACTTAGAGCTAGTCTAGCAGACAGAGAGCAGCAGACCTTTGCTGTGTTTGAGATGTCATCCAAGTTTCGCTTTTAGATGTTTTTTTTTTTTTTTCTCTCTCCAACTTTTTTTTTTCGTCCCATGCGATTGGCCCCCCACCATTAAGAGGTCCAAGGCGGCTGCTTAGTTTTCCAATGCCTTAGTCCGGCCCTGGTGGCGAGTGATATAAAAAATGCGGACTATTTAATATTAATATTTGAATATATATACAGAGGTGTGTCGATTACTTTCATTGGCTGTAACAGCGGATCTTAAAAAAAGTGAACTATTAACATATTTATGGGTAGTGGTTTGATGGAATAGCATCTTATGAGATCTTGTCTGCACATATTAAGTGGTGCGTGTATCGACACTGCATCCGACGAGATGTGAACTAATGGCGGCGCATGCAAGAAAAGACCTCTAGCTGTCCAAATGTCAGCTCGTTACCTCTAGCTGTCCAAATGTCAGCTCATTACCTCTAGCTGTCCGAATGTCAGCTCATTACCTCTAGCTGTCCCAATGTCAGCTCATTACCTCTCGCTGTCCAAATGTCAGCTCATTACCTCTCACTGTCCAAATGTCAGCTCATTACCTCTAGCTGTCCAAATGTCAGCTCATTACCTCTAGCTGTCCAAATGTCAGCTCATTACCTCTAGCTGTCCAAATGTCAGCTCATTACCTCTAGCTGTCCCAATGTCAGCTCATTACCTCTAGCTGTCCCAATGTCAGCTCATTACCTCTCGTTATCCAAATGTCAGCTCATTACCTCTCACTGTCCAAATGTCAGCTCATTACCTCTAGCTGTCCGAATGTCAGCTCGTTACCTCTCACTGTCCAAATGTTAGCTCATTACCTCTAGCTGTCCAAATGTCAGCTCATTACCTCTCACTGTCCAAATGTCAGCTCATTACATCTAGCTGTCCGAATGTCAGCTCATTACCTCTCGCTGTCCAAATGTCAGCTCATTACCTCTCGCTGTCCAAATGTCAGCTCATTACCTCTCACTGTCCAAATGTCAGCTCATTACCTCTAGCTGTCCGAATGTCAGCTCATTACTGTAAAGTTCAAATCCCGTCAGTTGACATTTTCCCGGCATGCACCTCTGATACTTCCGGTCTATCACAATGTCAGTGACTCTTACAGTCATGAACACTCGAGTCAGAGAAGCAAACATTTGATCTGGACAAAGATGTTCAACAAACATTTTGATGAATTGAGAATATTTAAAGTTGGTGTAGCATTGTAATAAGTGCTCGTCAAAGTTGTCGGTATTTTGTTGCCGCTACATTTGGGTGGTATTTTGCCTCTGCTACATTTTGGTGGTATTTTATCGCCGCTACATTTTGGTAGTTTCTTGTTTCTGTTACATTTAGGTGGTATTTTGTCGCCGCTACATTTTGGTAGTTTCTTGTTTCTGTTACATTTAGTTGGTATTTTGTCGCCGCTACATTTTGGTAGTTTCTTGTTTCTGTTACATTTAGGTGGTATTTTGTCGCCGCTACATTTTGGTCGTTTCTTGTTTCTGCTACATTTTGGTGGTATTTTGTCGCCTCTACATTTTAGTAGTTTCTTGTTTCTACTACATTTTGGTCTTATTTTGTCGCAGCTAAATTTTGGTAGCTTCTTGTTTCTGCTACATTTTGGTGGTATTTTGTCTCTGGCACATTTGGTGTTTGATGTTTCTGATAGTATATTGTTTCTGGTACATTCGATGGTATTTTATTTTGCTCTTCAACTGGACAATAAGAGCAGAATTAGCGCCAACTGTTGTACCAAATGTCACGACCTATGTCATTTGACACTAGCAAGAATTTCCTCTTACTCTCCCTCCTCGAGCGTATCGTCTGCTGGGAAGCCATGAATGAAACTGGTCGGGCCTGCTTTTTTCCCGGAGACGCTACTTCAATATTGAGACAGCTAATGGAGTCGTTTTTCTTTTTAAGGGGGGGGGGGCTGAAGGCTGACATGGGGGGTATGTGAATGTGAGTGTGCGCGTGTGCATCACCCCCACCCCTGTTTTTTTTTCTTCAGAAACGTGTCGCCCGCTGATAAGGGGCCGAGTTATATTCTTGATACCAAGTGCGTGTGTGTGTGTGGAAAGGGGGGGGGGGGGCTAGTGCATTTGGCGTTTTGTGAAAGTTGAACAGAAAAACTGGACTAACGGTTAGCAAGAAGGAAAGGGGGGGGGGGGGGTAGGAGAAGAAAAAAAACGAAATCAACAGGGGGGGGGCCCGTAGTAACAAAAGAACGATCAAAACATTAATGGTATCGTTTCAGACGTTGCGTGCATGCGACGTGCACCCCCCCCCTTTCATAAGCACACTTCTCTCCTACAGTAGTGTATCCACCGATAAGTTGTCTTTTATTTGGCTTTTGAAAGTCTCAAACCCTCCCCCCCCCCCACGTCCAACAGGGTACGACAGTCTGAGAGCTGTGTGTGCCACCATTGTATAGATGACATATTTATCTCGGCCCTGGCTGTCGTCTCTTGCCAACTATAAATTATGGTCTCAGAAACGTTAATAATGTCATTCTGAACTCCGAGTGAAATCAAGGGAGAGAGAGAGAGAGAGTATTTAAAAAGAGGGAGGGAGAGAGAGTGAATGAGAAAGAGGAGTTGAGAGACATTCACATTATCTCGCACTCCCCTTACCCCCATAACGAGTCAAACAAAAACGGGGCCGGATATGAAATGATTACAACGAATGAATGTTCCAAAATGAATTTAATGGACTACATAGATCTCCAATCTTCAAATACAAAAACAAAACCTAATAAAATACTCAGAAGACACAAAGATAAAGGCATATTCCTTGCTCCATAAGCTCGGACAAATTTGTACAAATACTCCTTCTTCCCTAGTGCTATTAGAGCATGGAATGGGTTGCATGAGTCAGCTAGGAATACCAATGTCTTGGCAGAATTTAAGTCATTGATTACAAAACATGAATAAATTGACGTAGGGAGACGCGTAGGACGTAATCATCTTCTTTTTTGAAGTAACGTCTATATTATATAAGATAAGATTGTATAGAGTCCAGACTTAGGGTCCAGACACAAAGGCCCTGTACATGTCTGAAAGTAAATCTATTCTTGTCAAGTTGTAAGAGATCTTAAACATAACTTTCCAATGTAGCTCTGTTCCAACACCTTCATTAAAAGCAGCCTTAGGGCCTAGTCTTAAATGGCGACATTAACACATACAGTTTTACTCAAGAGATAGCGCTCTGCATGAAAATATAATACCCAGGGCAACATTATAATTGCATAGCTCATTATATATAAAAATAAAAGTATTTATTTTCTAACACAGCCCGGGGTCACGGTGTTTAAAAAGAAATGGAAAAAATGTTTAGTCAATTCGTATCAAAATGACATAGCACGTGACCCCAGGGCTTATGAATGTTGTTCTGTAGATAGCTGCGTATATCAGTTAAATCATAATGTCAGCTATGTTTTCAAAAGCTGTCTTTGCTTAGCGCCAAGTGGGGTTAGGGTTCAATTTAGTAATAGCTTCTTCGTATATACTAGAGTAGCAATATTGTTCATCCATCGAACTACTCTAGGGGGAGGGGGGGGGGGCTGAAGGTTTTACGGCTCTGAATTTTCATGGCTCTCGTTTGGTGAGGCCCATTTGAGCCAAGTTTGTTCGGATGCGTAATGGTAGGCAGAGGCGTATCTAGACTTTAAAAGGCCCTAAGCTATTTGAGACATGGCGCCCTTAAAAGTACGGATATTGTCATTGCTAAATATTTCTGGAGGGGCCCTAAGCTATGTAAGATGTGGCGCCCTTAAAAGTCCAGATATTGTTAGTGCTAAATATTTCTGGAGGGGCCCTAAGCTATGTGAGATGTGGCGCCCTTAAAAGTCCAGATATTGTCAGTGCTAAATATTTCTGGAGGGGACCTAAGCTATGGCTTGTGTTAACATATAGGTAAATCGGACCCTGCTGCCTGGGGATGCTACTGTATCTGGAGTTTTTGAGGATTGCTGTAACTTTCTATTATGTCTCGTTTCTACTGCCATGGCTTAAGAGAGCAAAAAAAAAAAAAAAAAAACAACTTGAAACAAACTGCGATACGCTGATTGTCGTGCTTCACTAAGTTTGAGAATCTGATAAAAAAAGACAAATTCTTAGGCGACATCTGGTGGGCATTCGTACTCGGTGCCGGATTTTAGTTAGTGGAGGCCCTTCACCTCTTCAAAGTTCAATAGGCCTATTATAAATGCTCCTAATAATATTAATACGCCTACTTCTAAAAAGCTTGTCGTGTTTAATTCATATTGGTGAAGAAAGAAAGAGGTATTGTAAAATTAAATCTAATTTCCCTTCGTTTCTAATGACTAATATGCATATTTTGTTAAAAGTTTATGTTTTGAAATGTGGAAGCACGCTTTAAAAAAAAAGGGGGGGGGGAAGACGACCTTGGCATTAGCTCAGTCTTGCGCTAGCGGTAAACCTGGCCATGATTCGTGCAAAAAAAAAAAAAAAAACATAAACTCACTCATATTTCTATTTTTTTAATAGGAAACCTCAGAATTTGCGTTATTCAATTTTAGCTTAGTCATTATAGGAATCCTTGGGCCTTAGGCCTCTTTTCTTTGCCTCTTTTTTTTTGGGCCCTCCAGCCTCTTTTGTGGGCTTTTTATTTAATTTTAATTGTAAGTTCTCACATTTCACAAATATTAAATCATAAAGAATTAAAGAGAAAATTTGAAACATGATTAACCTATACTTAATTACTCACTCTTAAGCCTAAATTGCATCATCTGCTAACTGGATCTCCTGTGTATAGCTAAACTATTGTTGTACGAACACAATTGAAGTTTAAGTCTTTGTTTTGTAACTTGTTGGAACGTATGTGCATAAACTAATTGTATCCTACTTATTTTCTTTTACGGTTAGACCACGTGATGGCTATCAACATCATCCTATATACTTTATAAGCGAGATGTGCTGTTTGTCGCATCGCTATGTTGCAATACAAGAACGAAACCCTCGGTGTTGCTGGTCACATTCTGCCATAAAGGAACATTGTTTGACAAAGAACATGAAAATCGCATTTTTATTTTTACAATTCCTCTTATCGGCTTACACATTCTTCATCGAGTAAAAAAAAAACCTGGGTGCACACGGATATCGAAAACGGCTCTGCTTATCTTATCTCATCTTATCTCCTTGTTGTAGGTATTACAAACGTTGCTTCAAAAAGGAAGATAATTAACTCTTTCTCTCCATCATTATTTTCCACGCTTCAACGGAATTCTTCCTATTACTGAGTAGTATTTCACTACTGGTACTCTTTGTTAATTAACCTCTAAAAACCTTTTCGTTTGTTATCAGAAAATGTTTTAGTTGGTATAGAGTTAAAGGGGACTGCATGTACTTTTTAAATAAGACTAATGTAAAATTTGTAAAAGTCAAACATTAATTTATTTTAATGAGTTCAAATCAACGATGGTATCGTCGGTTAGGAGAGAAAGAGTTAAGTCCTACGCTATAACGATTTCCCTAGATAATATGACCGTTTGTTCTACTTCGAGAAACCTCTACAAGTTGACCTGTAAAATGTTTGACATGTTTTGGATGTTCCTTCAGAGTTGATAATTTGCTTCCTTATCCAAGCAGGCACGACATGGCCTAAATTGTGCCGATGTGCCTAAAATCAAATCAAATCCTCGTCCAAGCCTCCCGCAGGATGACTGGGGATGGCAGCGGGCAGGGTATGAACCCTGGACCATCGATAAGTCCGGACGACAGATCAGCGCGCAAACCGCACGACCATTTGACAGAACGGGGTCCGTTTTCTAGACGTCCATGATTGTCATCAAACTTTAAATTGAGGCTGACCAACACTGCGGTGAGTTCGTGAGGAATCTAGTGATGTAGATCAATTTTTTTTTTATTCAGTACTGAAGAGATTACATTGCCAACAACACATAAGACACTAACATAAGTTTACGGTTTACACAACAGTTCACGTTAAAATTGTTCATAAACTTTCCAAACTTGACGATCACTGGGTTGTCCATTGTCCTTTGCTGTAGACTAGGGGTTCTCAACCTGTGGATCGCGACCCCCTTGGGGGTCGATTGACGATTAGCCAGGGGTCGCCTAAGACCATCGAAAATATGGATTGCTATTGTCTATTCTTCTATTGCTGTGTGGGTGGGGGTCGCGGCAGAGTGGGGGATTATAATAAGTGGTCCCCGAGCAAAAAAGGTTGAGAACCGCTGCTGTAGACGAACGAAGTTATTGGGATTCTTTCGGAAGGATCTGTCCTTATTTCCTATGGAAGCCCAAAGGTTCCAAGAAATATAAATGTTTTTGTTGGTGCGATTGAATTCCTGAAACTGTTGTTATGTACCACAAAGCGGGCTAATCAACAAAATTGTTCGTGTACATCACTCAGTCATAAGTCCCACGCCATTGTATACAGGCTGAACTCTATTACTATGACCGCTTTCCCCAAATCACTAGTAGAGAAACCTCCACAAGTTGACAGACCGGTACCGGTTTCCAGATGTTCACTTGTCGTCAACCCAAGAATGAGGACACACAGCATTGTAGTGAGCTTGTGAGGAACTTAGAGGTCTAGATATAATCTAAGATTAATTTTGCATTCCAGTATGTCTGGTCTGGCGATAATTTTTACCCCAATGAAGTCCCGGGACAACTAATCTCCACCAGTTGACACCGAGAGGTCCTGGGGTTCTGTTAGAATCACCACAGACTGAAAAGATAAAATATAGTATCTGTGAGCAATTTTTATTTATTTATTGATTTTTCTTTTTGTTAAATAGTCCCCAGTACAAATAAAGCACCACAAGCCCCACTCCAACCTGGATTATAAATCTCACACCAAAGGAATGTAAAAAAAAACAACACCACTCTTTGCCATGTAACGCCTTTGTTTGGTCAAAATCTGACCTTGCATAATTATAATAATGAATGTTTTAAATTTATAAGTAAAGATAGCTTCATGAATTTTGAAACCATCAGAGACAGAAAGAAGTGATTAATAGTGACATGATCTCAATAGAAAAACAGTGATATGAGGAGAAATTAAGAACAAACGATGTGTGAATTTTTTTTGGTCAGAGTAGATTTGAATATGTTCTTAGTGTGACTTTAGATCGATATAAATACTGAGCTTTATCACAACAAAAAGTTTTGTACTTCAATGAAATACATTTTTTTTTTCTATTTGATAAATTAGACAACGAACAATCTCTCCAAACGACCTCTGACCTCTTCATATATAAACTCACTCTCCATCTAGATGTGTACAATTTGTTAATTCTGTAATCGTTGTCACTGGACTTACGCGCGTTACAGTGACAGTGTCCGGCAGGCACTCGACCCAGACAGACAGTGTGACCCTGACCTTGTTCTAGTTGACTTCACAAATATGTACAAGTCATTCTTACATGACTTCGCACTTCATTTAATGTCTTATGGAAACCTAAGATGGAAACTTTATCTAACAGCGCCCGTTCGGTGGTTCTCAAAAGCTTTCAACTGAAATTTGAGACCAGGTCTGCACGCTGTTTTTACTGGCGTCTTTTGCCGCGTATGTAGCAGCTAATATATCTCGTTTAATCGTTTTCGAAAAACAAAATGTGTTACTTGACACAAGTATCGAATGTGTCAGATTTATGCTCCGATATGACTTGAATATCCGCCTCAATGGAGTCGATTCCCCACTTTTATCGTTTGCTCGAGTCACAAAATCAATGAATCAATGGCATCATCAGAAAGAGACTTTAGAAAGAAAAAAAAAAAAGGCGCCAGCTTTGAACGATTACCACTTCCATCCAGTAATCGATTTTCATATATAAAACGAAGTTGCCTTAAGTGTGCCCTGCTTGCTGTGATCGATTCCAGATTTTAGTTGTATGTCAAGATGGCCTGAATATGTTTTTCACAGTTTTTTTTTTCTTTCAGCCTAAAGGTTGTTTTTTTTTTGTTATTACAAAGCTTATATCAACTCACTCTGTCTGTCTGGTACAAATCTTGTTATTTCGCCCATTTTCCATTCTAAGACCAAGTTGAACTTTATAAAATTATTCATTGTCGATGACAGCTGGTCCACAAATGAGATTGGACCAAAAAGTGCTCTGAGCCATGCTATAAGCATGACAGTAGCGCTATATAAAAGCTATAATTATAATAATATCAGACGATATTGCGTACATTTGAAGAGTTTCAATGTCATCATCTCTTATTGTCCGCTGCCGCTCCAGACGTCATCAAGCAACATTTCATTCGTGCTATAACGTCTGCTGGTTAGACTCAGGGGCGTAGCTAGGAATTTTCCATGGTTTGGGGCCCCGGTGGGGAGCTTGACCTCATTGGGGTGCCCTGTATTTTGCGTAATATTTAATTTTTAATGTAAAAATAGACTCATTTGGGTGCCCGGGGGGATTTTCAAATTCTTCCCCATCCCCCCCCCAGTTACGCCACTGGTTAGACTTTCTTCAACTCTTTATGCGATGTACTTTGTGTTTCTTCTCTCTCTCTCTTTCTCTCCCCCCCCCCCCCGCTTTCTTACCAAAAGACTCTTCCCATCATGCCGTTTCCCAGCCCTTCATTTGTAAAGATAAATAAATACACTACGGTAAGTTGGCTCCCCAGTGTAGGCCTACTCGTTCCCCGCCAAAGTGGTCCGTTTGTTTGAATCCTTCGCTTCTTGTCAAGTCAATTCTCTTCCACTGACATGTATACAAATATACAAAGTTAAAAAAAAAAAAAACAGAACTCCGATAACAAAAAAAAAACTTTCGCTAAGTCAAGAAAATTGCCCTTCACTTTAACTTGAACGAATCCTTTTCAAGTCTCTCCTCCAATAGAAACGTGTTTAAGAAGTGAACAGTTGTGACACTGGTGCTGATAGGTCAGCATGTTGACACCACTGACCTACATTTCTATTTCTTTTCTTATGTCTTGGAACTCTATATAAGTATAGAAAAGTACAGAATTGACACAACATATAATTAGGTCTCACTGATTTAAAAGCTATGGCATTTTAGGGCCTGGAACGCAAAATAAAACTTGTATCGGTAGTTTGAGCAGAGCTGACGCTACCAGTACACAAACTGCGCCACAAAAGTCCTCGGGGCCACCGCGGAAAACTAAAATATGTCGTGCATGTTTTCTAGTATATAGTTCGAGTCCTGCGTTATGCTGATATGTAATTCTTGTCTGCCAACGGGCCAATCCAATCGACTCTGATTTGTTTAAAAGTCAAAAGCTTACTACCGGTGACTTCGTGGTTACATTCAACATGTTGGAGAAACTGGTGGGTGGGAAGGAGGCTTACCACAAAGAATGTGTAGACATCAAACTTAAGTTATAGTGAACAAAAGACTAAATCACAAAATGGGGGGGGGGGGGGTAGCCGCCTTCACATATCCTTTATTTTGTTGAGGCACCACAGTTGATCTGTCAAAATCATGTCTGTCTCATCTTTTTTTTTGCCTGGTACTGTTCTCTGAAGGAAGGTATTTTGCGAGCCCCGAGGACCTTGTGATATGGCTATAAAGTTTTAGCTTGCGTTGAGTGGTCAGCTAATAAACTTAGCATTCGTGTTATTAGGGTCAGGTGAAATAATGGACTCATTCACTTTGTGGTCTACTTCCAAGTCCTGTCTGTCTCTTCTTTTTTTTTTTCTGGTACTGTTCTCTGAAGGAAGGTATTTTGCGAGCCCCGAGGACCTTGTGATATGGCCATAAAGTTTTAGCTTGCGTTTAGTGGTCAGCTAATATACCTAGCATACGTGTTATTAAGGTCAGGTGAAACAATGGACCACTTTGTGGTCTACTTTCAAGACAATGTTCTAAGCCCACACCTGGGGCTATCTACATCGCGTGATACTCAGTATGCAAATTTAATAGCTCAAATCTAAAACTCTGAGATACTAATCATGACTTGTTACTTTTTGTTTTCTCATTTACGATGCCAAGTTTAATTATCTAAATTTGGCAACTATTTCAAAGAAGTTTTGGCTGTAGAGTGCTACATACTCTCATTCCAACTGAAATCATTTAGATCTAGCACTCACCGTGGTTTGTGGGTCACTGCACCAAGACCAATCGTCATAGAAAGCCTGACCACTGACCGTCGCAGGTCTCGACGTCGAAGGCCAGTGGTCAGGCGTACTCTAACGAGTGGTCTCGACTGTACCTGAGAAGCTGCCTGGTCGTGTGGTTTGCGTGCTGGACTGTCGTTCGGATTTATCGACGGTCGAGGGTTCAAACCCTGCCTGCTCCCATCCCCCGTCGTCCTGCGGGAGGTTTGGACTAGGAAGTAAACTATCTTCAACTCTGAAGGAACATCCGAAACATGTCAAACATTTTACGTACAAGCACAATAACATAAAGTTTTATTTACACCTGGGCTATCCTCCACCTTTTTTTTTTCTTCATATTTTTAAAGTGTAACTTAATCAATTCCCCTTTTTCTCCCCCCCCCCCACACTCCATTTTTTTTCCCAGAGTACGCTAGCAGCTGTCAGACGGTAAAAACTTTGCCCATTGTTGTAACCGGAGCAAATTTAATCCGGGATTACTTTCTGCATTGTTGATTCAGTTTTATTTTGTTTTCTCTGTTTTAATACGTGATTTGTTTCGTGCGCTGGCTAATCTGATCCGTCTTTTCAAACTCGGTACGGGACACGGGATGTTAGTTTTATACCGATCTGAGTAGACCTACTTATTATCTTATCTTATCTTATCTTATTTGCAGAGGTTGTATTGTCATCGCAGTTATTTAAGAATTTTCATCGGGACTTGGTAGAGCACGTGCTTGCTAAGCTGTAGTGTTTGCATGTTTAAGCCTTGACCAGAGGCGTAGTATGTGGGGGGGGGGGGGCAAGGGGGAACGATGCCCAGGGCGCCACTCTCCGGGTACTCATTGCGCGTTAAAAAAAAGTTCCAAAAGTTCTAAAGGCAAATGTTGCGCGTTCAAACAAAAGTTCCAAAAGTTTTAAAGTTTTAAAGGCAATCGTTGCGCGTTAAAAAAAAGTTCTAAAGGCAATCGTTGCGCGTTCTAACAAAGTTCCAAACGATACGACACGGAAGCTCAGCCTAAAAGGTTTTTAAAAAAGAGGGAAATTTGTCGTCCAGAAATTAAAATGATTCCCAGCCCCCCCCCCCCCTTTTTTTCTAACCTCTTGAAAAAAAAAAGAAAAAAGTTCTAGGTAATCGGCTCAGCGTGTTTGTTTTTACTACACTTAGCTAGGTTGGCTATTATGCTGGTCGTGCGGTTTTCGCGCTGGAATGTCGTTCGGTCTTATCGATGCTCCCGGGTTCAAGCTAGCTCCCATCCCACGTCGTCCTGCGGGAGGTTTGGACTAGGAAGTGAATTATCTTTAACTCTGAAGGAACATCCAAAACATGTCAAACATTTTACAAAAAAACAACAACAAAAAAAACAACAACAACTGTTTAATCATAAGATTGGAATGGATTGGATCTGATCGGAGTGATCTAGACAAGAGTACATTCTATGGCCATGAATGTCAGGCAAGTCCAGGCTTTGTTCTTCACTGGAAAGCTGATACTCGATTTATTGATATGAAGTATGATTTTAGGTCAGTGAAATACAACCGATATTGAAGTCTATAACCACACGTCTTGAGGAGGGAAAAAAAGTGTATTTTGTGTAAATACCATTAAAATAAGAGAAACGAGCCGACCCGCGGCGTAACATATGCCGCAATTTAGTGACGGGTGAGCACTTACTGAAAGACACAGTTGTTCAAATGGGGTGGGTGGTTGGGCGACGTAGAGAATTATATATACAGAGAAGATTACTTGTTCTCTCCCCCCCCCCCTTTTTTTTTTCTGAGCCGCGCTTTCTGTCGCCGCGAAAGTTATGTGGGGTAACTCTAGTTTGACTTGCATTAATAAAAAGAGTTATCTTTCCATGACTTTTTCATCGAGGGTTAGAGAGTCAGCGTTCGTGCGTCTTGTCCCGCATGGTTAGGCGACGTAGAGAATTATATATACAGATGTGTAAAGTCACTGGCCTAGCAGGGATGACCCGTGGTCACGTGGCGGTCAACGTACAAGAAAGACTTGCAAACGATGACTAGATGCATGAAGCGTAGGACGTAATCATCTTTTTTTTTTTTTTTTTTTTTTGAAGTAACATCTGTATTATATAAGATAAAGATAAGAAAACCCTGAACGCAATCTGTGAAACCAAGAGAGATAACTAGTTCTCAATTTTTTGACTTAGGTGAACATTATGACTTCCCCTTACTCCCCACGTCTATATACTACCAATCTACTGCAGTGTTCTTTCTTGTTATGCTTATTGTAGAGCTGACGTTCGAAACGCTGTATCCCCCCCCCCAAAAAAAAAAAAAACAACGTCTTTCAGGTTTCACTAAAAAAACAAACAACATTTGTATATGTAAGTGAGAAATCAATTTAGGCTTATCTTTGAGAAAAAAAAACAAAAAAAAAAAAAACAGGCAGAAACGAGCTGGGCAGCAATTAAATGACTAGTAAGAAACCATTGTGATAATTCTTATGGAGGTCTATAATGATGACGATGATGGTGGTGGTGATGATGGTGACGATGATGGTGATGATGACGATGATGGTGATGACGGTGATGGTGGTGATGACGATGATGGTGATGACGACGATGATGATGGTGATGATGGTGATGATGACGATGACGGTGATGACGACGATGGTGATGGTGACGATGATGATGTTGATGAAGATGATGAAAATGACGATGATGGTGATGATGATGATGACAATGATGATGATGATGACGATGATGGTGATAATGACGATGATCGTGATGAAAAGGCATGCAACGACACTATGAATAATGCAATCACATGAAGTGCATGCACCTACGTGACAGGTCACACTCATGATCACGCCAAAACCCCCGTCAACTTACCCACTCATTTAACCAGAAAGAAATGTTACGGGTGGAAGAAAAAAAACAACAAAACTTGACAGATCGTCTGCTATTATGGGCTTATTAAAGGTATCTCGGGATTGAAATCGAGGGCCACCAGAAATGGGGTCAGAGTTCAAGTGGGTTCCCAGACATGTAGGCCTATGAAGCGCTTACGACCGCTTGCCTCAAGCTTCGTGTCTATGAGATAATCCATCTCTACGTTTTGCTGGTATGGCCGGGGGTGGGGGATTAAGGCTAGTTTACTTTGGAAGTTATCAATCATTGCTTGTTTTACGAAGGATTGCTTGTGACAGAAACGTGAAGTCTGAAAGTGAAACGACCCACAGCACTGACACACTTCCGTTTCCTGTTCTTAAGGGAAAAAACAAAAACAATCAGCTAACTACTGCATTTATTTTTCTATTTTCAGTCGCGCCATTTTGAAGAACCCTGACCTCCTGCCAGAAACTCCGCTATGGAATCTTGTATACGACGACTTTTGGGGGACGCCCCTGACTCACAGCGGATCTCACAAGTCTTACAGGCCGCTCTGTGTGCTGACGTTCAGGCTCAACTACTTGCTGGGGGAGCTGACGCCATGGGGGTACCATCTGGGCAATGTCATCATCCACGCCCTCACAACATTTGTGTTTACCGCGGTGGCCAGGGTGTTCCTCAAGACCGACACCGGAACTTTGACCGCCGGGCTCCTATTCGCGGCCCACCCCATTCACACAGAGGCTGTCGCCGGAATTGTTGGGAGAGCCGACGCGTTGGCCTGCCTGCTGTTTCTACTCACAATGGTCTCCTACATGCGTTACGTTGATCTTCGCGCGTCGCCAAACGGTGATGGTATCAGCAGATGGCCATGGGCTGCCCTCGCCCTGTTGCTCTCTGCTGCAGCGATGCTGACCAAAGAACAAGCGCTGACGATCTTAGCAGTTTGCTGGACATACGATGTGTTTATAGCACAAAGAGCATCACTGCAAGACTTATTCACTTTAAAAATTTTCACCAAGGTTTGTTGCCATTTCCAACCTAGATATAGAAGCTCTTAATTCTAAGTAGCCTAGCTTTAAAGAATAGCTTAATCAAAAGCTTTATTTTCTGGTTCTGTTTCATTTTTTTTTCTCTTGACAGAGACAGTTCCGAGGGAGTCTAGAAGGAACATTGCTTATTGGAGCTTGTAGCTCCGCTCTTTTGGGCTTCAGGATTTACTTTATGGGTAACAAACCCCCAGAGTTCGCTCCTTCAGACAACCCAGCCTCAGATTCCGACAGCTTTTTAACTCGGGCGTTGACCTACAACTATCTCCCTTCGCTCAACTTCTGGATGCTTCTGTGTCCAACAGTACTGAGTTTTGATTGGTCAATGGACTCCATTCCCCTGGTGGAAGCATGGACTGACCCGCGCAATCTGTCCACCCTAGCATTTTACGTGACCCTGGCCTATATTCTGTTTTGTGTTGCTCAACATATCAACGAGGATAATTCAGCAGTGAAAAACTGTGACACGAGCCTCAACGGCTTCCGGTCCAGCCCTTGCAGGACTCTAAATAATAACTCTGTGAAATCCAGTCTACACTATTCAGAAGGAGAAGAAAGTCCTTATATCAAGTGCATTTCAATTCGTCCAGTTGATTCAACAATACTAGCTTTGTCTATACTTATTTTCCCGTTTATTCCCGCCTCTAATTTATTCTTCTATGTTGGGTTTGTGATAGCCGAGAGGATTTTATACATTCCAAGCATGGGTGCCTGTCTGCTGGTTGGACTCGGCTTCGACGCCTTGTATGCCAAGTTTTTTCACAGCGCTAGACGGAAATTTCTCGTTGCCGGATTGGCCTTGCTAGTGTTGTCATTTAGTGCCAAAACTGTGCTACGTAACCGCGACTGGCAGACTGAGGAGAGACTTTATAGCGCGGGCGTGGCCGTGAACCCGGCAAAAGGTGAGCAGACGATAGTTAGTTACCCAATGATTTTTGAATACATGTCCTTGTTTCTAGATGCGCTGTGATAAAAAAAAATGTGATTGTTCGATAATTAATCAATGCAGACGTGAGATGTTTGTAGATGGTAAATTATTTCAGGTTTATCTTCGAACTAGATGTATCATATTTGTGGAAATGTTTTCTGTAAAACGACCGAGGTGCACCCAACCAGACACAAGTTGATCCCTTTCCTACACCCACAATTTGTTCAACTGTTGTAGATAAATCTATACATTTGAAATAGCCTTATTTAAACGGAGGACCAGAAACTGTGGTAATTTAAAGCAAAATGTATTAAAATTGAGGAAGATCTTAACTATATATGAATGACTTTCATTTGATTGGTCAGTTTGTTATTTGTTTCAACTGTGACAACTTTTTCTACATTAAGGGTTATGCCGAAGCATATGGCTTTATAAAGCTTACGTGCAAGCCACAACAATTAAACAATCCCATAGACTAGTGTAGATCTAGATCCACATATAGGCCTATATATAACTATAGGCTAATGTATGAGAAACATTAAAGACAGAAGCCTACTCTGGCACATCTATTCAATCGCGACTAGTTTTGCTTTGCTTAGCATTGCTTGAGTTTTGAGCCAGTCGGCAATATAAAATGCTATTTCCTATTTTTATTATTTTTTAAAAGATTGTCTTTATCTCATAGACATCAATAAATATAGACTGGCCGAAGGAAGTAACTTCATGTAACTTGAAAACATGTATATCTATTGTATTCGGATTTCCGAATTATGAAAAATTGCGTGATCTTCATTCTTAGAGATTAAACAAAACTACACTGCCTCCTTATTTACAATATATATAGGTGTGTGGCTGAAATAGATATGAACACATAACTTTAATACTGCTCATAAATGCTGTATAATAAAGTACACAAATTTTCGTTTCATAAAACTCTTTAATCGGCCAGTCTATATTTATTTATTTTATGTCTATGCTTTATCTCAAATCTTTTAAAATTGTTTTTGTGAGCGTTTTTCTTCCCTTGGTTGGAGACGGGACAAAATGTGTTTCTACAATGTGGGAGTTGTCTATCTTGGAGATGATAATGCCTCTTACGGAGAGAGACAAAAAAAAAAGGAAAGGGGGTGGTGAGATGACAGATGTAAGATGTTGTAGAATCACCCCTGTTGATCTATACCTCGCATCTCAATCTGGACACATTCGTTTTAGAAACTTTAACTATTCTAACTATGCGATGTTGAAAATTTGTAAAGCTGGTATTTGAAGGTAATCATAAAAGTTATGCTTCCTAACTGTTAAAAGATAAGATCTACGCCTTCACCTGTTACTTAATCTTTTATACCGTTGGGGCACCATACATGATCTGTTGACCAACTCTCTCCATTCCTGTAGTTTTGCCAGGATTAGAATCTCTTTTATTCCTGTTCATGCCTTGATGTCTTCTCGTTGCTCTGATCTACACTCACAAGTGCTGCGTGGACCGTGCAATACTGGCCAGTACTTCAGGTCTTGGTTCCTTCATCTGGTGGACTGTGCAATACAGGCCAGTACTTTAGGTCTTGGTTCCTTCATCTGAGGCGAAACATAAACAGATAGTATTCCCCGTGAGACCATCATTATGATTGATCTAGATATCAGTCCAAGACTAGTCAACCTATATAGTTCGTCCACCGTGGTTCGATTTTGACCGGTTTTGTCATCCAGAAACTATATAGACTAATGAAGTTTTGTAAATTCAATGAATCTTTTGATTCATAATTCATTCATTGATAATTTTTAATTATCTTATGAAGTCCTCAATAATACCTAAGTAGAAAGGGATATGGAAGAAAATGAGTTTTTAGTTGGACTTAACATCAGAGTCGTAGCCTGGCAAGTGCGTCTGCTTCTCCTTCACATTGTCCAAACAACTTCCTTCATTGTCCATTGTTCCGTTGTTAGTTCAATGACCTGTTTCTCATGTTCAAATTTTTAAGTTGTTCAAAGAACTTTGAACTGTGCTTCTTTTTAACCTGCTAGATTATGGATGCTCCTTTTAACCTGCTAGATTATGGATGCTCCTTTTAACCTGCTAGATTATGGATGCTCCTTTCAACCTGCTAGATTATGGATGCTCCTTTTAACCTGCTAGATTATGGATGCTCCTTTTAACCTGCTAGATTATGGATGCTCCTTTTAACCTGCTAGATTATGGATGCTCCTTTCAACCTGCTAGATTATGGATGCTCCTTTTAACCTGCTATATTATGGATGCTCCTTTTAACCTCGGTACGTGACGTTTTGGCGCCGCCGTTTTGGCGACGGGACGTTTTGGCGCGAGCCGTTTTGGCGACGGGACGTTTTGGCGCGAGATATCATTTGACGATAATTTAATAAGCACGTAGCTTTTTTTTAATGAACCCTTGAAGTCCAGCGACTTAGGCAAATAACCATGGTGTCTATGTATAATTAACTAAAAGTATTTTGAGAAACATGGTAGATGTATTATATTTTTACTTATATTAGTAAGTGTTTGGTATGTATAGCTGGAGATACCATACAGTTATTAAATAAACCAATGTTAATATTAACAAATAATTGCATCAATTTTTAGTCTATCATCGTTTCATTTTGTTTTTAATTTTAAAGTAATATCATAAAAAACTTTTTTTGAAAATAAAATTGTGCCTCTTAATAAACACACATACACAAGCCAAAATGTTTATTATAGAAAATGATGTGAAAAACAAACACACATTTACATTTATACGTGAAAAAATATGTCTTAACACAAACACTCATGCAAAACATAGATATGAATAATTCTTTTAAAAGAAATAATAATTCTTTTAAAAGAAATAATACAATAAACGTACATAATGTATTTCGCGCCAAAACGTCCCGTCGCCAAAACGGCTCGCGCCAAAACGACCTTCGCGCCAAAACGGCGGGGCCAAAACGGCGGCGCCAAAACGGCGGCGCCAAAACGGCGGCGCCAAAACGTCCTGCTTCGTTTTAACCTGTTGGATTATGGATGCTCCTTTCAACCTGCTAGATTATGGATGCTCCTTTTAACCTGCTAGATTATGGATGCTCCTTTTAACCTGTTGGATTATGGATGCTCCTTTCAACCTGCTAGATTATGGATGCTCCTTTTAACCTGCTAGATTATGGATGCTCCTTTTAACCTGCTAGATTATGGATGCTTCTTTTAACCTCTCAGATTATGGATGCTCCTTTTAACCTGTTAGATTATGGATGCTCCTTTTAACCTGCTAGATTATGGATGCTCCTTTTAACCTGCTAGATTATGGATGCTCCTTTCAACCTGCTAGATTATGGATGCTCCTTTTAACCTGCTAGATTATGGATGCTCCTTTTAACCTGCTAGATTATGGATGCTCCTTTTAACCTGCTAGATTATGGATGCTCCTTTTAACCTGCTAGATTATGGATGCTCCTTTTAACCTGCTAGATTATGGATGCTCCTTTCAACCTGCTAGATTATGGATGCTCCTTTCAACCTGCTAGATTATGGATGCTCCTTTCAACCTGCTAGATTATGGATCATTTTACCTGATAACCTGCTTATTTGTTAATCTAAAGAATATTATTCACTAACTGGCTACATATTTTGTTATTGTCTGCTGCAATCTTCAGCCTGGGGGAATCTGGCCAATGTCTTCAATGATAAACAACAATATGGTCAAGCAGAGGAGGCTTACAGGAATGCCTTGAAGTACAGATCCAACATGGCAGATGTCCACTATAACCTGTAAGTTGAATTCATTTTTTTTAAAAGAAGCTAAAAAGGTAGATTCCAGGAGGGCCAGGAGAACAGAGCTGGTAAAAAACTATTTCACAATTGTCATAGTAGATGTCAGTTCTTATTAACTCTTTCTCTCCTAACTGACGATACCAACGTTGATTCCACCAGAATGTGGTAAATAATTATGGAGAGAAGGGTTAAAACTAAGGTCATTTCTTGATATTTTGCCATATCCTGCATAGATCTATGTCATAATGTTGTGAATAAGTAGGTCATCATACTTATTTTGTGATGGTTGGACATTTTTGAATGTCATCACATTTTCTGGTTGAGCATCAGGATATTGATCCCTGTACTTCTGATTTGTCAAAGCCTGGCAAAGACTACATATGTTGACCACACCTATTATTTCTGGACACAGATAACTTTATTGCATATTACATTAATCTGCAAGAACAAAACTCCTGTTACATAACCCGCCTGTCTCTCACTCTCCTCCAGGTCTCTACCTTCTCATCCACACACACCAAACACACAGACCTATTTTAACCACTGGACATGTACTCAAGGGAATAACTTAAGCGTGAACTCAGAAATACCATCACCACACAATCATATTCACCACACAATCATATATTCACAACACAATCATATTCACCACAAATCATATTCACAACAATATCCCTAGACAAGAGATCAGTTGCAATTCTTACCATAGGTCACAGGAAACCTGTTTTTAGATTTCTCACCATCCCTAGACACAAGAAGTCTGTTTAAAGTTTCTAGCCAAGCCTAAAAAAAAGAGATAATTTAGTAACTATTAGATCTATATCTTAAAAATCATGAATATAACCCTCTGAATATTTCCACTTTAACACAGGGGCATTCTTCTCCAGAATCAGAACCGTTTATCAGAAGCCATTGATAGTTATAAAAAAGCCATTCAATTTCGACCACGGCTGACAGGTATGTTTTATTGAGCCTGAAGGAACTGAATACTCCACAATCAGTGTTTGTGATAAGCGTCTGTACACATTACATAGGGACAAGTAGTTTCTGTTTCTGATAACTAAACATTCAAAGACATGCCAAATATCAATGCTGAATTAAAAATGTTTGAAAACTTCCTCAGTTGAATATGTCGTTATATTCAGATATGTAAAGTTCCCCTTTCAGATCTATAGGGCAGATGGTCATCTGTTTCTGTGGCCCATGGCTAGTAAAGATATAATGTTGTCAGCACAACAAACAACCACCTTTATTTTTCCCCAACTAATGTCAGGTACCGGTATCCAGAGGTGCCCTATAATGATCTCAAAATTAAAAATCCCAGTCTTCACCAGGATTTGAACCCTGGACACCTCGGTTGGAAGCCAAGCCCTTTAACACTCAGCCACTGAAAGTCTCCAGTCTAATATTTAGAAATTTCTATAAATCAAATAAGAACATAAAACTAAAATGTTATTTAACCCTGGTTAGGCCAATAATAGAATACTTATAGATAGTATAGAGTCCAGACTTAACTTATAGATATAGAACTATCAAAAAATCAGACAAAGCATTAGGGTTTATTAAAAGAAATTTCTATAAATCAAATAAGAACATAAAACTAAAATGTTATTTAACCTTGGTTAGGCCAATAATAGAATATGCATCCTCCGTTTGGGACCCCTCAACTCAGGAAAACATTAAGAAACTGGAACAGACACAAAATAGAGCAGTGAGATTCATAACAAACGAATATTCACATTTGACTAGAGTAATATCTTTTTAGTTAAATCACTAAATTTAGAAAGCCTTTAGGATAGAAGACTTAAAAGTAAAGTAGCAATTATACATGAAACACTGAACCATACTCTTCAAATACAAAAAGAAAACCTAATAAAATACTCAGAAAGACACACAAAGATAAAGACACAATCCTTGTTCCATATGCTAGGACAAATGTGTACAAATACTCCTTCTTCCCTAGTGATATTAGAGCAAGGAATGGGTTGCATGAGTCAGCCAGGAAAACCAGTGACTTGGCAGAATTTAAGTCATTGATTAACACGCATGATTAGATTGACCTAAGAACACGCATAGGATGTAATCATCTTCTTTTTGAAGTAACGTCTGTATTACTTAAAATAATAAAAGAAGGCCAAGGAATAGAGAAGGGGAAAAAAAAGAAAGTGTGTGTTTGAACTTCTGGGCTCTGGCTTTGAGCAAGTCATTAAAAATAAGTTCTAGGCAACTGTCAATGTTTTACTAGTGAAACCATTGAAAATGTTAAGCTCTAATATGCACTTGAAAGGATGTTGTCTAGACATGATCAAAGACTAGAATCTATGACAACAGAGTTTATAACACATTTTACAGACAAGAAACTTGCTAAAAAAAATCACAAAGAACAGATTTTTAAAGCTCTTTACATGTGAGACTACTTAAATGGCACAGCCTCATCATGGTTAATAGTCAAATATCTCATCTTATCTGTACCTTGACCTTTGTCTTAGAGGTACTGTGACAGTTTGTGTAAACCAATATTTTGATTCTTACTTTATGTTGTCTATGTAAATGTTATGTTTTATTTTTATAAATTGTAATTATTTGTAGTAATAAGTACCACTAATGAACCTGAAATCTGTTTACTTTGTCCAGTGGCACATCTCAACTTAGGTATCATGACAGCACAGATGGGAGACACTGAGCTGGCTAAAAAGGTAAATAGTTCAATTTTAAAAAAAATGTATGTATCTTATAATAATCATCTATGAATTTTTTAAAATTAACAATTAAAAGAAGAGACCAATTATAATAATTTATGTTTGTAGATCTACAGTCATTGTGCAGACTTGGATACTTCAGGACTGAAAGATCCCAGGCTACATGACGGAACTAAAATATCCTGCATGTTCAATCATGGAAGAATCCTGATGGACGAAGATAAACTAAAGGTAGGGACAACCGATGTCAGACTGACATGTCATTGTCATGTCATGCGATTACAAGAAGAATCAATTAAAATATGTTTGGCAATATTAAATACAATAAGATTGTTTGATTGCAGGAAGCACTTGCCATGTTTATGAAAGCACTACAACGACGGCCTGATCACTATGGTCCACAGAGTATCTACAACATGATTGGTAGGTATTGTGACTGTAGAAACTTATTTCTTTTTGTATTTTTTTTTTTTTTTTGTTGGTTGAAAAGTCTTTGAATATTGATTGACAAATATTTATGTAAAAATAATATTTCAATAATATTTTTAGTGCTATCATACAAAGTGACATGTGCTTGAGAAAATTTGACTTAATTTAAACATATCAACATGTAGGCCTATGTAAATAAATAACACCAGTATGGATCTTTTAAGTGGCGGGTTAAATAAACAATATTCCTTTTAAAGAATTTCATTGACTGATTTCTGAGTCATTTTTTGTTTATTTCGTGTATCTACTTTACATTTAATCAGATTATTCCATTGACACCAGTTTGGTCTATTTCGTATCCCCACTTATAACATCACAAGTCTTCCCACCAGCTGATTATGTCTTTGAAATGAAGTAATTGATGCACATTAAAAAATGTGATAAATTGATAATTAAGGGGACTTTATTCAGGATGAATATCTAAGGCTTACGTTATATGTATTTAATTAATGATTAAACAGGTGAAGTTTATTATAAAATGGGTCAGCTGGAAGAAGCAGAGAAATGGTATCGTGAAGCCTTAAAGTCCAAGCCTGACCACCTCCCAGCTTTTCTGACCATGTCCAAGCTGATGCAGATGAAGGTAATCATGACATTACAAAATTTTAAAGTGTGTTCTAATTCAGATTTAGATTTAAATGAGATTATATAGGGGATCTTTATACACTAACTACAGCTAAAGATGTACATAAGAGTGAGGGCAGTAATAAATTATTAAAGTTAATAAAAGCTAAACATTAGCAGTTTAAAATTATGTATAACATAACAACATAGGCATAGCAGCACTGAGTGAGACTCGGCTTGCAGATGAAGGTGAACTCTGCGAAAGAGGATCTGTATATACTTTCATCTGGAGCGGTAGAAGCACTGAAGTACGACATGAATCTGGAGTCAGCTTTGCCATAAAAACATCATCAGTATCCAAATTAGTTGGGACTCCTAAAGGAATTAGTGACAGGCTCATGACCCTAAAGCTGCCTTTACAAAATGGAAAGAAACACATTTTCATTGTTAGCTGTCACACACCCACCATGACCAACCCAGATGATGTCATAGCAAAGTTCTACGAAGAACTAAACTCCACCATACTTGATATACCCAAAACAGATAAGCTACTCATTCTTGGTGACTTCAATGCAAGAGTCGGCTCTGACCATCACATCTGGAAAGGAGTCTTAGGCAAATTCGGGATAAGTCAGTGCAACAGCAACGGATTATTACTACTCTAGACCTGTGCTGAACACAAGCTGCTCATATCGAACACAATATTCAGTCTCCCAATTAGAAAGCAAACTTCCTGGATGCATCCCCACTCAAGACACTGACACCTCATAGACTACGTCATCACCAGACAATCTGACCATCAGGACAAACGTGTCACCAAATCTTGCTGTATTGCAGAATATGAAACAGACCACCCCCTCATCATCACAAAACTAAACATTCGTATTCAACCAAAGAGACGTCCGCAAAAATCTAAACCCCTAAAAAGGCCAAACACGGCCAGACTAGCAGATGGCAAAATTGAAAGTCGCTTACAGATGCCATAGAGAACTGCCTTAAGTCCACCCCTCTAGCTGAATCAAATGTAGATAAAAGCTGTTAATGTTTCAGAGAAGCTATCTGTAGCACAGCACTAAGCATACTCGGTCCTATAATGCAGAGAAAGCATCAGGACTGGTTTGATGAAAACAGCACTAAGATCAGAAAACTATTAGAAGAAAAGCACAAGCTCCATAAATTGTATCTGAACAACCCAAACTCCCAGTCCACTAAAGATGCCTTCACAAACATCCGCAAAAATGTGCAAAAACAGTTACGCCGAATGCAAGATACCTGACTAAGCAAGAAAGTGGAAACAATACAGGAAAACCAGTGACTTGGCAGAATTTAAGTCATTGTTTAATATGCATGACTGAATGCATGACGCGTAGGACGTAATCATCTTCTTTTTTTGAAGTAACGTCTGTATTATATAAGATAAGATAAGAATACAGGAATTTGCTGACAAGCACGACATAAATAACGTCATCCGTGCTATAAATGAGGTCTATGGACCCACAAAGTCAGGCTCATCCCCTCTACTAAATGCTGATGGGACAATCCTATTGACAGTTAAGGAAAAAATCCTAAAACACTGGATCAAGCACTTTGAAAAGGTTTTCAATACACCTTCCATTATAAATGAAGTGGCCATAGACAGGCTACAGCAAGTACCAACAAATGAAAAAATGGATGACCCCCCCCAATGCTAAAGGAAACTGATTCAACAGCTAGCAAGCAGAAAAGCCCCAGGAGCTGACTCCATTCCCGCAGATGTCTACAAAAAAGGTGGATTAGCCCTGATTGAAAGACTTCATTAGCTGTTCTTAATTATGTGGGAACAAGAGTCAATACCAAAAGACTTTAAAGATGCCACAGTTGCTTCTCTGAAGGCGCTCAGCCACCTGGGAGACAGAGGCACATGACAGAGCATCATGGCATCGTGCTGTGAAAACTCACACACAGGTTGCTGAGGAAAAGAGAACAGTACAGGCAGAAAAAAGTGACAGAGAAGAGAAGCAAGACAAACGACACTAGCTCCAGCTGGAATAACCTGCCCAGTGTGCGGCCGAACATTCCGGGCTCACATAGGTCTCACCAGCCACACGAGGAGGCACAAACCCCCAGTGCAAAGCCCTCAGCCCCTCTGGATGACAGAAGTGGTCATCATCAAACCACGATGGACGAACAATGTTTAAAAAAAAATTAAAAAGGTTTCAGATGTAACTTTGCAGTGCATTTTGTTAGCGTTTTTTTTTTCTTCTATCTATATAAATCTATTTATTATGTGAATTTTTTTATTTTTTTTTAAAGACCAAGTGGGAGGAGTCAGAGTCCTGGCTAAAGAAAGCAAAACAATTTCATCCTACTGATCTTACAGTTGACTTTCATCTCGGTAAGTTTGGAAGTTATCTATATCAGGATTACCTTTAAACTTCAATGTGATTGAAATGTCTGCTATATTATTTTTTTGTCACCTATTTTAGAACATATTTCATAAAATGAACATTTCATATAATGAACATTTCATATAATGAACAAGTCATAAAATGAACATGTCATAAAATGAACATGTCATAAAATGAACATTTCATAAAATGAACATTTCATAAAATGAACATTTCATAAAATGAACATTTCATAAAATGAACATGTCATAAAATAAACATTTCATAAAATAAACATTTCATAAAATAAACATTGCATATAATGAACATTTCATAAAATGAACATTTCATAAAATGAACTTTTTGATCTTGGATGTCCCATCCACAGCTCAGTTGTATGCCTCCATGCAACGGTTCAGTGACAGCATCCAAATATTGGAGAAGCTACTTCCTGTCATGAGCAATGACTTTGATATTGTTTACAATGCTGCCAATGTCTACAGGTCGGCCTTCGATTATTTTATTCATGGAAAAATTAAAAAAATTATCCTCAAGACATTTAGCATCAGCTTTTTTACAATAACCAGAAGTACAATTAATGAAAATATATCTCTGCATCTATGTATTCTTTATAGGGGAGGACTGAATGCTATAGGGGATCTTTTATGCAATCTTAAAAGAGGACAGAAAATATATTATAATGCAGAATATTAAAATAATTTTATCTCTCAATTTTTATTCCCTTGTAAAACCATGGGCCACAGAAACAGATGACCTTCTTTACATCATCTGCCACACTGTTCGCAAGGTCTGAAAGGGAAACTTTACTTTTTTACTAATTAAAGGGCAATAATAATGGCTATTAGGGACGCGGCAGTGCTTCACATTACCATGTGAACCCAGTTGCGAGTTGCAACTTGCATAATTTTCTGCATCTCGTGCAGACAAAGCCATTTTTGGCAATTTAAGCTTTCGTCTTCTGCGCCTGTCTTCAATAAGGTCTTTTCTTTGGGTCTCAGACGTTGTACCTGCAGCCTTTGTCAGAGCTCTCCAACTGTCTCTTTCAGAGGCCACCAGCTGCCAGTGAGGGCAAAATGGCCCCTGAGTTGAGCACCCCTGTTAAGCCATCCTCCTTTAAGCTCGCCTAAGAAGACAGGATTTATGAAACACTGTAAGGCATTCAGCCTACGCTAGGTATTTTTATAGTGGAATGTGGATTGAAGGACTAGTAAATACTGTTCAGTTAATTAATTTCTGGTCCAAAGATTTTGACTTAGTAAGAGCCTAGAAAGTCGATGTAGGCGCCATAGCCTGCTCTTCCAGAATCTATTGATGCTGACCCATCAGTGTATGCAAAAATAGCACTGGGCTTGAAGATATTAATGGTCTCCAGAGCTAGAATTTGAAGGTCGTTAGATGAACGACTTAGCTTAGTGGCATTAGGGTCTACTAGTTTCAAGCGTATGTCTGGGCAACACCATGGGGGAAGGGGATGAAAGCATTGAATGTTTTGTCGGTTGGTGGAGAGGCCAGCTTTATCAGATAGTCTAGTGGCATGATGCATAAAAGACTGCATCTAGATACGTCTTCTGCATCTCCAACCATCCACTAGTTTTCTAGCTGGGAGGTACTCATCCAGCCTTTTATACCGCTCATAGCAGGTCAGTGCTGACCTTTCCCTACTAAGGTTTAGGCATTAACTTAACCTCTTATTGTGTCAGAATGACCTTGTTCCTTTTCTAGGGAGAGTATTTTAAATAACTCCCAGAATTCTTCTCTGGCACTTTTGATGAAACTAATTTAATAAGTTTTATAAGAGACCTAAATTTTTGTTCTCTGTTTTACTGATACTGTAGGAATTCCAAGAGTTACCTTTTGTTTTTTTTTAATCCAATATTTCAATTCTTATTATTTTAACTGTTTTATGTTCACATTCTAGAGAAGCTGACCTGAAAGACAAGGCTGAAGAACTCTACATGGCAGCCGTAAAACTCAAACCAAATGTAAGAAACGTTTTTCACTTTTTGTTTTGGTCTTACTTTTTTTTTTATATCTGGTACATTATTTTCTTTCCCCATGCCTAAATAATTTGATATTGAAGTTGAGAAGTGAAACTATACAGTCTGATGTGACTCAGTGGCAGTTTTTTTTTTAAAGAATTATATGTTGTAATTTTAATTATTGTAATGGTCACCTTCACCTATCTCTTAGTATGTAGAACTGTTGGGGCACTATATAAGATCTGTCAGCCTACTGCCTCCATTCCTCTCTTCCTTTGCCTTGGGTAGAATTTCATTCAATAACAGGCCCTGTCCATTCTTCACTACCTGAAGATAACATCATGCCAGTATTTCATAATTCTTTTTTTGTTGTTTAAATTGGTGTAAATCAAAATGAATAAAGAATGAATATGTATTAAATAGCAAACATAAAATTCTATAAAAGAACAGCATTCAAATGAAATAAATGACACACATAGATTTGTTGGCGTTTGGAAAAGTAGTGATGTCATCATCTTCTTTCAGCATCTGCTTGGACACCATCTCAAGACCCTGTTAACCTTTCAGCATCTGCTTGGACACCATCTCAAGACCCCTGTTAACCTTTCAGCATCTGCTTGGACACCTTCTCAAGACCCCTGTTAACCTTTCAGCATCTGCTTGGACACCTTCTCAAGACCCCTGTTAACCTTTCAGCATCTGCTTGGACACCTTCTCAAGACCCCTGTTAACATTTCAGCATTTGCTTGGACACCTTCTCAAGACCCCTGTTAACATTGAGCCTCCCAAGATGTTATTTCTTTAATCATTCTGAGATTGGCTTTATTACCAGTACTAGACAATCTATTTCTACTTGATTTGCCCATGTCTCCTTGAATATCGTCCAAGTTCTGACCCATGTCTCCTTGAATATTGTCCAAGTTCTGACCCATGTCTCCTTGAATATTGTCCAAGTTCTGACCCATGTCTCCTTGAATATTGTCCAAGTTCTGACCCATGTCTCCTTGAATATTGTCCAAGTTCTGACCCATGTCTCCTTGAATATTGTCCAAGTTCTGACCCATGTCTCCTTGAATATTGTCCAAGTTCTGACCCATGTCTCCTTGAATATTGTCCAAGTTCTAAACCATGTCTCCTTGAATATTGTCCAAGTTCTGACCCATGTCTCCTTGAATATTTTCCAAGTTCTGACCCATGTCTCCTTGAATATTGTCCAAGTTCTGACCCATGTCTCCTTGAATATTGTCCAAGTTCTGACCCATGTCTCCTTGAATATTGTCCAAGTTCTTACCCATGTCTCCTTGAATATTGTCCAAGTTCTGACCCATGTCTCCTTGAATATTGTCCAAGTTCTAAACCATGTCTCCTTGAATATTGTCCAAGTTCTAAACCATGTCTCCTTGAATATTGTCCAAGTTCTGACCCATGTCTCCTTGAATATTGTTCAAGTTCTGACCCATGTCTCCTTGAATATTGTCCAAGTTCTGACCCATGTCTCCTTGAATATTGTCCAAGTTCTGACCCATGTCTCTTTGAATATTGTCCAAGTTCTGACCCATGTCTCCTTGAATATTGTCCAAGTTCTGACCCATGTCTCCTTGAATATTGTCCAAGTTCTGACCCATGTCTCCTTGAATATTGTCCAAGTTCTAAACCATGTCTCCTTGAATATTGTCCAAGTTCTGACCCATGTCTCCTTGAATATTGTCCAAGTTCTGACCCATGTCTCCTTGAATATTGTCCAAGTTCTGACCCATGTCTCCTTGAATATTGTCCAAGTTCTGACCCATGTCTCCTTGAATATTGTCCAAGTTCTTACCCATGTCTCCTTGAATATTGTCCAAGTTCTGACCCATGTCTCCTTGAATATTGTCCAAGTTCTAAACCATGTCTCCTTGAATATTGTCCAAGTTCTAAACCATGTCTCCTTGAATATTGTCCAAGTTCTGACCCATGTCTCCTTGAATATTGTCCAAGTTCTGACCCATGTCTCCTTGAATATTGTCCAAGTTCTGACCCATGTCTCCTTGAATATTGTCCAAGTTCTTACCCATGTCTCCTTGAATATTGTCCAAGTTCTGACCCATGTCTCCTTGAATATTGTCCAAGTTCTAAACCATGTCTCCTTGAATATTGTCCAAGTTCTAAACCATGTCTCCTTGAATATTGTCCAAGTTCTGACCCATGTCTCCTTGAATATTGTCCAAGTTCTGACCCATGTCTCCTTGAATATTGTCCAAGTTCTGACCCATGTCTCCTTGAATATTGTCCAAGTTCTGACCCATGTCTCCTTGAATATTGTCCAAGTTCTGACCCATGTCTCCTTGAATATTGTCCAAGTTCTGACCCATGTCTCCATGAATATTGTCCAAGTTCTGACCCATGTCTCCTTGAATATTGTCCAAGTTCTGATTCTTCATACAATTTCCTGGCTTTCGCAATATTTTAACATTCTTTTTTTTTAATCTGTAGGAAGCAGCTGCTTGGATGAATCTAGGTGCCATGTTTCACATCAATACTAAATACAAACAAGCTGAACAAGCTTATTTGAAAGCCTTGGAACTTAAGCCCAATGATAAAGTCACCACAGAAAACCTGCAAAGACTGCATAATCTTGTTGGCAAAGTGAGATGATCTGCCAGTACAATCTAAGCATGATAGTAAAACCTTGTTGGCAAGTTTCACCGTTCTGCCTGTACAAACTAAACATGATAGTAAAACCTTGTTGGCTAGTTTCACTTATTTGCCTGTACAAACTAAACATGATAGTAAAACCTTGTTGGCTAGTTTCACTTATTTGCCAGTACAAACTAAACATGATAGTAAAACCTTGTTGGCAAGTTTCACTTATCTGCCAGTACAAACTAAACATATAGAAAGATCTTCTTGTTTTATGACAACATTCAAATATGCAACGACCAAGTTCCTGTTTTCAAGAATGATTTACACAATTACTGAATTCAATTCAATTTGCATTGAATTGCCTTAAAATGAAATCAGGCAGCCAATCAGAATGCTTGTTACAGATACTTTTGTTGCTGTTAAAGGTTGCATCATTTTTCATTACTAAAAATAGATTCAAAAACTATTTTTAGATCAGGTCTGCATAATTATGAATTCATTGTCCATGTCGAAAATGAAATTATTACATGAATACTTGTGTTATATCTGCCCTAATGTGTTATATTGCTGTATAATTCAATAATGTCTAATTAAAAAAATAATAATAATAGGTGTTAAGAAATAAGGAATGCATGCCATCATGAAACTATATGTTACTCAAATGTTTCTGTGGCATTTTACGTCTCGAGAGACGATCTTTTCCCTTTGCAACTTATTGTGTGACTAAAGAGGCCAATCCTTGATACACAGCTGCGATCGCAGGTTGGGCATATATAATCACCAGGCTCCGTTGCATTTTCACTCTTCTTTCTGCTTCTGTTGTGTATGGCATCTGCAATCTGTGACCCTTCCTTTATGCTCTCTCTCCATGTGGATCTGTCCAGTGCCACCTCTTCCCAGTTGTCAGTGTCGATTTTGAAGAGCTTCATGTCGCGTTTGCATACATCCAAATGTTTATGCTGTGACTTATGTTAGTTGTAAGAACTCTCCTGCATTTGGACACTAATTGTAGAGATTAGTATTATAGCTTTTATATAGCGCTACTTTCATGCTTATAGCATGCTCAGAGCGCTTTTGGTCCAATCTCATTTGTGGACCGGTGGGGGGGGAGGGGGTATCTAGGAGTTGGTTTTTCGTGCTGCCTTTAGGCGCTCAGTAAACACAACTCTGCCCGAGTCGGGTGTCGAACCTCGAGCCCCCTTCTAGGTAGCCAAGACAAGCCAAGTTCAAGGGCACTTAGCCTCTCGACCACGCTTCCCACGTATGTATGTGTTGCATCAGAAGGCTAGGGAATGAAACTTTCAGGTTCATCTCAATGATGGTCCAATTTAAAATCACTTTCATTCGTGTATATAAAGTTAATGTGTTAGACCATCAGTTTGGTTGTAAATGAAAACATTGAAATTTAGCTTCTGTAATAGAACTTCCTTTAGATTTACATGAAAAAACAACAACAACATAATATACAGACTAATCCAGTTCAATCCAGTGCTAAAAGTTTGTAACAATTTGTACTGTAAGACTTAAAGATGCTGTGAATCCATGGCTAAAAGTTTTTAACACTTTGTACTGTAAGACTATAAGATGCTGTGAATCCAGTGCTAAACGTTTTTCACACTTTGTACTGTAAGACTTTAAGTTGCTGTCAATGCGGTAGTTCTCCTTTTTGTTTTGTCTTTTTATCATTGACATTTGTTTAGACATTTTGGATCAGATTCATGAGTTTTTCTACTTAGACTTTGATTTGTTTTGTAAAATGTGTATTTGTTAACTAGCTAAATAGGTTACCCTGAAATGATCAATTCAAATTTCTATTCAGGTTTTAAGAACTGCCAAAGCTAGGTTTTCTTTTCAGACTCTGCAACATTTTAAAGTCTTGATTTTTGTTTTTGTACTCAACAAAATTCTGTTAAGTTTTGGTATTTAAAATTTCAGAAACCTATAGGACAAAAACAAACTTTAAGTCTCAATACTGTAATACGTAATCATCTTCTTTTTTTGAAGTGATATCTGTATTTTATCAGATACTGTCATGCAATGGTGATGGAAAACTCATCTTTCTGATACACACACTGCTAGTCTACACTAAGGAATTGTAGGCAATTGTATACTATTTTATCAAAGTTAAATGCTGATTAGCTGATGCCATTTGTAATCCTGTTTATGATGTCTCAAAAATATTTGATCTCAAAGCTCTTTTGAACCAATGTGATGCTAGCCTACCATGCTTAGCTGTTGTTTTGTTTTGTTTGCCCTAAGTTATCATGTGGTGCCCCACCAGTTCAACCAAAGTGAAAATCTTGTGTTCTCTTTTCTGGGTTTCATCCTGAAGCAGAGACGCTTCTTGTTCCGAGCATAAAATATCTTTGAAAGAATTTGGGAAATAAACTGAATTCACAGATAGGATCAGAACTATTGTTTTCTGTGATATCTGAAAAAGAGGATTTTTAATTTTGTTCATGGTTTACATTATTTTGGCTAGATTATTACTTATTATATTATATTTTTATATTATATTACTTTTTATAATTTCACATAATGATTCCAGTTTAAAATGAATCACCAATTATTATTCTTTTTTAACCCATGTGTAAATTTCCAAAATTATTAGTTGACTCCTTAATGTTTAATGAATATAGACTCACCAGATCAACTGAGTCCAGATTATTGTGATTAACTTTGGTTAGGCCAATAATAGAATATGCATCCTCTGTTTGGGAACTGAACTCAAGAAAACATTAAGAAACTGGAACAGACACGAAAGAGAGATTCATAACAGATGAATATTCACATTTGACTAGAGCAACACCTTTAGTAAAATCACTAAATTTAGAAAGCCTTCAGGATAGAAGACTCAATAGTAAAGTAGCGATTATATATTAAACAATGAACCAAAATGAAATCTAATAAAATACTTAGAAAGACTCAAAAGATAAAGGCACTTTCCTCGTTCCATATGCTAGGACAAATTTGAACAAATGCTCCTTCCCTAGTGCTATTAGAGCATGGAATGGGTTGCCTGAGCTAGCCAGGAAAACCAGTGACTTGGCAGAATTTAGGTCATTGGTTAATATGCATAACTAAATGAATGACGCATAGGACATAATCATCTTCTTTTTTGAAGTAACGTCTGTATTATATAAGATAAGATATATTTTATATTTTCTGATGATTTTTTTAAGGATGGGGATCTATATTTTCTGCATTACAGTAGTGATAGAATTACTTCCCTTGTACAAAAAAAAAAAAAGGTATTTATATATATATGCCGTATTAAGAATATAATTCATTGAATGTTCTTCACTGTTGTATTTATCTCTCCATCAGTATCTCAGTCCCATGTATGTTCATTTCTCTAGTTGGTGCTAAACACAATTCCAAGAATGTTGAATGTTCTATTTAATACTTAGTCCCAGAATACCTATGCTGTGTGTGTAGAGGGAATGACAAATACAAGGCTTGCAGTGTTACTGTTTAGACCTGGGTGACTGTTACCTATGCCCAGACATCTGCCACTGTATTAACTACTTAAAGATACCTGGTAGTTATTTTTAAGACAATAATTAGGGATCAGAGAAGGTAATGAAAGAAATGTGTCTACGAATAGAAGGAATAATTTCTGTTGGTAGATTGTGCACAGTAGATTGTGCAAGGGTGTGGCCACATGAATGTATGGGTCCAGGGCCGGCCTTAGGTCACTGCAGCCTATGCGGTCGCATTGGCCCCCGCGCTTTCATAGGATCCACGCTAATTCTAAGTGTACATTATTAAATTAAACCATTATAACGTATATAAAATAACAGGGTTTTCGCAACCTGATTTTCCAGGGCCTCCAAGAAATCTCATGAAAAGGCAAAATATACGATAAAGTCCTGAACTTTTTTTGAATTTATTCAAATCTCCTGAAGAATAGACGAAATTGACATTTTGGGGGTGCTTATAAATAAAAAGTGTCATTGCGAGCTTTCATTTGATAAAAATTTATTGCAAAGACGAAAGTAGGCCCATTTTCTAATTCAAAAAAAAAATAAATATTGGCATTATGCTCATCCCTACCCAGACTAGGCCCCGCACAATCCGTTTCGCATAGGGCCCCGCAAATGCTAGGACCGGCCCTGTATGGGTCAGTGACTCGATGAATCCTTCCTCTTGCTGTGTTCACCATACTCTCCGAGACAAAAAGTCTTTCTTTTCCATGTTCCTCAAATACACGCTAGAGTTTGTGATGTAACACACACACCACCCCTTGGTGTCCCAAGCACACTGTCTTATTAATTAGCAGCCACCAAATTTTCATACCAGTGGCTGACTAGAAAAGTGAACACAGCTGTCTGTACTAGACATGCGATGTTCAAATAGTATATTTTCGAATGGCGGTGTTATTTTCTGAGGTATTTTCCATTCAGAACTTAGTACCAAGTTTGATTACCTTTTGACTTGACTTAAATTTGCATATTTGATCAATATTTGTTTCTTGTTACTGGTACTTTACTTTTTTTTTAATGAATGAAATTTTATTTCACTAAAAACTTTTTGTGTGTGTCATAATGTTTTATTTTTTTTTTCCCATTGTGCTTTGATCATTGCTATCTTTATGTGAAACAGAACTCTATTGATATATTCATTGTATCCCCCACATTTTTGTTACAAGCCACTGTCTGTGATGCAGGTGACCTACTTTTTATTTACTGACATGCCATTTTTTTTTTGTTTCTATTTCCTGTTAATGTTGACACTTTTATGTGCTTACACAATTTTGTGACTATTTTGTTTACGTTTCATGTCTATTTATATAAGATACTTCTATTTCATTCCTTTTGACTTTTGTAGTCAACCAATGGTGACCAAATCTGGTTTCATAACATTCCATTCAGAAGTTCCCAATTTGAATGTTGATTCTATCCGCAAATGAAATTGTTCCCGTCAGTCTTTTATATTGACAGATTTTATTTTAACAAAGATGTTTTGAAATGTTGATGAAATTTCAAATATAAAGAAAGAAAAAAAAATGTTTGTTTTTTCTTTGTTACGAATAAAAATATTACATTTGCAATCTAACATTGTTTTGAATACAAGCACAAACCACATGACCTTAGCTAAATCTATTCATCCTATATATAATTCCTATAGAATGGATTGTTGTTTCTATATTTTGAAATATGAAGATTTCCATTTAGTTCTATATCTGATGTCAAGACCCTGTGATGTGGCAACTGCCCACAGGTTGGAACAGGTCAGTGTTCAGACTTTATGTAATGATTGGTCTCAGAGACAGAGAGCATCTCTTCCTACTTGCAGGTGACTACATAATGAGGAGAGCAATGAACCAGACTTTAATGTATTCCATAGCATGAACTGAATCGAATGACAGACTTTGCAGATGACTTGCACTAGTGACTACTTCATGCTCTAGGTTCACATTAAATATTACAAAGTACAACTAGGTGACTATTTTACCTAACTTCATCATTTATTGTTCATGTTTTGTGAAAATGTCTTGTCTGCATGGGCAGGGTGACAAAATCAGCTCATGGCATTGCCATACGATCCAAAAATTGTGTGTCATACGATGTGCAACTATTAATACTCCCCCTCATAAGTTGGGTCATGCAATGAAAACATGAATGCAAAGTTTGGTTTACTTTACATTTGGTAAATCTATGATAGTAGTGCAGTATGCTCGCTGGACTGTCATTCGATTGGCAGGATGGTCCAGGCTTCAAACCCTGCCCACTCTCATCCCGTGTCGTCCTGCAGGAGGCGTGGACTAGGAAGTAGATTATCAACTCTGAAGGAACATCCGAAACATGTCTAACATTTTTTACCACTTCAGGCAATAAAAACCTTGCAGAACTAAAAATAATAGAAATAAATCTAAAGATTGTGTCCCAAAGATAAGTTTGAATTTCAACTCAATTACAAAGCTTCATGTAAATTATGTCTCCTGATATTTTGTTAACTCTTTTTTTTTCTTCTATGCCCTGTCTTAACAATATGTTTTCACTTCTGCTTCAACAAGTCATGTGACCTTTGATTTGTCTCAGGGGTTACTTTCTTCAACCATAAGGTATACCAATTGTATGAAAACCCACCAATAGTGGCGGAAATTAAAATAGAACAGACTGCATTGGGCAGGACACCTCAAAAGAATGTCGGACACTAGTGGAGCGAAATGGCAATACCAAAGGGAAGACCACAAATGCAATGGATTGACAAAATGGAGTCAGATCTACAACAACTTGGGGGTTCAGGCATGGAAAGAGAAAGTTCTGGAGAGATCTGCATGGAGGGATGTGCTATGGCAGGACAGAGCTGTAGCGCCACTGGGATGGAGGGGGTGACTTTCTTTAATCTTAGAAAAGTGTTTGTTTGGGGTGGGCGGAGGGGGCAAAGGTCGCCCTAATTGGAAGTACTTTCAAGTGTAACGATCCAGACTTAAAACTTTTAACACTAAACAATGTGTCTCTGGAGGCGCGGTGGCTGAGCGGTAAAGTGCTTGGCTTCTGAACTGGGGACCGGGGTTCGAATCCTGGTGAAGACTGGGATTTTTAATTTCGGAATCTTCGGGATACTCTGAGTCCACCCAGCTCTAATGGGTACCTGACATTAGTTAGGGAAAAGTAAATGCGGTTGGTCATTGTGCTTGCCACATGACACCCTTGTTAACAGTAGGCCACAGAAACAGATGACCTTTACATCATCTGCCCTATAGACCACAAGGTCTGAAAGGGGAACTTTACTTTTTACTTAATGTGTCTCTACTCAAGTAGAACAGAAAACACAAACTCACTTCATATTTATTCCTGAAACTAAATTTTTTAAAATGCCAATTAATTCATAATAAAAATTCAAGAACATTCTTTATCTGGCAGACCAAAAAAAAAACACAAATACAATAGTTAATTAAAATTTAGATTCCAGATATGAATACAATACATCTATATCTTTAAAAATTCATATTTTTTTCTGTAGCCACTACTGAGCTTTGAGACAGTTATCTAAAACTATGCCATTTTAATACTTATAGATACAAATAATGAATACTAAGAATAAGAATGAAAGAAATAATAACTTTAAGACTTAAGCAGACATCTTACAATGGGTTCTAGGATGAAACATTCTGTCCACTGACAAACCATGTCAGCCATCCCCCTTTTGGTCTTCCAACTTCATCAATAGAATATGTCAGGTCAATTTCCTATATTATAAGTGTGTATAATATGATGTGACTTTCAGTTGGATCCAAGTCTAGAATCTATTTGTTGTTCTTGGTTTAGTCTCTTGAATTTGCATAATTTGACTGGGGACAATTTTTTGGTTTGTTTCTCGAGTTGTTTTGTTATCAAGTCTTTGTTGTCAATTCTAACCAACACAAATACACTTCCCAAACAAAGAAACTAGGTCAGTGTCACTGGGTCAGTGTTACAAAGTCTACTGATTTATGCCACTGCGTCTATTCAACATATAAATGTCATAACAAACTAATGTTACGGAGCTCAAGCTTCTATGTCATTGACATAATGATAAAACAACCAACCATCAATGTAGTCATAATATAAAGTTGTGATCAAGTCCAAAGATCAAGGCAAAGTTTTCATGTTTAGAAAGACCCAGCTGTGTTCTACATATTTGGCCACACCTGATGTAGATCAAAGCTTAACAAGGGGAGGGGGGGGGGGAATTTAATTTTTCTTGTTGTCCTGTGAAGTTTTAGCAGCAAATTTTTGGGTCTTTGTTTCTGCAGCAGTATTGGAAAGAGTTATGTAGCAGTTATAGTCATGTCATTATATTGATGTCATAACAGCGACAATAAGTTAATATCACATCTAAGTTCTTGTCGCCATTGTCAATGTGCCAATGTGATGATTTCAATACTACACTCACTTATGTCTGTCCTTGTCACCCTGACAGTATCCTTAGGACAATGTCCGTATGATTTTATTTTTCCTTTTTTGTCACTATGTCAGTTCTAATTATCTTAAATGTCAGCACAAAAAGTTTCAGTACAGTCAGTCTGGTCAGTACAAATGGATATGTCATCAGAAATGTCAACACAAATAAGATTGTCAATGTCAGAAGAATTGTACTGGCATGGAGAATCAGCCACACGGTCAGATACATTGGCAGATGTAGATCTTTCCTGGCTTATATTTTGTGTCCCAGAAATTGATTCATTCATCATTTTTTGTATGTCAGTGATTGTGGATTGATTAGTGCTATCAGGTTTGTCAGTAATTGTAGATTGATTAGTGCTATCAGGTTTGTCAGTAATTGTATATTGGTTAGTGCTGTCAGGTTTGTCAGTAATTGTAGACTGATTAGTGCTGTCAGGTTTGTCAGTGATTGTAGACTGATTAGTGCTGTCAGGTTTGTCAGTGATGGTAGATTGATTAGTGCTGTCAGGTTTGTCAGTTATTGTAGATTGATTAGTGTTATCAGGTTTGTCAGTGACTGTAGATTGATTAGTGCTGTTAGGTTTGTCAGTAATTGTAGATTGATTAGTGATCTCAGCTTTGTCAGTAATTGTAGATTGATTAGTGATGTCAACTTTGTCAGTAATTGTAGATTGGTTAGTGCTGTCAGATTTGTCAATTATAGTTGATAGAATAGTGTTGTCAGCAGTTGTTTGCTGTTTCAAATCCACATTGTTTGTTTTGTTTTTTCCTGTGTTTACAAGTGGATGAATGTGACCTAATTCATCAGTATTTGTTGACTGGTTTGTACCATCAATTTTGTCAGTATTTGTTGACTGGTTGGTACCATCAATTTTGTCAGTATTTGTTGACTGGTTGGTACCATCAATTTTGTCAGTATTTGTTGACTGGTTAGTACCATCAATTTTGTCAGTATTTGTTGACTGGTTGGTACCATCGATTTTGTCAGTATTTGTTGACTGGTTGGTACCATCAATTTTGTCAGTACTTGTTGACTGGTTGGTACCATCAATGTTTGTTGTCCAATTAATTCTATCAGTGTTTGTAGCCTGATTACTGCTAACCGTGTTTGTAGCTTGATTAGTACTATCAGTGTTTGTAGCTTGATTAGTGCTAAGAGTATTTGTAGCTTGATTACTGCTATCTGTGTTTGTAGCTTGATTAGTGCTAACAGTATTTGTACCTTGATTAGAGCTATCAGTGTTTGTAGCTTGATTAGTGCTAACAGTGTTTGTAGCTTGATTAGTGCTTAGAGTATTTGTTGCCTGGTTGGTGGTTACACTATTGTCATCCCGCTGATATGGGGCTATTTCATCTGTGCACGCAGATCTATTGCTTCTCTCCAAGTGACCCGTCTCAATAGTAGTGTGACTGCTAGCTGATTGGTGATTGTCAATGGCTGTATCGTCAGTGCTGGATGTCAGAGTCTCTGAAGAGTCCCGTGCTGTGAAGTATTCCCAAGCGTCAGACCTGTTAGAATGAGCAGCTTTGTTCTTGTCAGTCTCAGAGACTGAAGAGCTAGAGGACTGTGTTGAGCTCATCAGTAAGTCTGAGATGGTAAATCCAAGAGTACTATCAGAATCTCTACTACCGCTTGAAGTATTCGTGGATTTGTCAGTGCTAGACGTGCTGGATGACTTACTGTCACTCTGGGGTAGGACGTTACAGCATTCAGTACTCTGGAAAATGCACTCAGAGCTATCACTGCTAGTTGATTGGGTAATGCTATCAACACCAACTGGTTTTTCAGTGTTTGTTGAACGGTTCAAGCTGTCCGGTTTATCTGTGTTTGTCGTCTGATTTGAGCTGGCAGGGCTGTCGGTGTTTGTTGTCTGATTCGAGCTCTCTGGTTTTTCAGTGTTCGTAGACTGGTCAGAGCTTCCTTGTTTATCACTTCCGGACGACTGGTTATTGCTGTCAGACGTGTCACTGCAGGAGACCGCAGCCACAGGACAGGAAGATTGTCCGGAGAAAAGAGAATCGTCAAAAAATGCAGACAAATGCTCACGAAGAGCATTTTCCCCAAACTCCGACTCCTCCTCCGACTCATAGTCCGACTCCTCTTCGTCGTCAGATTTCTCGACTCTCCATGCGGCAGCTCCACACGGAGAGTCAAAGTCCGGCTCATCATTTTCAGCGCAGTTTTTCCCTTTGGTGGATTTATCGGAGCAACCTGTCCCACAGCCTCTCTGGGTGCAGCCATTGGAGGTTCTCAAGTCAGTGGACTTGTCAGTCTCCTCTGGTGAGCTTCTTTCCTTTGATTTCAGCTCCTCTTCCCACTAGAAAAACAAACGAAAATTTCATTCAATTTTCATTCAAAATTTCCAAGTGTAAATGAATCAATCAACACTATTACAATTACAGAACAAACTGTAAACAAATCCCTCAAAACTATATTAAAGTACAAAAAGGAAATGGTTTTAGACATGAACAGAAAAATAGTGTCCAATTAAAAGAATATTTCAGGCGCATCCATTAATTAACTCTTTCTCTCCGTAATTATTTTTCACGTTCTTTCGGAATTATTCAATATGCTCAAATGTATTTCAATATCCTGTTATGATAAAAACTTCAATATTTGTTTGTCTGTGATCAGAAAATGTAATATTTGGTATAGAAGTAAAACAGAATGCACATGATTTTTTAGATAAGACAAATGTTTATAAAACCAAAATAAAAGTTTATTTTGGATAACGGAATAAAGAAATAAAAACATACCTACTTTTTAGAACTAGATCTAGGCAATATTTTAACCCAAATTGAACTCAAAGTATTTTTTAATGATAGTTATTCATATTTTCACAAAACTTAATGCATGACATATACATAAAATATTTAAATTAATTGTCTTGAGCTTACTATCCCATGTTATCACTATGTGAAAAATTCAAGCTTTAAAAAATCATTTTTGGTAAAATCAAAATGAGAATGAAAAAAAAACAAATCCATGTTTTCCAAAGGAAACTATTCAAGATGAAATGCTTAGCAATTAAAAACATTTTGGGAGGAAAGAAAAGAAAACAACTGACTTTTTAAGCATCAACCATATTATTATAATCGCTTAGGCTGAAAGAATGTGGCCAAATCAACGATATCGTCGATTAGGGGAGAAAGAGTTAACAAATTTTAATTTTCCGGCCCCAAACGTGAGCCACAGCCAAATTTTGAGCCAAACAATAATTCAAAAAGAGTGGAAATAGAATTCAGTATGCAGATCCACTTTGACAACACACAGAGATAAAATCTGGCTCACTTGCAGACTTATTTTAAAATCAACAAAACATTTTGCAATCACTTAGATCTACTTACTTTTCTTCTTTCTTTGTTGATTTTTCCAATGCCAAGTCTGAAATAAAAAAAAAAAAAAGTTACTAATTAGTTGGTTTTTTATTGGTCAGTCATATCACTTCCAAATGCCAATCTGGCAAGTTGGGGAATGTCTGTAAAATGCACCTTATTTGTAGCTAAACATAACCAGCTCTTCATCAATTCATGTATGGCTATAAGGTGAACAACCCAACAACATATTAGGTATATAAGGCAAGTAAAGAGATAAAGCCATGTAACTTCCAGAAGACAGTAGCAGCACAAAAACATTTGATAATCGATTATGGTCTTATTAACATCCTGCTGGTACTGACCTTTTTGTGATTGACTGTCATTCTGACCTCTCTATGGCTCAATGAGTGAAACCAAAATGTATAGGTTTATATAATGTAAATATTACGTAAGGCTCAAGTGATTGCAACTAAGATGTACAGGTAAATATAATGCAAATATTCTGTACGGCTCAAGTGCTTGCAACTAAGATGTACAGGTAAATATAATGCAAATATTCTGTACGGCTCAAGTGATTGCAACTATGATGTACAGGTAAATATAATGCAAATATTACGTAAGGCTCAAGTGATTGCAACTAAGATGTACAGGTAAATATAATGCAAATATTCTGTAAGTCTCAAGTGATTGCAACTAAGATGTACAGGTAAATATAATGCAAATATTCTGTATGGCTCAAGTGATTGCAACTAAGATGTACAGGTAAATATAATGCAAATATTCTGTAAGGCTCAAGTGATTGCAACTAAGATGTACAGGTAAATATAATGCAAATATTCTGTACGGCTCAAGTGATTGCAACTAAGATGTACAGGTAAATATAATGCAAATATTCTGTACGGCTCAAGTGATTGCAACTAAGATGTACAGGTAAATATAATGCAAATATTCTGTAAGGCTCAAGTGATTGCAACTAAGATGTACAGGTAAATATAATGCAAATATTCTGTACGGCTCAAGTGATTGCAACTAAGATGTACAGGTAAATATAATGCAAATATTCTGTACGGCTCAAGTGATTGCAACTATGATGTACAGGTAAATATAATGCAAATATTCTGTACGGCTCAAGTGATTGCAACTAAGATGTACAGGTAAATATAATGCAAATATTCTGTACGGCTCAAGTGATTGCAACTATGATGTACAGGTAAATATAATGCAAATATTCTGTACGGCTCAAGTGATTGCAACTAAGATGTACAGGTAAATATAATGCAAATATTCTGTAAGGCTCAAGTGATTGCAACTAAGATGTACAGGTAAATATAATGCAACTATTCTGTAAGGCTCAAGTGATTGCAACTAAGATGTACAGGTAAATATAATGCAAATATTCTGTACGGCTCAAGTGATTGCAACTAAAATATATAGATGATATAATTCAAATTATCACAGCCAGATGTAAATAAAAGCAGGAAATTCTTTCCCATAATGGCTTCTGATTTTATTCCTTTTTTTAAAGTATTCCTTCCCCCCCCCTCCAGCCCATATAAGGACTTGCTGGTTGTTGAGGAAAGACATTAGATGTGTGTGTGTGTGTGCTATATAACTCTCTCAGGACAGTAGTCACTGAAGAAGAAGAGTTTGTTTTAAAGTCATTCTGAGAATCTTGGTTCACACAAAACTTTTGAGTCAGCATACTATTATTACAGTGGAGAGAGTCAGAATTCTACAATTCTAGCCCCGACTATTCCATTACCTAGGTCTGCCCTTGTTTAAACCTTCCAACATGACGCAGGCCTTGCAGATGTCATTGCTGGAGACAAAGTTACATCTCTGACACACCGCTGTGGAAACACAAGGAATATATTGAAATACAACTATTTGCTTTTCACAAATTATCGTACATTTGTTTTTTAATGCTTTTGGAGGTAAAGGCGGCAGATATTTTTTTAAAAATTAATTTTTGCTTTGTTATATGTCTTTAATTTAAAAAAAAAAAAAAAAAAAAAAAAAAAAAAAAAAAAATGAGGAGGAAGAATTTAAACACAAAATTGACAATAAAAAAAGGGTCAACTTTGCTTGCATAAATAAATGTACATTGCATACAAACCAGACCATTCAATCTGACACACGCAAAATTAACTCACTTTGAGTTGGCATCTTCACTTCCGTCTTTACGCTCATACATTCCCCGCTGTGAATAATATCTGAAACAACAAGTTGAGTGACATTTCATCCCAGCAGATATTGCAAGTCAAAAAATAATAATTTATAAAAGGATTGCCTAAAAAATGTTAATCTTTTGTTTTTTTATTTAAACAAGAAAAAGAAGTTTCAGAACAATAAAAGTTTCTTTAAAAGAATTCAAAGCTAAGAAATAATTGTGATCAGAATAGAAGTTATATAACCATTCAAAATACTTTGTATTTTGTTGATACCAACCTCAATGATATTACGACTTACCAATGATAGAACTGGGTCGAATTTTTTCTAAATCTTTTATGTAAGTTCTGGCAAAGCCTCTAAAAAAGAAAAGAAAAAATGTTTGAGTGGAAATGTACACAACAGATTGACGCTGGTAAGGACTCACATCAGTCACTATATTCACATCATTCACTATATTCATTCACATAATTCACTATATTCATTCACATCATTCACTATATTCACATCATTCACTATATTCATTCACATCATTCACTATATTCACATCATCCATTACAGAACAACAAAGTGTACAGAGCAAGACTTACCTGTACGCATTGGGAGAGTAAATACACTCAGTGGAGAAGTAATCCAACTTTTTAAAGTAAGCATACCTGGAAGAGCATCAATACAAACTTGAAAAAAGATCATTTAGTTGACCCAATGAATCAAGTACAAAACATCTTTAATAGAGTACACAACATCTTTAATAGAGTATAGAACATTTTTAATGGAAGTCAAAGCAGCTTCATTTACTTTCTTAAATTATTTTGGCCCCTAATTGGAGGAAAACATAACAGCATTGATTTCATTGGGAAGCGTGGTCAAGAGGCTAAGTACGCTTGAACTTAGGCTTGGCTACCTATGAAGGGGGCTCAAGGTTTGACACCTGACTCGAGCAGAGTTGTATTTACTGAGTGCCTAAAGGCAGCTCGGGAAACCATTTCCCAGATACCCCCTCCACCCCACAAATGAGATTGGACCATAGCGCCCTGAGCATGCTATATGCATGAAAGTAGTGCTATATAAAATCTATAATTATTATTATTATTTGATTTTCAATTAAGATTTGAATTGGTTACCAAGTGTACATAAAGATACTAGGCTTCATTAATAATAACTAAAAGTAAGAATAAGAACTAACTAGATTAATGTAGTCATACTTATGGTTTGAAACGTCTTATTGGAAGAAATGTTTCTAATGTATGAGATAATAGGTTGAAACAATTGTTCATAACTAGTACAACATTTTACAATACAACTTACATATCAACACTAGAACATGACCATTTCAACACACATATCAACATTACAGCTTGACCATTGCAACACAGACATATCCACACTAGAGCCTGGCCATTACAACACATTACAATTTTACTATTACAATACACATATCAACACTAGAACGTGACCATGACAACACACATATCAACACTAGAATGTGACCATGACAACACACATATCAACACTAGAATGTGACCATGACAACACACATATCAACACTAGAACAACATTAGAACTTACATGACTATTTCTTTCTCATAGGTGTATTTGAAAGGCTTACATCGAGGGAGACAACCTTCAGCACCCTGAAAAAATAATTAAAGGGTTGCTTCCCTTAGTTCTAGAACTTTTTTGCATTACTAACTAAAATACCAATGCCAGCAGCGGAATATTTGGTACAATGTTTTCGAGTCATACAAATTTACAAATTATTCTTTCTATTAGTACTTACTGTCATAATAGCAGTACAACGTTTTAATCTGGCTATGTCTCCACGCAACACTGGCAAATAAACAATGAATACATTGTTAGCAATAAGAACTCTTTATACACAAATTACAATTTTGCTTAGCACACATAGTAAAACATTCACTCTGCACCCAGGACATTCACTCTGCATACAAGCAGGACATTTACTCCGCATACTGTATATTAACTCTGCATCCAAGGACTTTCACTCTAAACAAAGGACATTAACTTTATAAACAAATATTTGGTGCAGAAGAGGCGTGGTAACGCAATTGTCTCAAGTTTGAATCCTCCCAATGAGGACTGGGGGTTTTGGACTACAGGATTTTCAGGAGAATTTTCAGGACACACCAAGTCCCACCAAACTCGAATGGGCACCTGATATTGGTCGAGGGAAGCGAAGGTGGTTGGTTGTGGTGCTGACCACATGATACTCTTGCAAAACCGTTGGCCATAGAACAGCGGTTCTCAACCTTTTACGTTGGGCGACCCCTTTTTACTATCCCCCACTCTGCCGCGACCCCCCCCACACACACACACATACAGCAATAGAAGAATAGACAATAACAATCCATATTTTCGATGGTCTTTGGCGACCCCTGGCAAATGGTCAGTCGGCCCCCAAGTGGGCCGCGACCCACAGGTTGAGAAACCCTGCCATAGAAGCAGATGACCTTCACATCATCTACCCCCCCCCCCAAAGATCACAAAGTCTGACCTTCCCTCTGCACACAGTAACAAAACATTGACTTGAAGTTTAGGGTCAAAGATCATACTTACCATTCATGATGACCGTCTCGGCAATGTCGTCAGCATTATGACCTGAAACACAATGTTAGACAGACGTGAAGTAATTGACTTGACAATAAGATCAGCAAAAAAATGGTACTGGGGGTTAGTTTTTAAATTAAGTATCAATGGACTCATGTATCTCTTTTGTTGGTGATAAGGGAAACAACATCATATCGAATGTGCAATATGCCAGGACGAATTTGTACAAGTGCTCCTTCTTCCCTAATATCACTGGAGCATGGCATTTGAGTTCCCCGATTGGTCAGGAAAACCAAATGAGTGTAAGGATCTAATTAGCATGCAAGACTAGATCTAAGACACGTAGGGCTTAACTCTTTCTCTCCATAATTATTTACCACATTCTGGTGGAATCAACGTTGGTATCGTCAGTTAGGAGGGAAAGAGTTAACGCATCTTGTTTGGAAGGAACATCTGTAATTTATAAGTGAAGATAAATAAAGTAGGTCACAACATTTACAGTCGCTAGAGTTGTTCCAATGTCAAGGGCACACAGAAGCGTCAGGTCGTAAGGTCATCTCAAGATTATGAGTCTTACCTGTAACAATCTTATTGGCTCCAACTTTCATGGCTCCTCTGTCCAAAGCTTGTCGCCTAAAGACACCACAAAATGTACCTACAGAGAAACAAGTTGGAGGGACAGTGAGCAATCATTATTGTAGGCCTGACCTGCGACATGGCAACCTGTGGTCAGTAGAGACCAATAGGTCACGACACAGTTCAGTGTTCAGTCCTACTATAACGATAGATGGACTCATATATTTGTTCTATATATGTTATCTAACAATTGAGGGGAATTAATTAAATTTGTGAATTGTGTTCTTTGTTGGTGCTTAAATTTTAAATTAAAAGATTCTCATCATCACAAAACTGAAAAAGAAATTAATTACTGATTCATGCAAACAGTAAAAACCAATTATATAACACATTTTTGCCTCTCACTGTGTAATTTAGAGCATTCTTGTTAAGTCTGCCATCTAAAAAGTCAACAAACTTAGACTAAGACTGCTTTTTGATCCTAATTAGAAATGTAATTACAAGGACTCTTTTTTTTTTTTTCAGTTAAAAACAAGATTCCACGAAAGAGAACAAACACACATTCATTGAGTGACTACATACAGACATCTTCAACCTTTTCCTATTTACAAGTCAATGTGTAGCACTGAGACAGGAGTAAAGAACAAAAGAGTTTTTAAATTAAACTGGAGTTACTTTTACAATCACCATCAACAATTATTTAAATTCTTAAAACCAAGAAAAAGAAAATGAAACAAAAATATAATAGCAAAGGCTAAAATTGACCAAAACCACAGAATAGAACAATGAAAACATGAATGGAATCATTTTAGAGAGAATAGTGTAAGGTCTAACTGTACTTATAAACTTACAATTATTCTTCAGTCCAATCTGTTTCACGATGGCGTCCATCGTCCAGCCATACAGTTCCTAAGGGGAGACAATGAATAACTTTATCTTAGCAACAAATAAATCATCCAATATTTATGTCTCCTGATATTTCTTTGATCTTTACTTTAATCTCACACAAAGTCTATTCACAAAGTCTACTCACAAAGTCTATTCACAAAGTCTACTCACAAAGTCTATTCACAAAGTCTATTCACAAAGTCTATTCACAAAGTCTATGAACAAAGTCTATGAACAAAGTCTATTCATTGCAATATTTCAAAGATTTCTTTATGTTTATAAACATCAAAACTTAAAGGACTAAATCAGAAATATACTATTTTAAAATTCATAAAATAAAATAAATTTGACAATAAGTGGTATCCATTACCACATAGTAAAAAGAAAAAAAAAAAAAAAACTAATCATGAAAAGTAAATTGTTTCAGTATTTCTTACTAGATATGAAACTAGAAACTACTGCACTTTTTCTCACCTCATAAGAAACAATTGTTAAAGGGAGCTCATATTGTTGTTGGTTTCTCTTGACAGTCTGTGATAGCAAAAAAAAAAAGGTTTAGTTTAGGTTGATCATGGCTTGAAATATTGCTAATATTTATCTACAGACCTGAGTCAAGCTACTAGCTATTACAAAGTATACAGTTTAGAAATTTCATTTCAAACAGTTTATCTGGCAAATTTTCCCAACTGGCTTAAACATAAAAAAAAAAATATATAATTTATTTTAAAAAAAAATTATTCTGAAATGGTAAACAAACTTCATATTTCATTTTTACGAATTTTATAACAATTCTAAATTAATATAGATTTGTGTGAAACATTATAACACTTAAGTGAGAAAATTGAAAGTGATTCTTTTCTTTGCATTTTCAATTTTCCTTTTCATGTGACTGAGGGCCAGTTAGGGAATAATATTTTCATTATAAGCATGATGCTCCAACCAACTTAGCTAACTGGCCATACAACTAACGATCAAACATAAATATATAGATCTAGATCTATTAAAAACATTTAAATAGGTACAAAATAACTTGGACTAAATTCAGGAAGTGATCTTTCTGACATTTTCATTCAATGTGTTGTTGCACAACACAAGCTTATGTGGGAAATTTCAGCTCAATCAGAGAATGAAACAGTCAAAATATACATTTCAAATTTTGTGTATTATCAAGACAATGATACAAGTATACGCCTCTAGTAGAAATTGAAAAAACTGCTTAAAGAAAAACTGAGCACAAAGCTTTCCAAACTTTAAAAGTTAATATTTAAATTTAAAAAAAAAAAGGGGGATGAGGAATGGGGAATCATAAAATGTTTAACCTGACATTAAGATTTGATTTGATTTTAGGCACATCGGCACAATTTAGGCCATGTCGTCCCTCTGACTCTAAGAAGAAGTTTGCCATGACACAGCAACAGGTCAAACAAAAAAAACAGTATAATTTATCTAGACATTGCCTTATACAAATTTCCCGAAGGATCAACATCTCCTACCTCTAATGAATCATCTCGGTAGCCTGTGATGCCTTCATCCACTGACAGGAGAATCAAGTTCAGGCCATAGTTGTACCTTTCATTTAATATCTTCATCGTGTGAGCCAGGACAGTGGAGTCTGAAACACATTTTCTTAAGTCAGCTTTAAGTTAGCAGAGCAACTGGTCAACTTGAGTTTATAGAAATGTTTGACTACTCTTTATTTAAAAGTCTCGACATTATAAAGGTTTATAACCCAGCCACTCAACTACATTATTTTTTCCAAATGATTGCACATGTCACACAATCTCTCCCTTATAATACTGCTATGCCCTACATCATCCCTTCCTTATAATACTCCTATGCCCCACATCATCTCTCCCTTATAATACTCCTATGCCCCACATCATCTCTCCCTTATAATACTCCTATGCCCCACATCATCCCTCCCTTTTAATACTCCTATGCCCCACATCATCTCTCCCATATAATACTCCTATGCCCCACATCATCCCTCCCTTATAATACTCCTATGCCCCTCATCATTCTTCCCTTATAATACTCCTATGCCCCACATCATCCCTCCCTTTTAATACTCCTATGCCCCACATCATTCCTCCCTTATAATACTGATATGCCCCACATCATCCCTCCCTTATAATACTCCTATGCCCCTCATCATTCTTCCCTTATAATACTCCTATGCCCCACATCATCCCTCCCTTTTAATACTCCTATGCCCCACATCATTCCTCCCTTATAATACTCCTATGCCCCACACAATCCCTCCCTTATAATACTCATATGCCCCACATCATCCCTCCCTTATAATACTCCTATGCCCCTCATCATTCTTCCCTTATAATACTCCTATGCCCCACATCATCCCTCCCTTTTAATACTCCTATGCCCCACATCATTCCTCCCTTATAATACTGCTATGCCCCACATCATCCCTCCCTTATAATACTCATATGCCCCTCATCATTCTTCCCTTATAATACTCCTATGCCCCACATCATCCCTCCCTTTTAATACTCCTATGCCCCACATCATTCCTCCCTTATAATACTCCTATGCCCCACACAATCCCTCCCTTATAATACTCATATGCCCCACACAATCTCTCCCTTAATAATACTCCTATGCCCCACACAATCTCTCCCTTAATAATACTCCTATGCCCCACACAATCCCTCCTTTATAATACTCCTATGCCCCACACAATCCCTCCCTTATAATACTCCTATGCCCCACACTATAGTCCTCATGATAATCTGATGCCCCATAACTCTTTTCCAAATGATAGTCTAATGTCCACATTACCTTTTCCTCCAGATGCGCCTATGGCTACAGTTTCTCCAGGTGTGAACAAGTTGGCCGAGGTGATTGTGTAGTGAATCTCTTCTTCAAAGGCCCAGAAAAAACAATCTTTGCACATGGCATCTTCCTAGCGGAGAAAAATGTTTTTTTTAGTTTAATCAAAAGCAAGAACCTGAACTGTTTAAAATATAAATTCTAGGAACATTTTTTAAAAACAATTCTACATGACATTCTAGTCACAGATTATTTTATGTTTTAGTCACAGATTGTTTTATAACTCCAATATTGTGCCTTAAAATGGCGATTTCATACAAAAATGAAATTTGACTTTAAGAAGCAATATTTCTTTTTAAATGAATTTATAAAATTTAAAAAAAAAAGGAAAAACTTCACTGTGTACTAAACGAGATCATTCAATCATTTAGGCTATACAATCAATCATTTACCCTAAACAATCAGACTCTACAATAAATTAATCATACAATTATTTAGGCTATACAATCAGACCTTACAATCATTTAGGGTATACAATCAGACCATACAATCATTTAGGCCATGGTATCATCTCTCAATCAAAGCTAAATGTACTCAACTGTACATCAAGATGTGTAACACAATCATTGACACAAGAGCTAATTTCGTCAGATGCAGATATATACAGATGTTGTTCAAATTACGGAAGCAAAAAAAAATCTTGGGGAAAAGGGGGGGGGGCGCTAATGTCGTAATCTCACACCTCCCCCTTTTTTTTTTCCCGTAAAAAAAAATCACGATTTTTGAAAGATAGAGGGTGGTGGGGATCCGACCGGGAAGTTGGACCTGTGCAAAGTGAAAAACGTCTATAGAGGCAGTGTGGTAAAATGAGAGGCGGGCTAGTAACATTTAAGTGGAATGACAGAAGCTTATAATCAACCTTGAACTGGCAACGCTGGTGGAGCCTAGGGCACAGACATCATTGTTATCTGGGACTACTGTTTGGTTAAGTCCAGGTTCTAACTTTTGGCTACTTTTATCAGTTCAAGACGCTCGCTCGGTGTCGCTGCGTCACGTGACCTTCGCGCGAACAATAACTCCTTACACTGGAAATAAATGTCATTCCCCAGACTCCGGCCCATCCAAGGGGAGGGCATTCCTTTGAAAGGGACTTGAACCATCTCGATTACTCTCCCCCCGATTCGTCCATCCTTCACTGCCAAGATCATCAAGCTATTTGAAGGATTTTGTCGCGCCCACTTCAACTTTCCACCCACCCCCCAAACACACAGCAACAAAAAAACTCTAACCACATTGACCCCATGTGACCACAATATGGTTTAAAAAAAAAAAAAAAAGGGCACGGTATGTTCTTTGCCTTATGCGACACCCGAGTGAGTCTTTCATCGATGTGAAGAGTGTACAGTCTCAAATAAGTTCTTCCTGTGCTTCAATCAAAATGAGTCGAAAGCTGTAGTCTTCAAACTAATGCTGTTCCGACTGTTGGTCATGTGTGAGAAAAACAAAAAAAGATGGAAATCAAAAACCTTTCTAGAACTGACAACCAGAAAAAAAAAAATGTATAAATGTAGCCAATAACTCAACAGCATAAAGTTGTCCAATAAATTTTGACCGAATAAACTTTGACCAACGCTCAGTTTTCATCGAGAACGAGGCTATTTGCTAAAACCAAACCGTCTGGAGCGCGAGCGTATGAGCACTTATCGTCTGCACGTCCGGACAACAAAAAAATTGGTTTGGAGAGTACAACAATCCATTCAATTTAAACTGTGGAAATGATAATCTGTCAAAAGGAAGGCGACATACTGAAATTAAATCTCGTTAAAGTCTCTATCTCAGACTTGATTCCCTTTAGGCCCCCAAATCTCCCGATCTATGAAACTGACCAATGAGGTAGTTTCGAATCTCTTCTCAGTCACGTGGGTGTGTTGTTTACATTAATGACCTCATTGTAATTTAAACATGAAAATAGTCTATATCTATACATCTTTAAGTAATAAAAAGTATATGTTACAATAATTCAATAATTTTTATGGTTATTTAGTAGGACTACTAGATCTAGGCTAGCACTAAATCTAGATCTACATCTTATCATAGGAAGATATTGCCACTATTGCCATGTACAAGACCACAGTCACGTGACTTTTTATAAAGTGGGTCAGAGATTCGGAACTAAATGCACGATGAGTCCAGCACACTGATCATTAGAAACAAGACTTTAAACAAAAAATAAAGAAATAAACAACATGGTCGATAAAAAAAGGCGAATAGGGAGATAACTGTTACAACCATCACTGTGTAATCATGAGTTACCTGGTACAGCTTCCACAACAGTCTCCCCTGACATCGTTCGAATGACACGGGAAGGAGGAACGACCCCAAAATGTGAGTGGGGCAATTGTCTGTCCCGGACTACGCCACAAACGAGTCTCAAACGGTTGACGCTCAAATAACGCCTCAAGATGGATTAGACACGCCCTAACGGTATTAGTTTCCCTCCAAAGCCATTCTGCTCCCGAACTTTCTCCCCTTACTATCATTACAACAGATCCAGACGATCAAACAGGAGGACATAATTCGTAGGCATTCATAAAAATCTACATTTCCGGATTATCCCCCGTGTTTAGAACTCTTGGCGACAGCGGATGTGTCAAAAAAAATAATTCAGAATTGAAATAAACACAACCAAATCAATGCGCGCTTCTTACTGCTAATGCATTCATTTTAGCCCCAAAAAGGTCAAAAAATGAACGCTTCTATATTGATACAAATAAAATGCCGAGATAATTTGGTTCTTTTCAAACTTCTTATCTTGTATGATATAGACATAATTTCTTATCTTATCTTATATAATACAGACGTTACTTCAAAAAAAGAAGATGATTACGTCCTACGCGTCATGCATTCAGTCATGCATATTAACCAGTAACTTAAATTCTGCAAAGTCACTGGTTTTCCTGGCTGGCTCAGGCAACCCATTCCATGCTCTAATAGCACTAGGGAAGAAGGAGTAACACTATTCGACAAAGTCGACCCAGGGAAGATACTGGGCTGTGTCCGGGAGGTGGGGGTTAACTACGAAGATCTGATTTGTGAAATTGTGACCCTATAATATTTACATAATATTTTTACTAACTATTATTTTTTTACTACCTTTACTATTTTAACTGTGAATAGACCTTTTTTTAAAAAAAAAATGATTTAACTGTATGGAATTTAGCTCTTGTAAAGGAGAGTAATCCTTGAAGGATTACGGGCACTCATGGCCTAAATTGAGCCGATGTGCCAAAACTCAAAAACTCAAACTCTATGAAAGCAAGTTTCATCAAACTCCGAGTGATGGCTTGAGGATCACATCCAAACCTGTGTCTCGCGGACCTACACTGCTCGCTTGTTTTAAAGTAATGGCTATTCTATTGGTCCTTTTCGGGCGTTTCTTCAGAAATTAACATGATTTTCAAAGTAGGTCAGAGATACGGAACAACGCCATTAACTAAAGTTTTGGACGCTCTTTCATAAAGGTAGATGAGTAGGCCTAATCCAAGCCTCCTTCGGCACGGCAGTACTGGACACAAGTCAAGGGTCGAACTCGGGAACACCCGTGACGACAGTTCGAAGCACATACCACTCAACCAGACAGCTGGACATTAACTATGTGATTGGGGGGGGGGATGGAGAGAAATGTTTCTGACATGATGGGGGGTCGATAGATTCAACTCGACTGAGCTAAATATTAAAGGCACAATTTATTCAGGAGTCAAACTTGGAATTAATATTGTGAGTTTATTATCACGCGTCTCAAAACAACGGCTTTGACAAGGACAGAAATCTATTAATAGAAAAAATTAATTAATTACCAAAAGTTAATTTACTAATTGTTTTTAATTTTTAATTGATTCGTGTCTTGTCTATGCCAAAGAATAATTGTTTGAAGTTTCAATTTGCTTGTTTGTATGTAAAATGTTTGACATGTTTCGGATGTTCCTTCAGAGTTGAAGATAGTCTACTTCCTAGTCCCAACCTCCCGCAGGACGACACTTGGATGGGAGCGGGCAGGATTTGAACCCGAGACCATCGATAAACCCGAACGACAGTCCAGCGCGCAAACCGCACGACCAGCCATCCAATTTGATCCGAGAATGGGTGTGGGAGAAATAATGCGCACAAACTTTTTACCAGACAGAGTTGAGATAAGCTTTGTGAAAAGTGTCCATCAACTTCATTCGTATACTAGAGTCGCTTTCTGATTTTCATCTATGTAGGAAAAAAAAAAACTATAAATAGCCATCTTTTTGGTATTTCCGGTGAGCAGAATAAAGGTCACGTGGGAAATATTTTTTTCAAGCACACAACTTTTTTTTAATCACTGCAGACTGAAATTTTCGAATCGGATCTCTTCATTTGTAGCATTTTGCTTTTAGTTTGTTGATAACGTGGAAGTTTATTTGAGCGTCCTTGACATTGATTATGTTATTGTGTAATTCCCCAAGGAGTCTAGTAGCAGAAGTGAAAATAAAGAAATGCGTTACAAAAAAATTAAAATATCAAAAATTAAAAACTAAAACAACCGTGACCAGGTCAAGCAACGATTCAAACAACATTTGAAGCTCTAAATAACAATCAGGGCTCTGCCCAATCCGCTTTCTTCCTACACAAACACACACACACACTCACGCACGCACAAAAGCGACTCATTGGATCACAAAGGCGTTCTCCTTCAAGTCAAGTGTTTGGTGCACAAAATTTGATAGCGTCATAGCCCAGCCAAGTGTTGGTACACAGAACTTGATAGCGTCATAGCTCAGGGCAGTTTGTGAAACAACAGACGAGTTCATCTTGAACTGTGAAGACTTCATTTCGCAAAAACACGGGAAGTCAAAACACAAGCCAACAACACTGGCCAGCAATCGAGTGGTCATTTCGCCCCCTGGCCGTGTTGTGACAGGACACATGTCCATTTCCTCTACCCCCGCACAAGTGCTAGCTGACCCGTGAGCAGTTGGAGATTGTATTGGTCAATCTCTGTGTGACTAGTGCACTAACGACATTTACGACCCAGCTCTAAGGTAAACAACCCAACTGTTGTATCACAGATGCCCCCCCCCCCCATTATTTCCCAAAACTAAGACCATGACAATGAGAAACAAAAACATTTTAATTCGGACATTGGTCAGTGTTTCAAAAGAGTCAAAAGCTGTTTCCGCTGCAACAGATGCAAGCCACAATCTAGGGCTCTGTCCAAACGATGTATTTCAAGTGTCAAACGATAGCCCCCGCATGTAACGCTCCCTGTCCAGGAAATGTTGACATAATGCAGGTAACGGTCACGCTGACATGTGGGAGGAGGGAGGAGGGGGGGGATCTATTTCTGAGACAACACAACGTCGACCTAATCAAAACTATCCAAGGTCTGGATCCTCCCAGCGCCCGCCTTGCCCCTAGGGCTCAGAAACAGTTTCTTTCCGACTTCAAGGGGAAGTAAGCTCAAAGGTGCTCGGAGCATCATGGTTACTTCCCCTTTCACATCACTAGAGTTATTTAATAAGAAACCTAAATTGGTTTCACGCCACCTTTTTTAAATTTCAAACAGCGTAAGAAATGAAGTTATTCAAATGTATGTCCACCCAGACAAAAAACACAAACTGCCCAGAGAATAAGAGGCGACAACTGATTATCTGTTTGCTACAAAGTTGCCGGTGACAAATAACAATGGATCAGTTCTTTGTGGTTAGATCATATGTAACGACTGGTGGGAGGGTTATACAAATCTGTAATGATTGTTATAAAGGGGAGGGGGGGGGTATGGGGCTCTGAAGATTTTTAAGTAACAAACAAAAATTGACGAATAACAGCTAGCAAAAAAAGTTCAAAAATGTAAAATCACTGTGTAAACATTAAAATATATGTTTAAAAAAAGGCAATGCTTATACAAGGGGAAGAACCGCACAATTACTACAAGATTTAACCAATTGTCTTTTTCCAAAAATTGATTCATGTATTGTCTTGGACTAAGAATAATTGTGAAAAAATTTTCTATTCGTTCTAAGAGTGGGAATAGGGAGGAAAAGAAAAAAAAAAAAAAAAAGTCCTCCCAGAGATGGAGTGAGGTGTAGAGACCCGCACTAGTTTGAGTCTCATTAATGGAACACATCTGGTTTCATTCTTCTGTTTCCTACTTATTAAGAAATCCTGCATCATTGGATGGAGTGAACCAGAAGGGAAACTTTATTTTTTTAAAGTGTAAGCAAGCTTTATCAATCACTTTAAAGATGTCTGTGTAGATAACAACTATCTACTCATTATTCTCTAAGGCTGTTGAAATCTGATCCAAAAATTGGTGCGTGAAGAAAAGGAAACAGATTTTTTTCCATTGATGGAATCCACTCTGGAGCAGTTCTCTAGACTAGATCATTTAGTAGATCTTTTCCTAGGCCTGCATCTTGATTGACTAAATCATTTTTATATCACTTAAAAAAAAATAAAAAATAAACATATACATTTAAATAAAGTAGATCTGCATTGATTGCTTGAGTAAAGTAAAAGTAAAAGTAAAGTTCCCCTTTCAGACCTTGTGGTCCATAGGGCAGATGATGTAAAGGTCTGTTTCAGTGGCCTACGGTTAACAAGGTTGTCATGTGGCCAGCACAACGACCAACCGCCTTTACTTTTCCCTAACTAATGTTAGGTACCCATTAGAGCTGGGTGGACTCAGAGGCGCCAGAAGATCCCGAAATTAAAAAAATCCCAGTCTTCACCAGGATTCGAACCCCAGCCCCCGGTTCGGAAGCTAAGTGCTTTATGCTCAGAAAAAAAAAAAAGAAAGAAATATTAATATCTAGGTATGTGGCAGTACATGACTAAGCCCCCTCTCGATACAGAGCCAAAAAGTTGTAAGTCCTCAGTGTCAAGACTTCACCATTAATTATTATATGAAGAATTATTGGCCTCCTTCAGTCGTAGAACGACTATGGTTCATCTCACACACTTTCTCATGTGGAGCCCTATTTTGGAGAGACACTCCCGTCCACATATATTGCAGGTATATTGCTTAAGTGGTAGAGAAGCTGGCCATTTTCCGTGTGGCATGCTTTTCTTCAAGAATAGAGACCCCACGTTTTCTCGCTGTCTATAGCTTTCTTGGTCATTGTCTCTCTCCAACTAGTGCGGTCTAAGGCTATGTCTTTCCAATGGTCAGTATCAATTTTAAATCCTTTTTTATCACATCAACATAAAAAAAAAAAAAGCTTACATGTAATTGTCTTAATTAGTACGGATCAGTCATGTAATGAATTTTGTAACATATCTAGAACAACAATAAATCTGTGCGTTTAGAAATATTTTTATCCATTTGTTTTTGTACAATTTCATCCTTTTAGGTTTCTCAATGTGCTACGATCCTATCACTGGTCTGGACCAGTTGGGAAAATGGGGTTTCTGGGTGAATGTTACAGTGATTCTTTAAAAAAAAAAGTAGTACAACTTGAATTCGAACTCTGGGCTCAAGCTCAAGCAAGTGAGTAAGAGTTAAGAGAGTAGCTCGAGTCTAGATCTTATCTCTTATCTTATATCATACAGATGTTACTTCAAAAAAGAAGATGATTACGTCCTATGCTAGCTCAGGCAATCCATTCCATGCTCTAATAGTGCACTAGGGAAGAAGGAGCATTTGTACACATTTGTCCTAGCATATGGAAGGAGGAATGTGCCTCTATCTTTGTGTATTTCTGAGTATTTTATTATATATTTTGTATTTGAAGATTATGGTTCAGTGTTTTATGTATAATTGCTACTTTACTTTTGAGTCTTCTATCCTGAAGGCTTTCTAAATTTAGTGATTTTACTAAAGGTGTTACTCTAGTCAAATGTGAATATTTGTTATGAATCTCACTGCTCTATTTTGTCTGTTCCAGTTTCTTAATGTTTTCTTGAGTTAAAGGGTCCCAAACAGAGGATGCATATTTTGAAATTTTATTATTGACCTAACTAAGGTTAAATAACATTTTAGTTTTATTTTCTTTTTGATTTAAATATAAATTTCTTTTAATAAACCCTAATGCTTGGTTTGATTTTTTGATAGTTTCATCAATATGGGGATTCGATGACAGTTTTTCATTTATGATAGATCAAACACCTAGATCTATCATCTAACTCAGTGATTCCCAAAGTGGTCTATATACACCCCCAGTGGTCAACGAAGACCTCCAAGGGGTCTACGAAAGTGAAAAAGTAAATTGGGGGTCTATGAGATGTCCATGGGGGTCTATGATAGTGGATATCATTAAAGCAAGTCATGACTTTAATTTTCACATCCCGTTAATGTAACTATTTCAAACACGTATAAATGATTTGTACTTTAGTTATAAATATTTATCCCACTATTCAAATGTAAAATTGTATTTAATTTCAATTCTTATTTAAATATTTAATTTTGTCGACATGTAGTTAATGTTTAACAAAAAGAAATGTAGATTTTACAGCGTTGATTATTTATTTCCTTGTTAAATAAGTGGTTGTCTAAGTGCCTTCTTATGACCATATGAAACCAATTACACTGGATGATTATTTGAGACGATGCCACCCTGATAAAAAGATAAAGGTGTGAAAAAATTTCGAAAACTGAAAGATAAAGTTCAGAATAGACCCGCAAAATCTCTATTCAACATCTTATAGAAAAGATGGTGGTTTGTGAGCGTCTTACAAGATCTCTACCTATATCCAAATATGGAAAACACTACAAATAAAACATTGATTTTACCAGCCGTTGAAGCAGTTTTAAAAACTGTTTTACACAAACCTACATCTGATATTATGCAACAAATTTCTTTAAGCAGCATTACATTTTAAGGGCATGTCGGTGGAATGAGTATAAATAGCAGTAAAGCTGCTAACTGCCTAATGGTCTTCTGCTCCATATTGTTGCCTAGGGGTTGACCCACGAAACCTTTCCCGTGTTAGGGTGTGTATAGCTGCCAGGCAGCAGAGGTTTGAATTCTGTTTTCCTTTGGCTACGTGGGTTGCAAGCCAAGGCTAATGAGTTCCTCCCGCCCCAAGCTTACTGATTTAGGCGCCAGTAACTCAACTTTGACCCTTCTGTTAGTGAAAACAGTTTCCCGGACCGAATATTTGAGACAGACGTGAAAGATCACAAGAAATACATGAGAAACTGCTCTTTGCAATAACTTTTACAATGATACTTAAGGCAAATTAATTAATTAATATTTAATGTTTGACTACTTCACAGAACAACAAATTTCTAAATGAAACATATAATATCCGTAGTAACGAATGAGGAACATGCAAAAAAAAATTAAATTCTAGAGCGTTTTGGTGATTCCAGCAATACATATTTTAATTATTTTTAAATTGGTTTAAATTTGAATTTTATCAGCAAAAAAAAAGATATATATAGATCTCTCTTACTTTTAATGTAGATCAACTCTAGACTAGTTTTAAATTACTTTTAAATTTCATTCTTCGACTCACTACAGTTAGAAATAAGTTTAAAAAATGGAGTTATGAATCTGCAAAAATGCAATATATATGTAAGTTAACAGGTAAACAAGGGGTCTACCGAAAACCAGAAAACATGGCAAAAAGTTTGGGAACCACTGATCTAACTATTTTCTAACTCAAAGTATTTTTATTTTGCATTTTTAGTCTCAAGTCTATTTTATAATACTTAATTATCCATACAACATAGTTACGCGATATATCTAGTCATAGTATCATTATGATGATTATTATCATATTGAACATATTCATAACTGATAAAGTTGATAAAGAGTAAAAGACTAAAAAGACTAGATTTCTAGTTTAAACTAGATCTAGTTACGACTACTGTAGTAGATTATCATTATTTTTTGTCATTATAGTTATAAATACTTTAAAATACTACTCATTACTTAAATTACTACTCAAGTAAGACAAGTATTACTAGATTAGATCTACTAGATATGTGAAAATCCGTAAGACCGGAAGTTAAAAAATGGCATCAAATTTTGAGATCGTTTTTTTCTTACTTTCTGTACATAGGCCCTTAATTGAAATCGATTATGATTTTAAATCCATTGGAATCGTGGCTAAAAGAGGTGAATATGGATACATTTTATATTGAGGAACACTTTTTTCATGTGGACTTTAAAAAAAAAATGTGTATTTTCTTTTTAAAAAAAAAATGTGTATTTTCTTACTTTTTGTTTACTTGAAAGTATATGTATTTTTCTTTTTACTGATACTCATTTCAGGTTACGTTTTAGAACTTGATTTTTTTTTGTGCTAATAGAATATATATCTGGCCATATTTCTGCCAAGTTTTACGACGATACCATGCTCACTTTAATTGTTATCGATTATAATGTTGATGCATAAATTTGCACTGCTCCCTATGGGATTTTTAATTTTTTTGAAAACTAAACTATTTTAAGAATAAAAACTTGTATAGGCTAGTAGATATAGCAATTATGTATAGGTCTAAATAGATTTTAAAGAGTTTTTTTGGTCGCTTCTATTTTTATTTTATTTAAAAGCACATTAGAAAAAAATTGTTTCAGGCGATTTTGATCCCACTTTTTAAATATTTTGTTAATTTCTCCCATCACAACGCCGCCATTTTGTCCACACCCCTCAGACATTTCTTGTAGCTCTAGACCCGATATAATTTGTTTATTTTATCAATTTTTACATTCTAAACAAGTGAAGTTCATAAAATAAATGAAATCAGATTTGTGAGCTAGAAATTTACTTATAATACTAGATCTACTATTAAATTTCTTATTTAATAAGTAGATTTCTCCTCTACGAAACTCAATTCCAACTTTTTAACTTTTTGAGCGGGGGATGTGTCTCGCTGGCTTAGCGAGCGAGACGCTCTCATCTTCGTTGTTCCATGTCAACCAATGTTAGGTCAAAATGTTAGGTCAAAACGCCACCAAAAAAATCATTAACTTACATTCATAATTTATACACCATTGGAAAGTTCTTCAAAGTATTGTAATAATGTACTAACGAAAAATTGTTTTTTCAAAGATAATTTTTTTATTTCACATCCCTAGAATTAGAATGCCTAGATCTACATCTAGTCTAGATTCTAGTACTAATCTAGTACTACAATCATGAAGTAGTAGATCTAGTGACTAGTCACACTTAGCACTAGACTCTAGTCACTCTAGACTAGTGACATCACAATGATTCACAATCACAATCCTAATAGGATTCCTATATATCAAGCCCAATCTACTTAATTTAAATCTAGTCTCTAGAGTCTAAATTTCTAAAGTAAATGACTACACTGAGTACACACTAAATCAGTAAATCATCTAGATCTAAATATATCTGACTACGTCTATCATAATGATAATCTATGCCTCTACTAGCCTCTCAGCTCTGCCTCTTCCCTCTAGCTAGGCTCTAACCTAGCTCTAGTGTGGACTGTGGGGCTAGTCTATCATGGATTCATTCATCATAATCTTTAAATCTACTAATCTAGACCTAGATTAAGCAGCCTTAGCCTTAAATTCTAGAATTAATAACTTACTGTTTTAGGTCGTTTCAAAATAGCTTTTTTATCACATATTACACATTTCTGTGGCATGGTGCTTATTTATCGTAAGTGTAGCAAAAGGTTTAAAATTTCATTAAATAATTTTATGCGATGGCAGCTGCCATATTGTAACTCAGCTGAAAGTAAAACTACCTAGGATTGGATTGATTTTAACGTTAAGGACCAATCAAATATCTAGTTTTAAACTAATGGTAACTAGAATAGTTTCTAATAAAATGTAGTACAAATATTATAGGTCCATTTATTGAAACATTGAAATTACAAAATTTTATTTTGAAAACAATATTGCGATCGATGAACTTAGATCTAGATGCATGGGCGCAGCCTGGAGGTGGGGGGACTTGGTGGTTGTAGTTGTAGCTTTAGATTTTTAAAAACTAATCTTATTATAGACGATTTTCACGAAAACAGTATGAAATGAAAGTTTTTACTAAGTCTAAGAAGATGAAACAGCGTCACAGGCCTAATTACATTTTTTAAAAACATTGATAATGTATTTTTAATTTATTAATTTCCAAATATGTATTTAAAGCTAGAGTACATAAGCCCATAAAAAAAAAAAGATGCTTTTCTTTAGAAAAAAAAAAAAAGAGACCGCTCTTGCGCCCCCTTGTTCGCAACAAGAGATTGGAAAACGCTGGTTTATAAAATAGCCCCCCCCTCAACCCCGGCGAGAAAAATGAGGCCAACAAAGTTGTATTGATCAATATGCTATATAACCTTCTGATTACATAAATCAAAGACAGGAGACAGTCTCACTATTTTCTTATCTTATGTTATACAATACAGACGTTAATTCAAAAAAAAAAAAGATGATTACGTCCTACGCTTCATGCATTTAGTCATGCATGTTAACCGATGACTTAAATTCTGCCAAGGCACTAGTTTCCCTGGCTGACTCAGGCAACCCATTCCATGCTCTAATAGAACTAGGGAAGAAGGAGTATTTGTACAACTGTGGAGGACTGGGTTTCAAAACAGGCCCAGGCATGACCATTAGCTTGACAAACTATGTGTGGGGTATAGACGGGTCCATTTTTACAAAACCCGTGGTTTGTATTTACAAAATAAAGTCTGTAAAGAACTTAAATCAGAAGCAATGGCCAGCCACGTTTATGGGTCGCTGCCCAAATGCCCACGTAGCCAGTGCGCTCCTACTTACCAACTACGTTAGATCAACGAGTCAGCTTATCAACTACGTTAGTTCAGCGAGTCAGCTTATCGACTACGTTAGTTCAACGAGTCAGCTTATCAACTACGTTAGTTCAGCGAGTCAGCTTATCAACTACGTTAGTTCAGCGAGTCAGCTTATCAACTACGTTAGTTCAGCGAGTCAGCTTATCAACTACGTTAGTTCAGCGAGTCAGCTTATCAACTACGTTAGTTCAACGAGTCAGCTTATCAACTACGTTAGTTCAGCGAGTCAGCTTATCAACTACGTTAGTTCAGCGAGTCAGCTTATCAACTACATTAGTTCAGCGAGTCAGCTTATCAACTACGTTAGTTCAGCGAGTCAGCTTATCAACTACGTTAGTTCAGCGAGTCAGCTTATCAACTACGTTAGTTCAGCGAGTCAGCTTATCAACTACGTTAGTTCAGCGAGTCAGCTTATCAACTACGTTAGTTCAACGAGTCAGCTTATCAACTACGTTAGTTCAGCGAGTCAGCTTATCAACTACGTTAGTTCAGCGAGTCAGCTTATCAACTACGTTAGTTCAGCGAGTCAGCTTATCAACTACGTTAGTTCAGCGAGTCAGCTTATCAACTACGTTAGTTCAGCGAGTCAGCTTATCAACTACGTTAGTTCAGCGAGTCAGCTTATCAACTACGTTAGTTCAGCGAGTCAGCTTATCAACTACATTAGTTCAGCGAGTCAGCTTATCAACTACGTTAGTTCAGCGAGTCAGCTTATCAACTACGTTAGTTCAGCGAGTCAGCTTATCAACTACGTTAGTTCAGCGACCTCACTAAGGTCAAATAGTATACTCATATCTGTATGTCTGTCACCAGTCTGTGAGTCTGTGACAGACATTCAAAAGGGACACTTAGATCAAGAGTAACTTGCCTCACTTAGATCTCAAGAGTAACTTGCCTCACTTAGATCTCAAGAGTAACTTGCCTCACTTAGATCTCAAGAGTAACTTGCCTCACTTAGATCTCAAGAGTAACTTGCCTCACTTAGATCTCAAGAGTAACTTGCCTCACTTAGATCTCAAGAGTAACTTGCCTCACTTAGATCTCAAGAGTAACTTGCCTCACTTAGATCTCAAGAGTAACTTGCCTCACTTAGATCTCAAGAGTAACTTGCCTCACTTAGATCTCAAGAGTAACTTGCCTGACTTAGATCTCAAGAGTAACTTGCCTCACTTAGATCTCAAGAGTAACTTGCCTCACTTAGATCTCAAGAGTAACTTGCCTCACTTAGATCTCAAGAGTAACTTGCCTGACTTAGATCTCAAGAGTAACTTGCCTGACTTAGATCTCAAGAGTAACTTGCCTGACTTAGATCTCAAGAGTAACTTGCCTCACTTAGATCTCAAGAGTAACTTGCCTCACTTAGATCTCAAGAGTAACTTGCCTCACTTAGATCTCAAGAGTAACTTGCCTGACTTAGATCTCAAGAGTAACCTGCCTCACTTAGATCTCAAGAGTAACTTGCCTCACTTAGATCTCAAGAGTAACTTGCCTCATTTAGATCTCAAGAGTAACTTGCCTCACTTAGATCTCAAGAGTAACTTGCCTCACTTAGATCTCAAGAGTAACTTGCCTCACTTAGATCTCAAGAGTAACCTGCCTCACTTAGATCTCAAGAGTAACTTGCCTCACTTAGATCTCAAGAGTAACTTGCCTGACTTAGATCTCAAGAGTAACTTGCCTGACTTAGATCTCAAGAGTAACTTGCCTGACTTAGATCTCAAGAGTAACTTGCCTCACTTAGATCTCAAGAGTAACTTGCCTCACTTAGATCTCAAGAGTAACTTGCCTCACTTAGATCTCAAGAGTAACTTGCCTCACTTAGATCTCAAGAGTAACTTGCCTCACTTAGATCTCAAGAGTAACTTGCCTCACTTAGATCTCAAGAGTAACCTGCCTCACTTAGATCTCAAGAGTAACTTGCCTCACTTAGATCTCAAGAGTAACTTGCCTCACTTAGATCTCAAGAGTAACTTGCCTCACTTAGATCTCAAGAGTAACTTGCCTGACTTAGATCTCAAGAGTAACTTGCCTCACTTAGATCTCAAGAGTAACTTGCCTCACTTAGATCTCAAGAGTAACTTGCCTCACTTAGATCTCAAGAGTAACTTGCCTGACTTAGATCTCAAGAGTAACTTGCCTGACTTAGATCTCAAGAGTAACTTGCCTCACTTAGATCTCAAGAGTAACTTGCCTGACTTAGATCTCAAGAGTAACTTGCCTCACTTAGATCTCAAGAGTAACTTGCCTGACTTAGATCTCAAGAGTAACCTGCCTCACTTAGATCTCAAGAGTAACCTGCCTGACTTAGATCTCAAGAGTAACTTGCCTCACTTAGATCTCAAGAGTAACTTGCCTGACTTAGATCTCAAGAGTAACTTGCCTGACTTAGATCTCAAGAGTAACTTGCCTCACTTAGATCTCAAGAGTAACTTGCCTGACTTAGATCTCAAGAGTAACTTGCCTCACTTAGATCTCAAGAGTAACTTGCCTCACTTAGATCTCAAGAGTAACTTGCCTCACTTAGATCTCAAGAGTAACTTGCCTCACTTAGATCTCAAGAGTAACTTGCCTGACTTAGATCTCAAGAGTAACTTGCCTCACTTAGATCTCAAGAGTAACTTGCCTGACTTAGATCTCAAGAGTAACTTGCCTCACTTAGATCTCAAGAGTAACCTGCCTCACTTAGATCTCAAGAGTAACTTGCCTCACTTAGATCTCAAGAGTAACTTGCCTGACTTAGATCTCAAGAGTAACTTGCCTGACTTAGATCTCAAGAGTAACTTGCCTGACTTAGATCTCAAGAGTAACTTGCCTGACTTAGATCTCAAGAGTAACTTGCCTGACTTAGATCTCAAGAGTAACTTGCCTCACTTAGATCTCAAGAGTAACCTGCCTCACTTAGATCTCAAGAGTAACTTGCCTCACTTAGATCTCAAGAGTAACTTGCCTGACTTAGATCTCAAGAGTAACTTGCCTGACTTAGATCTCAAGAGTAACTTGCCTCACTTAGATCTCAAGAGTAACTTGCCTCACTTAGATCTCAAGAGTAACTTGCCTCACTTAGATCTCAAGAGTAACTTGCCTGACTTAGATCTCAAGAGTAACTTGCCTCACTTAGATCTCAAGAGTAACTTGCCTCTATGTAATCCTTGTCTAGTCGTTCTCAACGTTTAGAAGTGTACCATTAGGATTGAAAAATAAAATGGTTTAAAAATAATAATTTTAAAACAAATTGAGGTAGGCATCTAGTGTTTGCCTTGTTTTTTTTTTGTTTTTTTTTAATGAAATTTCGGAAGACGTCATATTTCGTTATTCGATTATATGTTAATTAGAGACGTAAAGTCTACCAAGTCAATGTTTTTTAAGCATAAGTTACTGAAGGAAAGATAAAGAACTTGTACGAATTTGTCCTAGCGTATGAAATTTAAAAAATCTTTTTGGTCTTTCTGAGTATTTTATTAGATTTTGTTTTTGTATTTGTATTATGGTTCAGTGATTTATGTATTATTGCTACTTTACTTTTGAGTCTTCTGTCGTGAAGTGTCTCTAAGCTTAGTGATTTTACTAATGGTGTTACTCTAAACCAATGTATACGTTTGTTCATAATGTTTTCTTGAGTTGAGGGATTCCAAACAGACAATGCACATTCTTGCATTGTTCTAACGTACTTAAATAACATTTTAGTTTTATGCTTGTGATAGATCTTGATCTTGTAGTTGAATAATGGCTGTCTGACTTGACGAATTACTCAGAAGAGGTTTGACTTTCTTTGTACGGGTGTATTAGATGCGTTTGAACTACTTACGAACAAGACCCCTACACATTCAACAAGATGTAAGGACTAAAGTCCAGACCGTTAGATACTTGAATAAAGTTGAATGCATAAAGTCCACCGTCAAGTCTCTGTCCGTAATAAGATGATGTCACCTTGATGTCTAACACCAACTGACTAATAGATGTTTTCAAGCCATCTATAGTTACAGAATGATAATTGTATTCCAAAATTAAAGGAAAAGCATTCAATTAAAACAGTATTTTTCCCCTCCAAACGAATTGGAGACAAAGAACTGTATTCCCAGACCATAGACCATTGACCAAGTAGATAATTTTATATACCTTGGGAGTGTAGTCAGTGTATCAGGTGGAACAGATGAAGACATTAAACGCTGTATAAATCTTGCGCGTCAGACATTTACACAGCTAAAACCAACCTGGAAAGCTCCTCACATACATCTCAAACAAGACTAAAATAAGAATCTTTAGCTATGTCAAGGCTGTCCTACTGTATGGTTCTGAAACATGGAGAACAGCTGAAGCAACAACAACAAAAAAGTACAGACCTTCATCAACAGATGCCTGAGAAATATCTTAAAAATACACTGATATGACAAAGTAGAAAACATCAAACTGTGGGAGATGAGTGGACAGAAAAATATAGAGGTGCAGATCCTAGAGAGGTAGTGGAGATGGACTGGTCACACCCTTAGAAAAGATACCAGCCACAGAGCTAGACAGGCCTTAGAGTGGAACCCCCCAGGGAACAAGACGTAGAGGAAGACCAAAAAGAACATGGCGACACAGTGTACTAGAAGAAGCCGAGAGGACCGGAAAGAGCTGGGAAACCATAAAAAAACTAGCAAGAGACCGTGGAGAGTGGCGTGTTTTTACTGAGGCCACATGTTCCATGAGGAACTCAAAGGAAAGATGATGATGATTGTGGGTGATTAGCAGTTGAGGCTTGGTTTGGCTCGTTTTTTGTTTTATTCCTGACTAGTTTTTTTGTTTTGTTTTGTTTTTTGGCTTGATTTTTTGGCTTGTTTTTTTGGCTTGTTTTTTTGGCTTGTTTTTTTGGCTTGTTTTTTTTTTTTTTGTTGCAATGAAATTAATTTTCCTTTTTTTAAAAGAGACATTTATTTTCAAATTAGCTGTGTTCGTTTGCTTGTTTTTTTTTCTTTCTGTTTTCAGGGTTCCGGAATAGATTGCCCATATAGGCAATACTCACCATGGGTTCTACTAGGAAAAAAACCCAACATTTTCATATAGATCTATGTAGGGTTTTCGTTGTGTGCATATAACTAGGGACAAAAAGATCGTTACTAATAGTGGTTTGAAATAATATAATACAAATTTTAACCATGGCAAATTTTAACTAACGAATTCATATTTATATCACCTCTTTAACTTCATTTAAAGTTAATGTAAAATGCATCCTGTTAACAAAGTACTATGTTTGCATACGACAGAAATAAACACAGAACTAATGATGTTCAATTATAGTTAAAATGGATTTATTTCATAAACAAGTTATACATAGCATGAATGACAAAGTGTGCATATGATAATAAAACGTCGTCCAATTTAATTTAGACTAATTAGACTATTCATAATTGTTACAAAAGTAAACGCCCAAGATATAGCTCAAGTGATTATTTAAACAAAGCTCCTATATTCAATGCATGCAATTAAGGGCCTTCTAATATTTAAGCTAATGATGTTATAAACTGAGAATGGTTTAACTCTTTCTCTCCTAACTGACGATACCAACGTTCACTCCACCAGAATGTGGTAAGTAATTACGGAGAGAAAGAGTTAAAATACCAACAAGAACAACTGAGCTGAGCTCATAGCGTTAAGTTGGTGACAACTACGAATTTGTAAACTGTGTACTGAGCGACTAAAGGCAGCACGGAAAACCTTCTCCCAGATACTCCCCTCCTTCCCACTGGTCCACAAAGGAGATTGGACCATAGCGCCCTGAGCATGCTATAAGCATGAAAGTAGCGCTATATAAAGCTAAACTGTGTACTGAGCGCCTAAAGGCAGCACGGAAAACCTTCTCCCAGATACCCCCCTCCTTCCCACTGGTCCACAAATGAGATTGGACCACAGCGCCCTGAGCATGCTATAAGCATGAAAGTAGCGCTATATAAAAGTTATAATATTTATTATTAAAGAATTGCCAATGATTGTCCCATCGGTAGGTGACTCAGAGCACAAGGGAGATAACGCATGTTGTTCTACATTTACAATGTGAACATTATTGATACAACCTGATTCCAGGAGACAGAGGCGGCCTTAAGGGATTGGCGAGTGGGGCAAAAGCCTCGCGCCTTAGGGGGGGCCTTGCAATAAAGAAAATCGTTTGTCAACGTACAGATATTCGTGGCCCTGATGTGACACTCGACCTGGGCCCCACGCACTGCTAAGGTCCAAAAATGGAAACACACAAAATTTAAACATGGGACTTGAAGTATATATAAAAAAAATCAGAATTAAAGGTCTGTAATTTACAAGAAAAGAAAATAAGATAAAGTCTGTAATGTATAAGAGGAAAAATGTCTGAAATGTATAAGCTAAAAAAATAAGTTCTTTAATTTATAAGATAAGGTCTGTTATTTATAAAATAAGATGCGTTCTGTAGTTTATAAGATAAGGTAAGGTCCGTAATTTCTAGGATAATAAGATAAGGTCTGAAATTTATAACAATAAGTGTGACAATGAGAACAGAACGAAAGCAATGATTTTTTTTAAAAATTAAAGATCAAATTAATTTAGAAATGATTTTTGATGATGATGATGCGACTTCAGTAGGCCTACAATAATAATAGCAATGTCTACAATTCTAAAGGTAAAGGATGTGTGCAGTTTCACATGACCACACAAACTCAGTTGCGACCTGCATATTTTGTCATGGACATTCAGTACAAGTTAAATGCTAGATGGGAATTTAAGAAAACAATCTCACATTTGCCAGTTACAGACCGAATGCACTCATTACTTAATTGTAAGTTAACAGTCGGGAATACGGGTCGAGGGGGCCAGGCATGATAAACACACAACAAATACACACACACAATTGGTTGCTATGATTATTGGATAGACATATATTCTAGCTGCCGTTGCTTCGGATACATCAGCTGCGTGGAGGGGGGGGGGGGAACTAATGTGTGGGCGACATCGTGCAGACCACAGCCAAAGCCCAGGCATTCATCCCATTTCCATGAGATGATACATAGTCGCTTAGCAACTGAAGGAGGCCATAGACTAGATATTCTAACTGTGAAAACTGCATTTTAACTCTTTATCTCCGAAATTATTTGTCCATGTTCTGACTGAATTGTTCATTTTTCACATTTGTACATTCTTCCCTGTCATGATCAAACTTCAATAACATTTTTGTTTGTAATCAGAAAACATTACTTTTGGTATAGAATTAAATAAGAATGCACGCTCTTTATATATATATAAATTAAAGTTTATAAAACCAAAAATTAATTTAATTTAATGGGGTCAAATCAATGATGGTATCGTTAATTAGGAGAGAAAGAATAGATAACGTACAATTAAAAAAGGGACGTCACTCGCGTTCGCGTGTTACCAGAAACGAGACGCTAAGAAAGAGACTGCAAGAAAAATACACCATCTCGGTTTGAGTTCAATCTAAACACATCGCAATATGGGTAGTTGAAATTTGATCTATGTAATTCAACCATGATTAATTCAGGATAATTAACCTCCAGTGTCCCTAATTTAAAAATTAAACAATTAAAAACAGAAATGCGTATTGGATATTGATTTAGTTCTAGAGCAAGCATTAAGAGCGAATTTCTATGTAGGCCTAATTCTACACAGTAATCTAATAAAAATATGACAAATCGAATTTAATTATAAAAGGCATATTTTAGAGGCGATATGTACGGATAGGCTAACATATAATTAAGCTTTGTAAGATGTGGGACTGTATTGCTTATGCTCCTCCTTCCCTAGTGCTATTAGAGCGTGGAGTGGGTAGCCTGAGTCAGCCAGGAAAACCAGTGACTTGGCAGAATTTAAGTCATTTATTAAATGGCATGACTAGATTGACCTAGGCACTCGCCTAGGACGTACATGTAATCGTCTTCTTCTTTTGTGAAGTAACGTCTTATCTTATCTTATTTTATATAATACAGACGTTACTTCAAAAAAGAAGATGATTACGTCCTACGCGTCATGCATTTAGTCATGCATATTAACCAGTGACTTAAATTCTGCCAATTCACTGGTTTTCCTGGCTAGCTCAGGCAACCCATTCCATGCTCTAATAGCACTAGGGAAGAAGGAGATATTTGTAGAAATTTGTCCTAGCATATGGAACGAGGAATTTTATAAGATAATATAGTGAATTAATTAAGCTATACCTGGGCGATGATTTAGCATATACAGAAAGGCATGTTAAACACACACACACACACACACACAATCAATAAGCCTTACTAATATTATTTCTAAATAATCAATCAATAAGTCTTATATAACATTATTTCTAAATAATCAATCAATAAGCCTTACTAATATTATTTCTAAATAATCAATCAAATCAATAAGTCTTACTAACATTATTCCTAAATGATCAATCAAATCAATAAGTCTTACGAACATTATTTCTAAATAGAAGATGACTGCGGACTTCTGTACTAACGTACTGGGGGGGGGGGAGGAAATAGTAACACCAGCAAATGAGCAATCGTACGTTCACTAAACCAAGCACTATGTGCCATATAAAGCTTGTCAAACTACAAAGGGGTGGTGGCACTGTTTTACCAATTGGGTCTCGCATCGTTCATGAAACACACACAAAGAAAATAAGAATTTGAATAGATCATCAGCAATAAAGAAAACATAATGTTATCAATGTCTCAATTTATCACAGATATGTCGTACAGAGTTAAACTAAACTCTTCAGTGGCCATTGTCCAACAAGGGCAGTATTAGCGCATGCCCTCACAAGCTAAAGAGACCAGGGGGATGTATTAGACCAACGCTTCCCAAACTATGTTCCGATGTAGCCCAGTGTTCCGCGAGACCTGAATAGGTGTTCCACCAACTACTGGAATCATAAACTAGATCTAGATCTAGTAGGCCACAATGTGAATCTCTCTAAAAAAATAAGCAAAGTGTTCCACTAGATACTCAGAATGTGCGAAGTGTTCCATTAAGGAAAAAGTTTGGGAACCACTGTATTAGATTTATGGTTCTGATTGTTATTAGATCCAAGTATTTGATTTCCTTACCAGGTTTTTGTTAAAGCAAACTACTTTTCACTAGATACTTGTTTCACTTCTTTTAGTCTGCTTACATTTGTAGTGAATACAATTTAACACATTCTTGGTGCTAGATATTTAACAAATTATTTTAAAACAAAACGAGCAATTTAAAATAAACAAGTCATTTGAAACAAAGAAATGGTTATAGTGCCTGATGAGATCTGAAATAATTTTAAGGACTTAGTGGCCGAGCAGTAAGGCGCTATGTTTCCAAATCAAAGGTTCACGTTCGAATCGACTTGGAATTTCGAGATTTTCTGGACTCCTCTCAGTCCTTCCATCTCTTAATGGGCGCCTGGCATTAGTTGGGAGCATGTAAAAAGTGGTTGGTCGTTGTTCTGGCCACGTGACATCCTCGTGAAACCTCCTCCATGTAGCATGTAATACATTCCTCAATGTTTCAGTTTTACGTAGTCAGTTTTTATTTAGACAGCGAATACATATGAACTGGTCAATAATAATATGCAATATTGTCTAACGGATATTTAAGGTGAAATAAAAACATTGTTATTTTCGATTGGTCCTTTTTCACAAACAAAAAAAGATAAAAATTGCATGTGTGTGTAGGATATTTGTCTTTAGGTCTAACATTTTATGTGTGTGATTGAATCTTTGAAAACAAATATTTTCGCCAATAGATTTTTAAAGAGTTTGAAATGACGTCGTGTCATAAGGCTCTATTTTTTATTTTAGTGTTCCTCAGACAAGGGGACACTACTCAGCTGTTTTTGCAAAGTTCTCTAACTCTTGCGTTGAACTGTATTTGATGAAGACAGGAGCGGATGCGACAGTCGGCTCAAGTGCAGCCCTAGAGATAAGTGTCCCGTACCGTTCAAACACTGAACGCACGCGCAGGGCACCGGCCATCTTTGAAACGGGTGCATGCGATCGTGGGGGGAGAAGGCGTGGATGCCGTGCAGGGGCGCCGCAAGGTCAGATTTCGGGACGGAGTAAGCCGACGCCAGGGCGCTGATGTCGTGATGCGACAGTGCGGGCATAGCCGCCCTCAATGCTGGAATGGGCAGGGGGAAAATGGGAGCGCCCAGATGATGATGGGGAATAGGGTTTCCCGCCAGTTGTGAATGTGGCATGCTTGATTGATGAAGTGGGCGTGGCGGGGTAAGGTTGCCTTCTTGTGATTTACAGCGAGGACTCTGCGGCCTGGGAGAGTTAGACCTCAGGGTGGAATCAGATGGTGAAGTGCTGGTGCTGGCGGGGATGCTACTCGAACTGACAGGCACCACTGAGGGGGCTACTGCTGGAGATGGTTGGGGCGCTGGGGGCAGGGAGGGAGGTGGCGCAGGCACTGCCGGTCTAGGCTGACCGTGGTTGTGGTAGATGTCACTGACCAGTTTCTTCATCTCTTCCAGTGAAGAGTTCAGCATGAGGATGTAGTTCTTGGCAAGCAGAAGCGTGGCGATTTTACTGAGTTTTCTCACGGATGGACCATGGGCGTAGGGCATGACCTCGCGTAACCCATCCAGGGCGGAGTTGAGGTCGTGCATCCTCTTCCTTTCGCGGCTGTTAATCTTCAGCCTCAGACTTTGGAGCTCCTGCTCATCCATCACCTTGGAGGCGATCCCGCTTTTCTTACGCAGCTTCCCGCAGCCGTTTCCTCCACTGCTGCGCCCGCCAGCGCTGTTGTACTGCCGAGAGGAGCTGCTGTTCACGGTGTGGTCGGACGGGGTGGGGCTGAGAGTGGTGCAGCTGCGGACGTCCTCGCAGTCGCTCTCGTCAAACTCGTCCACGGAAATGAGCTTGTCGTTGTCCTCGCTGTCGTCGCTGGCGTGGCTTATCCTGCTCTCGGCGTCCAGAGCGCGGAACGCCCTCTCGGACTCAGTCAGGAAATTACTGCTGGAAATGATGTGGTGGCGCCCGACGCCATGCTGCTGTATGTGCGACTGGTTAAAACCATAGTGGTGCTGGCTGTGTCCTCTGCTGCTGTAGTAGGAGTTGGAATCACAGCCACTGGTGTCTGCCTCTGTAGCCATAGACATTGAAAAGTGTGTCCCAACTATATTCCAAATGTATCCGGAATATACCAGTTGGCAAGTGTTAGCCTTCAGTCAACTGGTGTTGTCAATTATGCAATTCTATAGCTGAACAACACGATGCATAGAAAGCTGTAGATGTACAGTTGTATGTAGTTCACATATATATGATGTAGTTGAGTATTAGCGATTTCCGATTCTTTTATTCGATCTGTGAAAAAAAAAAAAGAAATATTAAAATAAATACACGTTATATACGTGAGCTTACGCCTTGTAAAACTGTTTTAAAGATTATAACTATATAAAGCTATGATTAATGTTTGTTTGTTAATGTTTTACAATTTTCGGATGTTCCTTCAGAGTTGAAGATAGTTTACTTCCTAGTCCAAACCTCCCGCAGGACGAGCGGGCAGGGTTTGAACCCGGGGCCATCGATAAATCCAAACGACAGTCCAGCGCGCAAACCGCACGACCAGGCAGCCATATCACGTATTCATAATGTACTATGATAAAAAAAAATGTAAAGTTCGCCATTCAACCACTCAGCCACAGCGCATTCCACCTTAATAAGTAGGAAATATTAAATGAAAAGTTATTGTTTTAGTGGCATATTAAATGAGATTATGGTAGCTTCTTAAGGCATGGGGTTTAATTATCCGTTTTTTTTTTTTTAAAGAAAACCTCAGCATTTGCGATCTTCTATTTAAGCTTTGCCATCATCAGAGTCCTTGGGCCTCTCATATGTGCCTAATTAATGGGATTTAATTATCCGGTAATAAGTAGAATCTGCCAGGAAGATTTATTCGAAAAAGGAATCAATTAGACAGAACAATTATATTTTAAAATAAAAATAAAAATATAGGTGGCAGGTCATTTGAATAATAGCATGATAAAACTAATGCGATGTATGAATGCAAGTTTTAATAAATAGTTGGTGTCACAATTTGGTTTAAATTGTTTTGTAGATGCTTATCTTATCTAATACAGACGTTACTTAAAAAAGTGTGTTTCATTATTTGAAAAAAAAGCTGCTCACAAGTCTTATCTTATAAAATACAGACGTTACTGCAAAAAAAGAAGATGATTACGTTCTACGTATCATACATCTAATCATGCATGTTAATCAATGACTTAAATTCTGCCAAGTCATTGGTTTTCCTGTATGGCTCAGGCAACCCATTGCATGTTCTATGCATATATGAAGATGCAGACATTCTCTAATGAAGGAAGATTTCATTTGAATGGATTTCTATGTCGGAGCTCAATACCTTTCAGCTAAAGGTCTGGTTTTACTAATTCACAGTTCACATTTTAAACTTTACTAGAAGGATCCAAAATCATCTACAATTGAACCTAAGTCAAGAAACATTCTTTCATTTACGCCAATTTATCTTTATTATTCCTAAGCATGTCGACCACAACAGTAGTTATATTTCAGCACGTCAAATGAGAAGTCATTTAAATTTTTTTTTCATATGGTAAAGTAAACGGGTCAAAATTGTAATATAGCTTCCAAGTACTGTAAGGGACTTATTAGAAGCTAACTGTGGCAACTATGTAAATGTTAACTTGTCTATTGTTTTAAACAAATTGCCTAAACTAAAAAATAAAATAGTACATAACTTCAATTTGATTATTGTTTCCGAATACAGGAATCTTGTTTGGGCTATCTGGCTCAAAGCTCTACAAATAATAAAGTGTTTGATCCTAATCACTTAGAATAGACATTTAGGAAAATTATTGATTTTAGGGTAAAGAATTATCTAGTTTGATTTTCGTATGCTTGTACAATACTCAGGTAGTATTCCAGAAATGGGGTGTGGGGGTCAGGGATATTTGATATTGTGTTGATTGCTCTGGGGTAGAGGATCCTTGTATCATTCTTCTGTCTCTGGTGGTTTCAATAGTTAGATAGTAGGCCTATGTCTTTGATATTAAATAGTATTTTTATTACTATTATTATATTTTTGGGTTAATAACTTTTCAATTGTTTATGATTTAATACTTGTGAATTATGAGAACTTACAAATAAAAATCTATATTAAAAAAAAACACAAAAGAGGCACATAAAGCCCCCCCCCCCCCAAAAAAAAAAAAAAAAGCAAAGAAAAGAGGCCAAAGTCCCAAGGATTCCTATGATGATAAAGTTAAAATTGAATAGCGCAAATTCTGAGGTTTCCTAAAACCTCCAAGCCTGGAAGGTTTATCGTCAACATAGTTCTCTTGTCTTTTTCAATTTGTTCATATGCCATAAGAGATCTGTGAAAAAATGCAAAAATTGAAAACCGAATCTGCAAACGTTTCATAATTCGTATATCATTCCTTTTCTTTATTCTTATTCCATCGGGATGCACACATTAACTCACAACGTTTATCTGGCTGGCTGTCTGGTAAAAAAAAATTAAATTGTAGCCTACAAGTTATCTCTCCTGCACCCACCTTCAGATCAAGCTGAAACCTTGCACAATTATTTATTGGCTTAGACCAGGGGTTCTCAACCTGTGGGTCGCGACCCCCTTGGGGGTCGATTGACGATTTGCCAGGAGTCGCCAAAGAGCATCGAAAAATTGGAATGTTATTGTCTATGCATCTATTGCTGTATGTGTGTGTGTGTGTGTGTGTGTGGGAGGGTCGCGGCAGAGTGGTGGATTGTAACATGGGGTCGTCGAGCATAAAAGGTTGAGAACCGCTGGCTTAGACGGTCTTAGACAATACATGAATCAATAGAAAAAGAATTAAACAATAAGTCAATTAATTACTGATAATTAATTATTTGTATACCAACAAGGAAAACCAATCCTTCAGCATTCACATATGCGTCCAAATATGCAGGGTATCGTCCCCTTAGATAATTCAATATGCAATATCTCCCACACCCGTTCTCAGATCAAGTTGAAACTTGACATCAGTGGTTCCCAAAGTGGGGCTCACGTGCCCTCCAGAAGATGGGTAAGAGATTGGAGGGGGCTCGCATCGCACCTTATTGCTTACGCTGATTTCGACCCATAAATTATGTCCACTTAATAAATTAAAATAAATTAATAATACGTTTTACGATTTAATTCAAATTCTTTAATATTATTTAATTCTATATATGTACAAACACCGGTGTTATTTTGAATCTTCAATAGAAATTGTACAGAGATTAGCTAGAGATTCTTGTGGTTTTTTTTTTATTATTTATTCCGCATATATAAAATCATTCAAAAAGGGGGGGGGGGGGTCGGACGAATATTAGTAAATAGTAATATTAGTAAAGAAATCACACAATTTGTATCCGAATTTATTAGTAATATTTAAAATATTTACTAATTATTTATATTTCAACCTATATCAGGGGCGGTCCAATTTATTTGTAGAAATCACAGCTTGTTAACCGAATTAATAAAATATCTATATAAATAAAAGTTGTTATTGATATTTTAATCAATCCTTATATTATGTCGTTCCCCTGTTGGCCGATTGGGTGGGGTGGGGTGGGGTAGGGGGGCGAATACCTCTACTGCCCTTCCCACCTAAACCCTTTGAGTGGCAGGGGGGGGGGGGTTCTTTCATTTAGAAATCATAGTTTGTGAACAAAATTAGTTGAATATCTATATAAAATAAGCTACATATTGATGTTTTAACCCATTGGTATAGTATGTCGCACACACATTCTGATCTCAAATTTTATCATTAGTAAATATAAAATAAAAAAGGGTTGTATCATGTGGGAGGGGCGATAAATGCAATCGCCTTCCACCCATCGGACAAACCAATGCTTTTTTTTTTTTTTGTATTATTGTATTACAGAAAAAAATTGTCACTATATAATTTATATATGCTATAAATTTAATTCTAATATCGAAGAATTCGTTAACGTGAGTATAATAGTAACAATTGAGACCCCGAACCCCACTGGGGGAGCTTTCAGACCCTTAGCTGTGAAAAGAAAGGCCTCAACATGGCTTTTTTTTTTTTTTTTTTTTCGACAAAGTTTGAGAAACACAAGGTTTACTGGGCGTAAGGGTTAGGATTTGGGAAAAAATCGCCCCCCCCCCCCCCTCCAAAGTTCTGGATCCGCTAGTGAGAGAGATATAGATGTAAGTGCGGAGTTATTTCCCTTAGATATGCTTTTTTTTTTGTTTTAAATAATGTTTGTACTCCAGATACACCAAAGAGAAACTTATTAAATTTTAGCTTAAAGATGAAAATCTCTTCCAGATTCGAGAAGCAGAAGTCTCCAATGAATAAAAACAAAAAAGTAGCATTGTGCACTGACCTATACATTATTGGGAGTTTGAGATCGGGGAAACACTAGTATTTTGACAAGCAACCAAAAAAAAATAAATTTTCTTTACGAAACAAATTGTGGTTTATTCTATTTATTTCTTGCACTGGTTCATTATTGCAAGGAGTCTTTCCGGTGATTTCTGCATAACCAAGTTCTTCTATTAACTCTTTCTCTCCGTAATTATTTCCCAAGTTCTGATGGAATTATTCATTTTCCTCATTGTGTGTGTTTTGATTAAACTTTAATAACGTTATCGTATGTAATCAGGAAATGTTTTATAAGGTATATATAAGGTATATGTTGGGAAGCGTGGTCGAGAGGCTGCGTGCGCTTGAACTTGGCTTGTCTTGGCTACCTAGAATGGGGCTCGAGGTTCGACACCCGACTCGGGCAGAGTTGTGTTTACTGAGCGCCTAAAGGCAGCACGGAAAACCAACTCCTAGATACCCCCCCCTCCCCACACCGGTCCACAAATGAGATTGGACCAAAAGCGCTCTGAGCATGCTATAAGCATGAAAGTAGCGCTATATAAAAGCTATAATAATAATATATAAGGTATATATAAGGTATATATACAGTATATATAAGATATATATATAAGGTATGTAATTATAGACGCATGACACAAATTAAAGTTTATAAAACCAAAAAAAAATGTATTTAATGGGGTCGAATCAACGTTGGTATCGTCAGTTAGGAGAGAAAGAGTTAACAGTCCCGGTAATGACTTCTACATAAGACGGTTCGCAAAGTATTCCTGCACGTCTGTTTGCTAACTCAACTCCTTATTTAACCCTTAAAATGCTGAGCTGTTTTACAATGAGTGCATACACAATGCAATTACAATTGTGTTGTTTAGAGGCTAAACTACCACACGCGTTTTAAGGGTTAATACAAAGAAACATTTGAGCCGAGATTGGGAATACCTGATGAAAGAGGGTTGAACGAAAATTAATTTTAAGATAATTATATTTTGAAAAATTAAAAAGGTTAAACCAGAGCTTTCACTGTTAGACCAATTAGGTAAAACTTTTTTTCCCCACATTTCTACGAAATCTTCAGAGGCGTTTTTAGAAAGACCTGTCAACCCAGTATCCACCCAATATCCACTCTGTATCCACCCAGTATCCACCCTGTATCCACCCAGTATCCACCCTGTATCCACCCTGAACCCATGAAGAGTTGGCAAGAAGGGAAAGTTAAAAAAAAACAATTTTCAATTAATATTCTCTAAACATTGAAGACTAAGACTAAGACTAAGACTAAGACTGCTTTATTGATCCTTACGGAAATTTGTTGTGATTACAAGGACTCTTTTCTCATATAAAGACAACACAACAGAAAAATACACATAAATACAACAGACACAACATAAAGAGTTCATTCAGCGACTACACACTGGTATCTTGGTGCATTTCATGTTCCCTGATCAATAAGTGGCGGTGATAGTCTGACCGAGTGAGGTACGAACAAGTTTTTGTACCACTCCGTTCTTGTTTTGATTGACAGCAGTCAATTTACTTACTTACTTATAATTTGTCCTCACCATAGACTTTTATATATTGTATCTAGACTGGACATGGAGATATTTTAAAACTACAAATAATGTCATGAATATTTTTTTAAAAGTTGAAACAAGGCGTTGTTTTGTAAAGTAGCTATAAGAAGTAGAGTTTTTTTAAAACCCTAACCTATGTAACATATAATTTAATTTTTAGATCTAGATCTAGTAATTAAACATATAAAAAAATAAGAGTACTCTCGTCACATAATTATTATTTTGCAATTTTTAGATACATAATTTAGAAAGATCTAGGTAATCAATCTATTTAAAGGTACATAAAACAAAATTTAATAAAATACTCTGAAAGACACAAAGATAAAGGCACATTCCTTGTCCCATATGCTAGGACAAATTTGTACAAACACTCCTTCTTCCCTAGTGCTATTAAAGCATGGAATTGGTAGCCTGAGCTAGCCAGGAAAACCAGTGACTTGGCTGAATTTAAGTCATTGGTTAATATGCATGACTAAATGCATGACGCGTAGAACGTAATCATCTTCTTTTTTGAAGTATCGTCTGTATTATATAAGATAAGACATAAGATGATTAAAATCAAGAGACATGAATTATTTCGATCTGGGATTTTTGAAACATTATCTCAATGAAAACTAACAGGAAATGGCTTTGTTTCATACATCAGCGTGAATATATAGTTATGTGATTAATAGCTCATTCTAAAGAAAATCCGAGAAATGATTTTGCATTATTTCTAAACTTTGAAAACTAAAGATCAGTACTTTCTAAGACAGAAAGATTGATTGAGGCGACTTCCTTTTGAGCTTGAAAAAGAGTTTACGTACATAAAAATCTATATATATATATAGGTATGTGAATCGATCAATCGAGGATAAGATTTTGTTTCCAGTTTCCAGTCTAGATTTAATAAGACTATGGTCCTCACCTAACTCACAAGATAACAAGAAAAATATATTTAAAAAATACATTTTTTTAAATAAACAAAGCTTATGTTGAGCGTAGTTGTATCAATTAAGTTTGGACCAGTCATGTCATTCAATGTGTAATAGATCTAGACTAGCAATAATAAATCTCAGCGATTATAAATATTTTTACCAATTTATTTTGTTTAGCGCAATTTTATGCTTTTAGCTATTTCAAGACGCAATTATCCTATCACTTGCCTGGACCAGTTAGAAAGGGGAGCTGATAAGAATGGAAGGTTTATTATCTTTTGTTAACTCCAAACTTTAAATTGGCCAACTATTTCTCTCTTTATAGTTTAAAGGGGACTAATTCAACTTAATCTGAGATTGGATATGGGCGAAATAACGTGAACAAACTTTATACCAGACAGACAGATTGAGTTTAGTCTAAGCTTTGTAAAAATGAAATGGACAGCCTATCCTCTTTTATAAATAGCAAGCTAAAATATCAGTGCAGATAGTCAGTTCGATAAGTCAAAACATATCTGAAGTATTAACTCTTTCTCTCCTAACTGACGATACCAACGTTGATTCCACCAGAATGTGGTAAATAATTACGGAGAGAAAGAGTTAATGTAAAATCGGAAGTTGCTGATAGTAAAGGCAGTCGTTCCGTTTGTTTACTACTTTGATTATAAAATATGCCAATATATCACCGTGTATATATATATCTTACACTTTATTTCAATGCATTTCTCGTGGTCACGCAAACCCAGTCGCGACCTGCATATTTTGCCACATCCAATGCAGACAAAGCCGTTGTCCGCCAGGGGGTCTATTTAAATTTTTTTGGGTCGTCTGCAAGTTTTTTGTGATTTTTTTAAACCAGTGGCTCTCATTTGGTCTCATGTGTGTGTGTGTTTATATATGGTGTCTTTAAATGGTCGAGTGGAGAACACAAATCAAGCGACTTAGAGTTGTCTTACTTTAAGTGTTTTCTAATTCTAAATTCTTAGCGATATTATAAACTAAGACTCTATGGCCATATCAAAATGTTCTCAGGGCTTTCAATGACTTTCCTACACGGAACAGTACCAGGACAAAGAAAAAGTGGCAGACAGAGAAAGTGATGGGAAGACAACATTAAAGACTGGACGGGCCTGTCGTTGAAAGAGGCTCTATCTAAGCCAAGGAGAGGAATGGAGGAAGACGGTCGTCAGATCGTGTGTGGTGCCCCAACGGTTCAACAGACTAAGGGATAGGTGAAGGTGCAGGAAAAGCGATATTACAGGTCAGTGCACCGAGCGCAGCCGGTGGGTAACTGAATGTTAGTTTAAAACAAATTTCAATAGTTTTTTAATTAATTAAAACGTACGAAAGTAAGACAACGCAGGGGGCTGACAAGGAAATAAAAATATCCACTGACTGATTTACAATGACAATCTTGCGAAACATTTGTACATCCTAAGCATAATGGTTATCTTATTGGGAAACCTTGTAACTGGCCATTAAATTAATCATACTCCGATACTGAGTGGTTGAATAGTTTAAGCACTAAATAATCGGCCCGAAGGTCATCGGTTTGATTCGCTGACGATGTTTTTTTTTTTATAAATTCATTATTACTTTTGTAATTATGTGGCAAATTTGTTATTCGCAGCGGGGGCTGCATAGCCATGGAAAACACTGTATTCCTCATTTATCTTCGGACTTAAAGACATGCCTTATTCATTAATTACTTTTTTACTTTTTAACCGGTTAATTATTGCACAAGACACACTATACCATGTTAATGTTTGATTAATGTTATCTTATAACTTTCAGACGTTACTCCATAAGAGAAGATTGTAACGTCCTACGCATGTTATTTTAATCTAGTCATGTGACTTAAACTCTGCTAAAGCGTTAGTTTTTCAGGCTGATTCAAGCAACCCGCTTCAAGCTTGAACGGCACTAGGGAAGAAGCACTTATACGATTTTATCCTATCATTGATTAGTAGCTGGTGAACTGATATGGTCCGTAAAGTTTCAGGTGTTTCTTTATATATTAAAATTATTTACATTCTACAGGGCGGAAAAGGGGGGGGGGGGGAGATGGTGGAATACTGGTTTTGAACCCATGACTATTATAACAAAAGTCTTGAGGCCACTCATTCGGTGTACAGATGACATGTAGAGACAAGTTTTCACACACACATAAAGCTTGTACAGACTTTTAAATAAACTATAAATACTTTAAAATTTAAATATACACAAAATAATTTCTTTCGAAACTATAAACACGCTTTTCTTGTTATCGCCCTTTGTTAGCGAATCTAAATTTAGCACGTTAATCAATGACTTAAATTCTGTTAAGCCGTTGGTTTTCCTGGCTGTTTCAGGCAACCCATTCCATAATGGCACTGTGGAAGTAGAAGTATATTTATTCTAAGTAAGTTCTTGTTACCTGCAGGGCAGTAGCCAACTTAGACGAAGTAGCCAGAATTCAGGTCAACAGCAGCTCATGTCCAGATATTAAGTCCGTTGATGTCCACTAATGCTGCTTTGTCTGATAGTGTTCCATTACGGAGCAGATACAGTCCAGATTTTTTCCATACCCAAGAAAGTCAAGAGAACTGTTCGAAATCCTACTTTAGAATCAAACCCAAACCCATATTTCCGAGCAGAACTGACGCTAACACTTAGATGCCAAATCAATGAACTCTTTATTTAGCAAAGTTAATAACAAGTATAGTCCATGAATGAAAACACTTAAAAATGTATATAAAAATTCTCGGTTTTCTTGTCAATATTAGCTCCTGCAAAAGTTAGGAATCTGCTCATTGACAACTAGATATAAAACCAAATCGTCTGCTAACATCCAGCAGAAGTGAAATGTCGTCTGGTCACTTTCCTGCCTGAGTTTATAAAACCAAAATCTGAACTGCCGTCACTTCGTTCATCGTACTTGACATTGATGACTCCACAACACAAAAAAAAAGGGCCCCCTCCCCCTCACAATATGTCCTTCCACCCTTAAATTTTCTGTCCTCTTAAACGAACTACAAAAACTTTTGAAATTTCTTTTAACTCTTTCAAGACGACAGACGCTGCCCCCGCCTCTCCACCCCTTATTAACTCTTTCCACGCCTTTATTCTTACCATTTATGGTAATGGGAGGAGCCTCCGGCCAGGACAAGTGTGACAAAGCGCCCACCCTTTTGTCCACTTTTCCCGTTGACGGAGTGTCTTGTCCTTCTGCCGTGTGGTGTCGCTTCGATCAACAACCAATAAGAAACGAAGTGGAACGTGGTTCCAGTTCTGTGTCCTTGACATTGTGTTTGTCAACTTTGAAAACAAAACAAAAAATCTTCATACAGAATAGATTGCGAAAAGAAGCCGTTATAAAACTGATTTACTAGATCATATTTAGTTAATATATTCTTTAAAATATCTGGATTTTTACTATAATTTACAACGGAATCTAGTTGGATTCTAATAACTTATCAAATAAAATCTGTTGTGCTATTTGGTTAAAATGAGAAATAAGTAAAAATTTACAAAAAAACTAAAAAAAAAAAAAAAGGAAACTTATTGAGTGATAGGCCCTAATACATTTAAAAAAAAAATCAAGGGTGTAATATTATTTTTGAATGAATCTAGATTCAAAACTAACAATGATACATTTCTGCGATTTGAAATATTTTTTAAAATTATTTCCTTTTTTCGCGCAGTTTTCATGCTTATGGAATACTTAGTGAGCCTATGGTCCCATCACTCCTGTGTATCAGTTTGGGGTGCGGTGGGGAGGTGTTATCCAGAAGAAGGTTTCCGTCCTGTTATTCCAAAATCTATTTTTAAATAAGCTGCTTGAGACTGAATTCGAAGTCAAGGTCTCGAGCCTCCATGATGGCCTACGCGTTAACCAATAAGCTTAACAAGTGCATACAAAAATAGAAGGTTTTATAGACAAAAAAAGTCTATAGTTTAAAAAATTTTAGCAGACGACTTAATGTTCTACACAAGGCTTATCTCCCCTTAGCTTAGTACATTTGCTAATTGTTTTATTTGTTTGTTAATTTCTATTCGTATGTTGACGTCGACATAAGAGCATAAAACTAAAATGTTATTTAACCTTGGTTAGGCCAATAATAGAATATGCATCCTCCGTTTGGGACCCCTCAATTCAAGAAAACATTAAGAAACTAGAACAGACACAAAATAGAGCAGTGAGATTCATAACAAAGGAATATTCACATTTGACTAGAGTAACACCTTTAGTAAAATCACTAAATTTAGAAAGCCTTCAGGACAGAAGGCTCAAAAGTAAAGCAGCAATCATACATAAAACACTGAACCATAATCTTCAAATACAAAAAACAAAATTTAATAAAATACTCTGAAAGACACAAAGATAAAGGCACATTCCTCGTCCCATATGCTAGAATAAATTTGTACAAATACTCCTTCTTCCCTAGTGCTATTAGAGCATGGAATGGGCTGCCTGAGCTAGCCAGGAAAACCAGTGACTTGGCAGAATTCAGAATTTAAGTCATTGGTTAATATGCATGACTGAATCCATGACGCGTAGGACGTAATCATCTTCTTTTTTTAAGTAATGTCTATATTATATAAGATAAGATAAGATAAGATAAGAATGATTATGCAAAGATAAGAAGTAGGAGAACTAGCGTGTCAAAGATTCTACCCAGACAGACAGACAGATGGATTCAAAAAAAGCTTTGTAAAAAAAATCCGTTTTAGTTTGGCATCCTTTGCCATGGAGGTGCTGTGGTTGATGGGTTAAGTGCTTTGCTTCCGAACCTGCGGTTCTGGATTCGAATCTCTAGCCCTGTCATGCGCAGTTAGCGTTCCCCTTTTGGTCGTCAATGGGACTCTCCTCTCGTCTGCTCCAGTGGCTAACGGTTTAAGAGGGTGTCATGCTGTAAAAGGTTAAATGGTTTAATGTTTAAGAATTCGAATGTCGTGGAATGCTGGGTTCGTGCTTCCTGGAGTACTCTTGACACGTGACAAACATATATATCACAAATTGACTTAAGTCCGTTTCAGCAGACAAAACATAAAGTTCATTTGACTACAACAATAATAATAATACTGCACTCCTTGTTATTGCTACAAGTCAAGAAATAATAAACGATCCTATCCGCTTAACAGCGGTATCAAAAATATCCAATACGTTAAAATCTCCAGAGTAGATTACAAATCACGTCCGCATCTCAGCGGGTAACACTGTACAGAATAATCTAGAATCTAGAATAATACTAGAAATGGATGTCTCAAAAAGACCACTGGCATCAACTGCCCAAAAGATACTTCTTAACTCAGAGCTACAACTCGACTAACAGTGTCGCTACTACTACGATAATACCTAACTGCCTCGTACAGAGCATCTGACTTAACTGACTGACTTGAATGAACTGAAAGTCAACTTTATTCATTCTACTTTCTTTTTTTTTTTTACATCAGGAATTCCACGTGTCTTTTAAACTCTTAACATGACGTGAACATTAAATCAGACAATGTCAACTGAGACTGTGACACATGCCTCCTTGATTTAAATACTGAGGACCAATAAGACAATAGATTGAGGATCACTGAAGGTGAAATCTAAAAGAGTATAACACCAGCTTCCACAAGTAAAATTAAAACTGTATTCTTTGTTAGTGGTCTCCGTGCTCCTATATGGTTGTGACACTTGAACGCTGAGGCTGAAAGATGAAATCGACCATCTGAGAATAAATTTCACAAAAAAAAGATAAGAATCTTATCTTATCTTATATAATACAGACGTTACTTCAAAAAAGAAGATGATTACGTCCTACGCGTCATGCATCTAGTCATGCATATTAACCAATGACTTACATTCTGCCAAGTCACTGGTTTTCCTGGCTAGCTCAGGCAACCCATTCCATGCTCTAATAGCACTAGGGAAGAAGGAGCATTTGTACAAATTTGTCCTAGCATATGGAACGAGGTTGTGCTTTTATCTTTGTGTCTTTCAGAGTATTTTATTAAATTTTGTTTTTGTATTTCAAGATTATGGTTCAGTGTTTTATGTATAATTGCTACTTTACTTGTCAGTCTTCTATCCTGGAGGCTTTCTAAATTTAGTGATTTTACTAAAGGTGTTACTCTAGTCAAATGTGAATATTCGTTTGTTATGAATCTCACTGCTCTATTTTGTGTCTGTTCCAGTTTCTTAATGTTATCTTGAGTTGAGGGAGTCCCAAACGGAGGATGCATATTCTATTATTTTCAGATAACAGGATAACAAAATTTAAGTTTGTATTTTTACAACTCTGAAAGAAAAGAGTGCGAAATAAAAAATGGCTGGCTCCTCTACCACCAAAGCGAAATCCACCTTTAACATGCGATATTTATGGACTAAAATGTCTCTCGAGTATAAGGTTCCATGGTCACATGAAAAAGTGCTCTAGGACTGAAGGGGGCGAACAAAATATTTTAGAAATTAACACTCTAGCTGGTAAAATGGAGGAATTTCTCAATACAGTGAAGAGACGAAAGTGGGGCTGGTGTCGGCCATATTTAAGACACGACTCACTGACCCAATCCTCCTTCAAGGTACAGTGGAATAAGACTCGCTCAATGATAAGCTGGCTCCACAACGTCAAAGAATGAAACGACCTATCTCTTGATAATTGTAGTCAAACTGAATTTCCATTTGATTGGATCAATAAAATTATCTTATCTTATCTTATATTCTGCTACGGCTGTACTGGAACAGTGGAGGGACTTGGTAACGCGAACTATCACTGCTCCCTTACGACGCAAGTGAAGAGACTGATGATGGTACTGATAATAGCCATATCTACATCTATAACTATAGTGGTAACTATACCTAAATCTATAACAGTATCAACATTTATAACTATACCTACAACTATGGCTACTAATACAACTATAACTGCATCCATAACTATACCTAAACACATAACAAAGTAAAACTACAGTTATAATATTATTTATTTTTATTTTTTTAATGCACAATCTTTTAAAAAAATTCTCAGGGACAATAAAGATTATATTATTATGTTAGAAATGAACGAGTAGTCATTCTCTGGCGCTGCCAGGGTCGAGTTTCGCTAAAGAGAAACAAAATTCATCGTAGTTCCTTTAACAGTTTCCACTGAGGAATTTTCTGGTGATGTGGCAGGTCTGCAGCAGTACCGCCCTCTGACAGGCAACGAAGATGTTCCTAGGAATGTTAAGGGCCTTGAAGGTGTCTGTGAGGTCAGTTGTTATTATCCCCTCGGTTGATACCACATAGTTGCTTTGCTCTCTATTTCGTATTTCCTTATATTATTATAACTCCATCTATAACCATAACCCTAACCCTACATTTCAACAACAATAAACTATAACTTAATGAGAAAACAGAATTGAACAAGGCACATGGCTACTTCGACTTTCTTCGATTACAGTGTACTGTACAACGGTCAAGAAAACGAGAACACTTTGCAAGGCATTTAACAAATTTTGTGTCTATTCTGAGTCGAACGACAAAATGAAAGAAACTATTAATTCAAACTCCAAGGAGTAACTTAAAGACAATGTCAATAGACCTCCCTCATGGGAAAATAAGTCATTCCGTTTAAAAAGACAGGCCACACAAAGGCCAGTACTCAATTACACGTGCATTGTGGTCAGCCACGCCCATCAACACATGTCCCCTTGCGTGCAGCACGTGCGAAACGCTGGGATCTCGTGCTGAGCGTGCGTTGTGCGGCTTTTGAAATATTGTCGGCTCCCCCGCTGACGGTTCCACGACAAGCTAAAAACAAGACAATAATTACCGTAACGACCTCCTCCCTCTTGTAACCACAGCCATTACCTCATTTTTAAACATCCTCCTTCCCCAAAAAATGGCGCCCTCCCCAAGCAAATAAAATGATGCTATCTTGCCTCTGTCCTCTATTCGCACCCGTCCGCCAAGGCTTCGCCAGGGCCACGCAATGTGACAGTCTTTCTCCGAAATTCTTCGAACGCTTCACTCATTTATACAGAAACTTTGCGAAGCTCTTAATGAATCGCCGGCATCTCGCGTGTCTGGACGAAAAGGGTGCGATAACTGGTCATTTCGTTCCTCTGTAACCAATGACGCCTTGTCGAAATATGGCAGACGGTCACGTGACGACAATATTGTCAGGAGGGAAAAGTGTAACGCTGGGAAGAAACTTGTGAAACAATTCATCATTATTTCTGGGGGACTCTTTTTTTAAAGACTTTTTGTTTCAATAGAAAAGGGAAGTAATTAATGTTCGTTGCCATCTTTCATGAGCTAAAAATGCTCTCCCTTCGCCATGGCGATAATACATATTAACCGGACGTTATTATGCGACATTAGTGTATTGAAAATGTGCGTTTTAAAACTCTAAACGAAAAACAGGAATTAAAAAGAAGAAGAAAAAAGTGCATTTTTTAACACAATGAAAGAGTCAATTAGTATAGGGGTTGGCAACTTGAGGTACGCGGACCGCATGTGGCCTCCAAATATCAAAATTGGGGCTCGACTAAAAACAAACAATGATTACACAACTTTTGAAAAAAAAAATTAATTAAAGATGACTTTCAGTAATTTTCAATGTTATCCTCATCAATATCACTTATCCGTTAGTCCTATGGACCGTCAGGGCATCACACATGATTTGTTGACCATTTCTTTCCACTCCTCTGTCTTTTGCGAGAATTAGAGTCTTTTTCATGGGCAGAGCTGTCCATTCCTTGATGTTGTCCCCCCATCACTTTTTTTTGTCTGCCTCTCCTTCTTTCTCTGGTACTGTTCCCTGCAGGAAGGTCTTGTTGATCTTATGACATAGTCATAAAGTCGTAGTTTTTTTTTTTCAATAGTCAGAAGGTCGTCATGTGGCCGGATTGCCACTGCAAATTCTGTTTCGGACTTTTTCATTTTTTATAACAAGCATCGCTAAAGTGCAAGCGGTATTTCTATTAGAAAGCAAATATATACATTGAATACTGCTTATGTCCCTAGTCACAAGCAAACTCAAGGTTGAAAAATGTCCAAGCAATGCTACAAATCAAGAGTCTCACACAAATCTGATCAACACAATGGCATGCATGTTGACACTTTGTTCATTTCAATGTCAAACACAATGCTACATCACTACCATATAATTATAACTCTTGATTTACGTTTATCAATGAATTGTTTTTAAAAGCATGAGCTTTTATATTGAAGATGTGTAAGGTTAATGCGTTAAGTGATTGGGGGCTTGAGATAGGAGTCGAGTATCTAGTCTGTGCACCTGTGGACAGTCGGTTTTCTTGTTGGCCACATGGTACTATGGTGCACCGCAGTGATAGGGATGCCATGCTGTATCGTGCAGAAAACTGATAAAGACGTCAAGCTGCTATGGTGCTCCTACTGATGGGGGCGTCACTGCCTAGAGATATGTACGTCAAGGTACTGTGGTGCCTTGTAGAGATAAAGTCGTCATGATACTCTGGTGCCATGTAGAGATAAAGACGTCATGATACTCTGGTGCCCTGTAGGGATAAAGACGTCATGATACTCTGGTGCCCTGTAGAGATAGAGACGTCATGATACTCTGGTGCCATGTAGAGACAGAGACGTCATGATACTATGGTGCCCTGTAGAGATAAAGACGTCATGATACTCTGGTGCTCTGTAGAGATAAAGACGTCATGATACTCTGGTGCCCTGTAGAGACAGAGACGTCATGATACTCTGGTGCCCTGTAGAGATAGAGACGTCATGGTACGGTTTAGCTTAGTAGTGATAGAGACGTCATGGTACTTGTGCACTATAGTGATAGAGACCTCATAGTACTGTAGTGCAGTGTAGTGATAGAGGCGTTAGGGACCGTAGTGCCCTGTAGTGAAAGAGACGTCATGGCAATGTGGTGCACTATAGAAATAGAGATGTCATTTTACTGTAGTGCATTGTAGCAATAGATATTTCAATTTACTAAAGTGCACTGTGCATTGATAGAGACGTCATTGCACTGTAGTGTCTTGTAGAGTTAGAAACGTCATGATGCTATGGTGCACAGTAGTGATAGAAACATCAAGGTTGCATAATGCACTGTAGACATAAATACGTCATGGTACTATGGTGCACTGTAGTAATAGAGACGTCACGGAATAATGGTACACTTTAAGACATGATGGTAAATGGTAGTATACAACACTATAGAGAAAGAGTACGCTTCTCATGCCCACAAAAAAAAAAAAAAAAATAGAATGGCTTTACAAAGATGACGTTTTGGCCATTTTAATTTCAGGTTTTCCAAAACTTTCTTCCACTGAATAAAAGAAAAACCCAGAGAATCGATGATATGAACTTCTTGGGGTTTTTTTTTTCCTGTGCTCGGAGCCTTGATAAGTCTTTGAAGAGCCTCATCTCCCAGCTCTTTGGCGACATTTCAATATATTCAAAGGTAGCTTTCCTGACAAGACTAACACAGAAATAATTATAACATAAAAATCATTTTAAGAAATGAAAGGGAGGTAGAGAGACAAATAAACAGCAGTGGTCCTTACTTGATTTATCCTCCATGTTCTATAAGCAGACGAGATTACAAGGCGCATGCGCACAATCGTGAACTTTACACCTGAATTACTGCCCCTTGAGCAGTCTAGACAGAGCCTTTCGATTCACAATAGACGGGGCGTCGCTAGAATAGATAAGGAGCTCATCTTGGGGGCTTCTTCAAGCTTTTGTCACACATCCACACACGCGCGCACAGACATACGCGCATGGCATGAATAAGGCACTTCCAACGCTTATTGCAAGAAGCTAGTTTTCGATATGCTGTGATCTTGTGTTCAGACGCCACTTCAGTCGTGAAGATAGACGGCCAGTATTTTTTTGGGAAATCTAAGAGAAACAGGTAAGTTCTCTAGTAGCTCCGGGCAATTTGGGAGTTGACGCTCAAAAATGGTTGCGGTCACATATCCCGACACTTTGTGTCTAAAATTCAAGGTCACGTAAGGTCATTATTATAGCAAGCACCCCTACCTCCTTTTCAACTCTGCTTTTTTTTTTTATTATTATTTTCTCATCCATTATTAGCTTGTGGCAATTTTTTTTGGAGCCAAATAATGAAAAGTCTTGTGTTTTAGATTAGATTATCTGCCCCTTTCATCAATTTCTGGTTTTTGGACAAGAGCACTGACATATACAAGAATATTTAACAGCTGTAGAACAGGACACCCATCGGTTCTTGTCATTCTGAATTCTCTCCCCCTTTCTATCTGAGTGAAAATTCGCAGTTACCTCCCATTGTGAGCGAGGACAAAACGCCAGTAGGAAGGTCTTCTTTGCCTTGTGATTTGCTTCCCCTTTCTTTGGGCTTTTGTGGCTCTTGTTTTTTTTTTCTTGTGAGTCGTCTGCTGACAATAGGACACGTCGTTGATGTTTCGCGCCAATTTGCAACAGGAACAGCAAAAGGTGTAGATCAGCAGCATCTGACGGGGGCAGAAGCCGGGAATCTGTTTCCAGGAGGGACAACCCGGCAATTTTCTGGCTAGGAGAAAGGGGAACTAATTCTTACCCCTCCCTCTTTTTACCCCGACCTCGCAAACGAGCTTCAGGGCATGTACACACTAAAAATGATAGATGGTACATGAATCCGCGTGACGGAAGTGAAAGCTTCTGATGGCTCCCGCAGCCCACGCGGCAAGAGACACGCAAGAAGTGTGTGTGTGTGTGAATAGTGTTGTATCTTTTTTTTTTTAAATCTCTGAGCGTAAAAGAAAATAATGAATAAAAAAAGAGGGGGCGGCAAGAGAAAACCCGCGATTAAATAAAAAAAGGGGGAGAGAATAGAAAAGTGAGAAGCCGACAAATGCTACAATGGCTGATTAGCTTCTCCTGTTTTTGCAAGGGGGCTTGATTAGGGCCGGCTTTAACATGTAACAATTTTCCCGTCCCGAGCGGGGCTCGCTATCAATCAGGCACCATCTACCACCCGTAGACTGGGCGATGAGCAAAGAGAGATCATTTGGCTTCTAAAAAAAAAGGGACATAATCCTCGGTGGAGTTTGGTTACATACCAGTTGACACAGTCCCAGAAACTAAATAGTGTTTTAATCATGATCTCGTTGTGGTTAGCTCTCGGCGTTACGCAATCCGCATTCTTTTCTTTCTGTTGTCTTCAAAAATGCTCCCTGGTGAGCAGGGGTGGCCAGTTCACCTGCTCGTGACATTTATAGGTCACATGTCATATCTAGTTTCTACTGAAAGTTTTCTCCCTCGGCGTTCTATTTATATCTTTGAGCTATTTCCTTTTGTTTTAAATGATTTTTTAAAATCATTCTTTTATCTTTTATTATTTTTTTTACAAAGCTTATATCAACTCACTCTGTCTGTCTGTCTGGTAAAGGTGTGTACACGCTATTTCCACAACACCCATTCTCGGATCAAGCTGAAATTTTGAACAAGTATTCATTGACATAGACAAGACATGAATCAATAAAAAGAAAGTAACCAATTAGGCTGATAATTAATTACTGGTGATTCATTATTTTGTTTAAAAGCAACAAGGGAAACTAATATTTCAGTATTCACATATATGGCTAAATTTGTTGGGTTCAGACCATTAAATAATTGCTAATGCTATTGTTTGATATCGAATAAGGAAAATAGCTTTACATTATTGGAAGATATAGTTTCAATGACGAAGTTCTTCCCCTTTAGATAGGTTTTTTTTTTTTAAAAAAAAAGGATTTTTAGCGTCCACCGTAAGGGGGAAAAGCCGCTATTAGGTTTGAGCAAAATGTCCGTCTGTCCGTCTGTCACACTCAGATCTCGAAATCTAGAAGTGAAAATGAACAATATTTTTTCACCATGCGATGCAGCTTGAAAAGTTTAGGCGCAACGGCTACTTTTGGTTTTCTAAAAGCAAACCGTTTAATTTATAAAAATTAATTATGCAAGCGATTTTAATCATAAAAATACACCAATTCTAAAACAATTGCATAAATGTAAGGGAGGTAATGTTACAATATGTTAACAAAGAAAGAAAACTTTGTATGTATTTTCAGTATCACCAAGTCGAATATACCTTTAAAATGTACAAGAAATGTTTACAACAAATAAAAATATTAGTTACAGGTTTTTTTCTGGTCAACAAGCTGTTCAAATTAAAAGAAAACATTTATGTTTGTTAACAAAGGCTAAGAATGCACTTTGTATGTAAATATTATGCAAATTTTTTAAAATGGACTTGTATGTAAATGTCAAGCACATTATTCAATTAGTCTGTTATGCAACGATCTCGACCCCGAAGTGCAACAATTAGAGGCAAAAAATTTAAAATAATCAAATTTTATTTTATTTTTTTTGTGTGTAGTGCCTACATCAGGTTAAAAAACGCTTATTTTTGTGCGTTTTGTTTGCCGGTCGGTCTGTCTGTCACGTTAAGATAACAAAAACAAACAACTCTAAAAGCTATTGAAAATTTCATTTAACCTTTAATGTTCCTTCCGAAACATCTCAAAAGTTTAAAGTATATATAATAGATTGTCCCGGATGTTTTTGTGGAAAAAAAAATCGATCCCAACCAATGTTTGTTTGATCTTTTAACTTATATTACATTTATTTTCCATGCTTAAACGTTGCAAAAACAAATGACCAATAAAATGTTGTTCCGGTTTTTTAATGTAAAAAGCATATAAATGCTAACTGAAAATCTCTGTGAAGAAACAAGTCCTTTTACGTTTTTTTTTTTTTGCACTGCACTGCACTATCCCTTAGTCTGTTGGACCGTTGGGGCACCAGGCATGATTTGTCGACCGTCTTTCTCCATTCCTCCCTTTTTTTTTGCCTTTTTTTTTTTTGCCTTTTACGTGTTAAGTGCCTTTTTAATTGTGTAACATTTCAACATAACCTAGATCTATATACACGGCAACGTTAGATACAGATGCCCAACTTCACTCGCTGACTTTCTCTCTTCTTGTTTACACACTCGTCACTTCCCCCAAGTCCCCTA